>NC_142107.1:17170000-17525000 GCF_056152115.1 Neolamprologus brichardi
AAAAATTCATACATATTTTAATATGAAAACTGCATACAGGGTACACATAGGCGTCGCATGAGTTTAAATGCTAAACAAAGCTGGTCACTTATATTTTTATGAGTCACTTTGAGATTTCAAGGCTTTTTTTAAATTTGTATTTTTTTAATTTAATTTATGTAGTCCTAAATAAAGTCTTAAAAAAAGGAAGACCAATAGAATGCATTTTGCAGTGCTGATATGTTTTTAAAATGACCACATTAGTTAGTTTACAGTTGTATATCTGATTGTTTTGCAGTTTGTCAAATTTATGTTTATGAAAACTATGCAGTGCTTATTCCACCCCATTTAGCAAACAAGCGAGTGCACATTAGATGGTGTGAGTGGATACATTTGTGTTTGAGTGAGTGTGTGTCTATGTAGCTTTAGAATTTGTGTGTTAGTGTTTGTGTCTATAGGACAGTTATCTTATTGTACACAACTTGGGGTGTTCGACATTTCTCTCCTGCAGCGAATTGGCCCCTATTAGCTAAGCAGCAATGACCCGGTTTGTATTTGCACGCTCTGCTTTCTTACTCCTATCTTTAGGGTCCTTGTAACGCTTCTCTGACTATCTTTCTCTCTCTCTCTCTCTCTCTCTCTTTGGCTATCTCTGTTTCACTACTGTTAAACTTTACATCTATTCTCTCTCTACCTCAGTTTCTCTCTCGCTCCCTCCCTACTACACAGTGATTCGGTGTACAGTACCCTCTGTCATTCTGTGCTGGCATGGTGCTTGTGCAACTGGGACTGCATTTTTCGCTGAAAAGGCACTTCGATAATAGCGCAGGCAGCTGTCTTCTTTCTGTCTTTCTTACTTTCTCCATACCCCCGTTCTGTCTCTCAAGCAGTGTGGTGAGCAGGCCCAAACTCTGCTTACTTTCAGTTTTAGATCACTTTACGAAGCATGTCAGATAGAATCAGTAACCACATAGAGTTAAATAACTCTGAAATACAATTAAATTACTATAAAAACAGAAACAAATTCTTTAATCACAGAGTATACAATAGTAAATGAGTATAATGATGGATGAAAAATGATGAACTCAGGTAAATTCTAAGTACTGTAAAATAATTTCTAACCTCAATATTAGCTTGAAAAATAACCTGCATGTTTTGAATTAAACATAGCTGTATGCTATAAAAGGATTTTACCAAGCCCTTGATTTGACCAAGCCTTGTCGAATTTTTAAGAAAGGGTAGTAGGTAGTACTCTGTTAACCAAGAACATTAAAAGATTCTATCTATGTAGAATTTTATGTATGAAGCAGTTCCTCACAGATACAAAAATAATCGTACCGTGTGGGTGAGAGAGGAAGAAAACAGTGAGGGGGAGAGAGGTGGCCTGCTCACCCGGCTTAAGTGGCTCTTTTGCTCCTGCGCTATTATTTGTGGAGGGGTCCTGAGGGCCATGCTGCAGCATCACACAGCTCCTCACACGTCAGCAGAGGTGTTGTCAACTGTCACTTAATTGCCAGTACCGTTAGTGTTATTGAACATAATTGTTTTGGATGGTGCATGCTCAAAAGCAAGGTGATTTTACCTACAGTGCTGTGCAAAAGTATTTAGGCACCCACCATTTATTCATATTTTCCTTTCAAATAGCCAGACCTTCTTGTAATTTTTTTCAAGTGGCCTTGTGCAATAGCTCTCCAGGCTTTCTGAAGGTCTTTAAAGGTTTTTCTTTGGATATTAAATACTTTTTCATGTATTTTAAGACTAGCTCTTAAAATGAGAGGCCATTTTCAGAAGCTATTGTTTCTTTGTTTTTTGTTTCTTTTCTCCTTTTTTTTTTAAAAGCCACTTAACGGTGACCTATGAGTCACTGAAGCATAAAAAAGGCACCTTTTCAAGATTTGAACCTGTGTTGTTTCTACTCTACTCATAACTGAAAATGTAGCAAAGAACCACATTTAAATAATATCCTTAGGCACTTTGTCACTAGCCGCATGTAATAGAAACATCATTTGTTCCCATTTGTATAGTTGAATCTATGAAAAATGTCAACAATTACAGAGTTTGCCAGGCTTAAAATAGTATTTTTGGAAGCTTTTGCAATTTAATTCTCAAAGAGCTATTAGCCATAAACCCAGAAAATCTCGCTGTGGTATGTTTTTTAAAAAATATTTGAGTTTCAAGAACTGGAGGACAAAATGGCAGGCCTTTAACAAAAAAAAAGCAAATAAATGTATCTGAAAGAAAACATTAAACGTGGGGAAAAGAAACATGATATTGTTATCAATATGTACGGAAGAGTTCAGGAGAGGGGTACAACCATTTGTAAGACCTGTTAGAGGCTCTGTCATGGTTTGGGGCTGCCTTTCAACCAGTGTTGTTTAAGATCTTTTCAAAATTGAAGGAATTATGATCACAAAAAATGCGGGCAACACCTTCATTTTTCAGCCTGACAACGATGCAGTGCAGTAAAGGCATGTCTTTTTATAGAAATGCACACTTTGGAACATTAACAATCATGGATTGGTCTCCCCAGACCATGGCCCTCAACATTATTGAAGCAGTGTGAGATAATCTTGACTGAACTTCTGTTTTTGAACAGAACTTCTGTTCTGTTCAAAAAGCAGCCATCATTCAAAGAAGAGTTTTTAACTGACCTCTAATTAGCCTGGAGTACTATTCCTGAGGACTGCTTAAATAAATGATAAGAAAGCTTAAGAAGGTTCAGGATGTGCTGATGAATAAAGGTGTTCATTCCAAATATTGACTTTCATACTCATTAGAATTGTACAAACTGTTTTTTTGTTTTTGTTTTTTTGCAGATGTTTCAATAAGTCGCTTCACCTATTTCCCATTCGCTAGTAAAATATAAATAACCGAGGGGTGACTCAAGACTTTTGCACAGTACTGCGATGCAGTCAAATATCAGATGATATTTGGTGATTCAGAAGATATTATGAGGCTGTTCTTAATTATTATTATTTATTTATTTTTAAAGGCGTAGTACAGTTTTTAAAGCAAAAAACGTAACTATATTAAGCTGACAAATCCCCAAAAGCATGTTTTAAAAACAGAATTTCATACTTGGATGTAAACGACACATAAATACAAGTAGATCTGAAAGTCTGCATTAAATTTTAAGCTACGTTTTTATGTTGACACTTCTATCCCAGCTTCCTTAGTGAAAACTTCTAAGGCAGTAGAATTTGTGGCAGTTGATCACCAGTGTTACATCTCGGAGCTGTTGGTGAATGCTTTGGCCCAGCTTCTCGGAGCCCCTCTCCAGCCACTTATTGTGTGTGATCTATAGGCAGCTAGAGGTCTGTGGTACTTTATTGGGATCTTTTTTTCTCTTCCTATCTTTCCCATTTGGTCTTTGCTATTTTCTCTAACACTGTTTTTTGCATTGCATGTGTTAACTTGATAGCATTCAGTACTATTTCCGCTCAACACTCTGTCTTAATCACAACTACAACCTTTTCTCCCAGACTCATTCCCCCCACGTCTCTTGACCCTCCTAGTCCCTCAATCCTACCATCCTCCTTCCTTCCCTGACCTGACCCAGTACCAGAGCGATATGCAGTGGGCAGCCTCAGAGCCACAGAAACCACACAGATGTGCAATCCTAGAAACATGAGTATTCAGGCCACAGGGAGATTTATTTCTTTATTATGTATTTACTGGGCTTCTTGTAGACATCATGATTGTCTTAACGTTACCAAGGTTCTAATAGGAACATTTGGGTGACAGTGTATCAGCTGTTACTGAAGTATGTAGGGTCTTGCATTACAGCCAGACAGTATCTGACACAGCTGTTTGTCCTTGTTTGACGTCTGTCACATAAAAGGTAGGAAGAACAACAGCACAAGCAAAAGGTCAAACACAACTGACCCACATTTTTCACAACACCACAGGCTCTAAATTTACCACAGCTACCAAAGGGGTCATAATTGAGACTATCACAAATGATTTAAGTAGCTATTGGACATCAACACACTCTCACACACAAAAAAAACAGGAACACTTATCTGTTTGGAGGTGTTTATTTCTTAACTACACTGCTAAATTCCCTCACCTTGAATTGTGGCTTCAGAATTATGAGGTAAGTACGTGTTTTTAGTTATTTTATTTTAAATAAATTAAATAAAATTGACTCCCCCCCCTTTCTCCCTAAATTAGTAAGTGAAATCTTTAAAATCTGCCACATCTACACATACAAATAGGCTTATTATTTTATTTATTTGCCTTTTCATGCACTTAGATGGTTGTTTTCATTTAGTCACACGTAGAGTAACTGACAACTACAGAGCTTCACTTTCAAGGCAATTGCTAAAATGAACGAGGAGCTGCAGAAAGCAATCTTGTCTACCACCACTGAAAATACGTGGTTTTTGTTAGCTTTGGTCCATACGTTTATAAGTATGCCTGTCCAGTGTTGGCATGTCTTTGTTAATCTGAGCTAAAGCAATTTCTCACACCCTGACAGGGACACACACATACTGTCTCATTAAAATGGCTGCATAGGCTCTCACTAAAAGTAAATACTCTGAGGTCTCTAAATGGGGTCCCCTGCATATCACTTTCCTTTTTACATATCTGTTGCCATGCACTGTGCCATTGAAAGCACATTGCACACTCTTGAACACCTCCTCTTGTAGAGGTCTTTGTTTGGATAACATTTTCTATTTTTTTTTCTTTCTCTTGTATTAACAGTCAGTTGGTGGATTTATTGAAATGCCTACCTTTTTCTGTTTGTATACAGTATTATGTTTGTTTTAAAGCAGAGAGAGATTTGTATTTTTAAGAACTAGAGAAGCTAGCAGAATTGCAGTTGAAAGCGTTTGGCCGGTTTCTTACGTTGTGTCACGTGTGACTGTTTTTTTGACAGCCCAGTATTTTAAAGCCAGGTTCGTATGGAAATGCCTTCACTCCACTTGCACTGCTGTTGGACTCGCCGTCGTTGCTTTCATCTGTCTGTCTGTCTATTCTTTTGGTGCACTCGTCTGTTCAACACCCAGTCTGCTCCTCATCTCCGCCCTCTAACTTTTGCTGAACACATTTTGAACGCATCGTTTTCTCACTGTCAGCAGTTGGAACCGTTGCCTCATCCAACAATGCCCTTGCTGGGGTTTTTTGTTTGTTTGTTTAGTTGTTTTATTTTTATTTATTTATTTATTTTGGGTGGGGGGGGGGGGGGGTCTTTTTTTCCTAGTATAATTACTTGATATACATTTATGGGACTTGAGTCTGAGTCTTTTTTCCTAACAACCACGTTTTGTGCTGGAAAAATAAATCAGCTAACATCAATTGCGCAGGGGATGAGGGAGTGCCTTTCTCAGCAGTTAGTTCAGGGTGGATTTTATTTTCTCAATTCCTTCTTCATAGGTCAGCTAATTCCCCTCATCAATAAATGCTTTTCTGTGTAGAGTCTTGTCACACTCCAATATTGCAGTTAAGGACAGAAGCAGGTCCTGTGTCAAGAACAGGAGTGGCTTTCACTGCAGCAAATTCTGCAGTGTTTTCCCCTAACAATAAATTCAGAGCACATTTTGTCTATTAGGCATGAAGAAATGATCTTTAGTGGCCATAAAGCCTCTAATTCATATAAGTCCTTGCCCAACTGCTAGGCAGCAACAAGTAATAAACAGTGATTTGCAAGACTTTTTAATTTAGCCTTCAGTGTCCTGATTTAGGAGTTGATTCAGGCAGTCTGTCTCCAGTTGCCTTCCTGCCATGTTAGTCCCAGCACATATTTCTCTCTTATCTCATTCTACAGCGGAAAGGATCTGACAATCGCACAGTAAAAAGGAGTAAAAAAAACCCAAAAAAAACAACCCATCAAACTGTAACAGAAACAGGACGTGAAGAATTCGAGTCTTTCTTGAGCATTTGCTGCAAACATCAGCCAGATGATTTCGATATGTTATTCTTGTCACCAAAAAGTATTTTTAAGTGTCCTTAGTATGTCATATTGTACAAGTATGTCACTTGTAAAATAGGGCAAAGGAAGGCAACAGTTTGCTTTGAAAAACCACCTTAAAAAAGGGCTACAGCCAGATGTATCTCAATTAAAGTCTCATGGGCGGAGATGCAGTATGCACACTGCGTGTGTGAGTACCACTCCCCTTCACATGCACTAACTCATACAAGCCCAGTTCACTTTCACCACCCTAGAAACTCACCCTCATCATGGCTCAGCCTGCTCTGTTCTGCTCCCAACCTCCTGTTTTTACCAAAGAGAACTAATTGAGCCCCGTTGAGCCATCACTTTCCTCTCTGTGCCTGAACCACCTGAGACTAACACAGTTGGAGTTTTGTTAACCCGCCCACACCCCTCAGCCCGCCCCACTCCTCTGTATGTGTACCATTCACAGTGCGCTACTAACACCGACGATCCTTTTTGTTAAAACTCTTTAACAAAAAGCTGCATGCAGTTTTTTTTTCTGTTTAAACCCCTTCACTTTCTGTTTGTGAAAGTTGATGTCAATCTCTTTGTGATTATAAATATCCTTTTTGTTTGGTTTGTATGTTTTTTGGTAGAATGCAGCACTCTGGTGAATGTTAGACAAGCTTGGAATAGTTATAATCACAACAGCAAAACACTGCTTATTAAGAAATCTCATCGTTACCTGTTTATTTGTGCTTGAGGATGTACTGTAGTGTGTAGTGGTGGGACGGTCTTGCATTTCACTTAATGTTTTTGTTTTCTTGCTGACCCATACTAGTGATATAACGGTCTCCGACATGCACATTTGGCCCCACAGTGTGCTGAGAGTTCCTGTTGTGTATGTTTTTGCACTCCTCTTGCCTCTTTGGTTCATTATCAGTTGCTTGATCTTGTGATGCATTTGTCATAGAAATCATTAGTATTAAAAGAAAAGCCTTGCACGCACATTCAGAGGCCTCAAGTAGTCTGAAGGTATGTTTTCTCATTTCTGAATACTAATGGTATCTATGAAAATATCAAATTATAAGTGTTGAAATTGGTGGGATGTGACGATTGATAACAGACCAGAGCCGCTAAGGATGTCCAAAAACAAGCACAACAGCTATTTTTCGTATATCTGGTGGGGCTACATGCACACAATGTGTTCCTCTCTTCACCTGCACACCCGCATATCCCCTCACACATGCATATTCTATCCACCCTGGGCCTTGTAATGGTAATCCAAGGCCCACTAGTTCCACTTCTGTCGTTTCCTGTTGCTATAATTTTTTGTGACAGCTGCATATGTTTCATGGTGCTCTCCTCGTCATGGTTACAGAATCACAGCAAGCTTGGAGTTTCTGGTCTTTGTTTTGTTTATGCTAGATTTCCATACCTGTTCTGTGTTACTTTTCTTTGTGTACTGAGATCTTGCTCTGTAGTGGTTCATATATGTATGCGTGTGATACATATATCGCCCTCTCCTTCCTCCTTCCTACTCCTCCTCCTCTTAACTTCTCAGTTAGTGGATGTGACTTCATGTGTTACCTTTATCAATGGAAAAATATAGAAATAATTACGCCCAGTTTCTTTGCCTAATAAAGGTTTTTAAAATGCACTCCTACTTCAGGAGGATATCTTGTAGTTTACAGATTACATATAGCCTTATGTATTGTTCATAGTTGAATTCAACCCTTCCTCTCAGTCTCCCACTTTTTATTCCCCCACACCCAGCCTCCCTTACCACTCTTTGTGCTGGAAGACACTGATTATTACACGCTGTAGGTGATGACGATAATGACGATGGTGTTGGTGGTGGTGGTTGTGCTGATGATGGTAGCGTGATCTGAGTGTTATTTATTTATTTTTTTCTTTGTTAGTGTTTTTTATTTTTATTTTGTTTTTATATTATTTTTCACCCGTGCCTACGGGTAAAGCTCCTCTTATTATTGGAATATTTTTGGTTTTTTTCTTCTCTTCTCTCTCTGCTAGGATAACATCGGGCACCGGCTGCTTCAGAAACATGGCTGGAAGTTGGGCCAAGGCCTTGGCAAAACCATGCAGGGTAAGGGCACACTCTTCTTTACACTTAAGTTCAATGTATGATGGTATTGGAACACTATGTATCATTTTCTTTCCTCTCACATTCCCCCTTTTGTATTATTTTATTTTATTTTTTGTGCTAGATTTTCTTTTCTCTTTATCTTTTCTCTGCCTTCTTCCTTTGTATCTGGTAGTGTGAAATTGATTGTTATTCAAGGAAACATTGTAGTTGTTTTTTTGCTCTCATACTGCTGTTACTTTAAACTGAAAGAGGGAAGAAAATATTCTTGACCTTGATTAAGACTTAGGGAAGGGACTTTGGGGCTTGGGAACTAGAATGGAGCTAGTCATCTTCACATAATGCTTTAGTTGACAGCAAAGTTGAATCTGCCCTTTGTTCACATTCGGATTCAGTGCTTTTGAACATACAGTTTGCTGATATGGTGGTTTCTTTGTTGCCTCCAGGGGACATATTTGTTTTATCTATTTCAGATCATGCCCTGAACTTGAAAGCATGTGGTGATCATATCAGAATTTTCTAAATATGGGATAAATAAAGTGTTTATCTTATCTTATCTCATTTTTAGCTAAATTGGATTTCTGTTAAAACATGAGTATTTATTTATTTTAGATGGATAGGGGTGCAAATAAATGAGAACACATTAGCTGGGTTTTTTTCCATTGCAAGAACCTTTCACAGGGACTAAAGACTTTTGAAGGACCTCTTGATTTTAACTACAGAGACCCTCTGGGGGAGTTATTTTACCCCACAAGTCCCTGAACATTGGAGTGAGACTTGTAGCACTGATTATTTCTGATTCACTTAGTTACCGAGCATTTTAACCAGCACTTTGACCAGGCTCATCTCTCGGTCACATAGCTGGTAAAAACCAGTTTTGTTACTGTAAAGTGAACCTCATAAGTTGGCAGTTTATAAATATGTTAATCAGCAAGCTAGTGTTGAACAGAGTGATGATTCAAAGAAATGCAAAAAAAAAGAAAGATGGTTTTACAGCCATTATGTTCTAAGTTCCTAATAAACATGCCTACACCTCCGCACACCTCCACAACCCTACAGGAATGCACTGCATTGCTATATTTTTGTAATCAAAAAGAAGTTTTAATGTGTCCATTGTGTGGTTGCTGTGTGTGTGCTGGTCATCACACACCCTACAGCTCTGAGACCGCAAACAGAAGTTAGTAATAGGGACCATAGGTCCACTAGTTGTAGACATTTGATCAGACACTGTGTTGGACAGTCCCATTAGTTGAACACTTCTTGTATCATTAAACTCAGTGTTTACCCTGTATACCTATGACTTTATACAATTGATGAGTCCAGCATTTAATCTAAAAATCTGCTTTTCTATTACTCTAACTGCATGCCCAAGAACATATTACATTGTATTATTATTATTATTACTCTATTAGTTTAAGGATTGCTTTGTATTTTGAGAGTGACTCTGAAATGCTCAGTGACCTCTGCACTAGAACAAATTCTCTAAGATGTAAAAGGCTTTAGACTAAAAAGCTGCATTAAGAGAGGTTTACTTTCTCTTGGCCATTCATAGTAATCTAATGGCCTTGTTTATATTGAATTGCACGAACTTAGAAGGCTGCACATAGCTGAGCGTGTGGGTTAGACCTTGGCTGACGTTGGCACCTCATTAGCTCAGACCTGCTGTGCTCATAGGCTCATTGGCTCAGTGGCAGTGGTGCAGAGCCTTGGCATGTCTCCACCAAGCCATTTCCTGTCTCTTCACTGGCTTTCCTGTTCTCATCAGCATCTTCATTTTCTCCTTTTCCTCCCCTTTCTGTTTCTGCTCGTAGCCTCACCCTTCCCTGAATTCTGCCCAAAAAGAGTGATGTATAGCATTCTATATGAGTGATGTCAATGCCTTCAGCGCAAGCGAGTCCTTGCAGTCTGTTAAGAGTGGAGCTTGTTTTTCTACATAGCTTCTGGTATTAATCTTATCTGCCTCCTCCTCTATGTCCCTTTCTATCCACTGGATCCATAACATTTTAGTCATGTCTGACTTATCCATCTCCCTCGCTCACTTAGTCTTGCTCAGTTGCAATGCTTTCTCAAGTGCATTGCCCTTCCTGTAAACCTAGCAGTAACATCTGTTTTCAATATTGGCATTTTATTGAGAAACACCACTAATAGTGCAAAACAGTGAAAAGCACACGCCCAAATTACATAGTTGTCTTAAATGTGTTGGGCCTTAGGCAGAGCTTGTATCTGGGTTGCTTAAATTTTCTTGTCTTTTATGTACAGATCTATAAGCATGTGTCCAGGATAGTGCTGCTTAATTGTTTTCATCTAATCCAGATTTCCTTGTTTATATGGTTCTGGGAATAGGATTTTTCAGTACACTGTATTGCCAAGTAAAAGAGTGAGAAAAGGGGGTCTTGAAAATGTCTTGGACTGTGTGCTTGACAAAATTAGAACACAGACTGCCTAACTAAACAGTGTCCTTAGTTTACCAGAATAATGCTAAGTTTTGACATTTGGCTGACCAGTAGAGGAAGACAAACATGATGAATCCTCTTTCTACTGTTAACATAGAGCTGTTATGTATTTTTTGTTGGTTTTATTTGAGTGTAGAAAGGTATTAAAGTAAGGTAATCACTATAGTCTTTACCTTTTTTGCTCATGCAGAATTACAGCATGCATGGTCTGTTCTTTCCATGTTAAAATGTTGCTTCTAGGAATCACTTGTCCTCCAGAGACACTGAGCTCTCATGAGCTCTGGTTGTTGAGTTTTATTGTTGCAGTCACCCTAGCAGCTCTCACATGTACATATATGGCCTTGGCTCCTAGTGTTGTCTCTCATAGGTATTCTCAGGCTGACCATGGCCAAGGACCAGAGTAGGCCAAGAGGCTGCTTCATTTCTTTCTGGGCAGGCTGACAAGTTTATGGAGGGTAACAACAGCAGAAATTTCAGAGCTTAGCGGTCAGTAACCATCATTGTTTATTTCCATCTGGCCATGAACTAGTGAATAGCAGACTATTTGATGTGATAAGGATGTGTGTTTTGTGTGGAGGAGAGAACACGTTGCAGAGGCTGACTGTGCTCTTGTTTTTGCCGCTGGCACCAGTCATGAGATTATGTAAGCATCCTGCTTTGTGGGCAGATGAGACTGCGGCAAATTGTGTCCAGTTGTTGTGCTGGAATTAATGGCCCAGTGTTGGAGCACGCTATCTCCTGTTGAATTTTGCTAATAGACTTAGGAGTAGGCATATCACATAGGTGAACCATTGCATCTCATTGAAGTCTGCTGGATAATCACTATAATCTTCCCTTTTCTTTCCTGTCCTCTTTGCCTGAAGAGACGGTTGATGAAATTTGACATTAAAGCATTGTGTCCCCTTTTTTAAGTTTTTCACTGTATTGACTCTGTTCTTATTCTTCTTTTGTCCCTTTTGCCCTTTTTTTAGGTAAGGTTTGTTGGATCCTCTGTATGTCAGTGTGTGTGTGTGTGTGTGTGTGTGTGTGCGCCTGGGTGTGTGTGTGTGTGTGCGTGTGTTTTCTTTTCCCACTCTGCAGTTGACCTCAGTGTAACATCCCTTTTACAGTTTATCATAGGCTAATGGCCTCTGTCAGCTTCCTCCTCTTTGCTTTATAATCACTAAACCTTTATTTCAATCTGCTTATGAGTAATGTGCTTCAATTTGAACAAAGGACGATCCATTTTAAATCAAGGTAGATTTAGGAAGCCATGATTCATTCAAAATCCTTAGAATCATCATCTCCGTGTATGTTAGATTTTTTCCCCCCTTCTTAGAGTTTCCGTGGCTGCTGTTGGGTAATCTGATTGGCTGTAACCATGGCTCAGACTGTGAATGGCTTGCAGAGTAGACAAGTTTTCTCCCCTCTGCTTGTTTGCCTGTTTCTACCTCCAAACCTGTGAAACTCATGTGTACGTGTGTGGTCATTATGTGGAACTGAGATGCGTGTGTGTCTGCTACTGACCGGGCCATAGAGTCAACTTGCAGGGAAAACCTCTCCACCTCTTACACCCCAATTGTCTCTGTCCCCATGGTCACAGGCTCCCATCCTCCCCCCGTTTCTTTGCCCCTTCAGCATAGCATGTTTGTCCCAGAGGTGCACTTCTGCCTGCCTCCAACTGTCATTCACCTGGGGCTTTAAGCAGTGTTGGAGGTAGCACACTAAACTACTACATTCACATGATATAGGACTATATGACAAAACGATTGGATGCACAATTAACATCTTTAGTTGTACTTGAGTAATGTTGCTGTTCCATAGCAATAAAGAAACTACTCTAAGCACTGCTCAAAGCCTTGCTGGCTCTTCCCTCAGGTACATTTTATGTGTAGTTTGTGTTCACTTTTTCCATGGTTAAGCACATCCCAAAATGAGCTTGCTGGCAGTAGGCTAGCGAGGAAATGAAGGAATCTCAGGGAGATTTGCTAACTGGGCTGACAAGCATCTGCAAGGCAAAAAGCTCAGAGGGGGAAAATGGTGGTCATCCCTAGAGGCACCTATTGTCTCAATCTAGATATTTGACCACATCTTTAAAAAGGCAAAAGTATATTTTTGATTCATTACTTTTCTTAGGCGGTAAGCCTCCCTCTAGACCCAAAATACTATCAGACGTGGCAGTTTCTAGTA
The DNA here is from genome assembly GCF_056152115.1 of Neolamprologus brichardi. Taxonomy (NCBI): domain Eukaryota; kingdom Metazoa; phylum Chordata; class Actinopteri; order Cichliformes; family Cichlidae; genus Neolamprologus; species Neolamprologus brichardi. The sequence goes on from NC_142107.1 coordinate 17,182,584, forward strand.
TGTCTTTTACGCAGAATAGCTCCTTTAACAGTTCTTATTTGATGAGATTTCACTTCTTTTTTTAATTATTATTATTTCCCAAGCTAAAATGTGAGGAATTTCCAGGGTTTTTACTAGATGTAAAACCAACCTGCTTTTCCACTACAGGAACTTAATGACATATGAGAATGCATACATGCATGTATTAGTGAAATGGTAGCATTCTTCATGATAAAGTTTAAAACCATGTTGTTTGCGCTATGTTATAGTGTTGGTTCATTTAGCACAATCTCCTGAGGGGAGCTCAGATTTTGCTTCCGCAACTCCCACTGCCCCATTTTGAGCTTGTGTTCAGTTACAGGTCGCAAGTTCCCATAGTGGAAAAGATGTAAGGGGTGGTAATTTGTTTTTTGGGATATATTTTGTTTGAGAAACAAGATGACATCAGGCTAGGGGCCTGGGGACTGGGATAAGTGGTTGGGAGAGAGTGGTGAGAGGAAATCCCTGTAAGCACCTAGCCCTGAATGAAGGGATGAGGGGGGGTGGGGCGGTTGACACACAGTAGCCCCTCTGGTAATGAACCCCCCTAAATCCCATAACCACACTCCCAACCCCACCCTCCCTTCTCTATGTGCCTCAATCTTCCTGCTTAACCAATTGGTGTTTCTTTTTTACAGCGATTTGATCCTGCCCATGTTGTGCTGATGGTAAACTTAGTGGTAAATGTTATTTTATCCCCCAATTGAATTGTTTTCTGTTTGTTTTTATTTCTCCAATTTTTTTTGGTTTGTTTTTTCTTTCATCAGAGCACCAATGCTACATAGGCTTTAATTCTCTCTGTATTAGTCTTCATTCTGCTGCTTGTATATTACCATGCATATGTATTACTCTTAGAACATTGTCATTTTGTTTGTTTTCAGTTTTTTTTTTCTCCAAAAAACCTTGTGATTCACACCCTGTGATTTAGATGCACATTGTTTTTGTCTGGTCCCTTTCTTTTTCACTGGAATGGGTAATGTGGAAGTATTGTCACTGTGTTTAAAGATTGGTGATAGTTTGGGATGACTGTAATTGTTCATTAATCTATAATTCTAGGCCTGACTTGTGACTTGTCAGAGAGACCACTGCAGTGGCTGGCTAACAGACTAAACCCTGTTTTTGGTTTCACTTCTGCTGCTGCTTGACAAAGGGCATGAACTTACATGTCCAGGCTATCAGTAGTCTTGTGATCTCAAAATCAGCCGTTTTCTTTCACTTCCTTAGTTTGAATATGGCCACAAAAATCACCCAATCACTGTTAGGTATTCTGTTTAAGAAGAAAAAAAAAAAAGCCTGCCTAGGTGACAGACACTGCCGTGGGACTGAGAGTGCAGGCAGGCCGTTATACAGGGTGCTACTATGCCCATGCATTTGTTTTTAAAATGACTATGTCATTGGGCTATGATGGCTAAAAGAAACGGAGATTTGCAGTACATTTTTTCTTACTTTCCTGTCTAGGAAAGTAAGAATGTGTAAGAAAGCCACTGCGGTTGTGATAATTTTGAAATTTTAATCAAAACCAAAAGGTTTTGAACATATTATTTACTCCACTACTTATGTTTCGTTCTCTTGATTGAAAGTCATCTGTATTTACGAACAGGAGAATTCTATTTTCTCTTCTTTATATATGGCACCAACTGGTAGTAAGTTTACATCTTATTTAGCGCCACTGTAATTAAATATTAGTAGTTTTTCCATATGCCCAATGGTATACATAGAAATTTAATTTGTGGAAAAACCTACATTGGATTATTGGATTTGTGGGAGGGGAAAAAAACTGAAACCAAACTGAATTGATAATCACTATCAGTGTGATTAATTATTACATCTGGCTGGCATCAGGAGCAGCAGACTAGTCCAAATTCTCTTTATGCCTTTTGTTTTGAGATTCCCCTGTCTGTCTGTCTGTCCCCCCCTCCTTCTCCTCCTACTCATGCCCATGTTTTACCAGGTAAGTATCCCCCATCCCTTGCACTGTCACCATGGCGATACCTGGCCTGTGACGTCACTCTGCTGTAGTTCAGTGCTTGTGTCCTTTTTTTTTTCTTTTTTTTTTTTAATTTGACTCTTTCTCTCTGCTTTGTTTGGCTGATTATGAGTGGATCAAGCAATTCAGTGTCAATCTCCAATGTAGTTTTGATTTACATATATTTTATATCTTTAATGTTTCATTCTGTTTTTGTTTTTTTGGTTGTCTTTGGTTTGTTTATTTTTCTACAAGTTAATTTCCTTCTGATCTAGCTCTTTTCACAGCTTACATAACATAGGTTAAGTAAACGGAAGAAAAATCTTTCAGCTTCAGTCATAATGAGGAAAGGGGGGCCTCTGACAAGGGAACAGGTTTGGACCTCAGGACAGTAAATGGTCAGACAGACAGTTCAGCAAGAAGTGATGCAATAGCCTTTAGATAATATTGGGAGCCTTTGTTACTCTCAAGGAGGATGTCGCAGTGGTGTTTTGTGAGCAGTAGCAGCAGCTGCAGCTCCCCTCACACACACACTGTCTCTCAAACACACACACACACACAGTCCCTCGAGCTGCAGCGTCCTTGATAAACTTGGCATTCTGGTTTAACAGGACTGCAGGAATGAAAGGATGGAGGAGGGGTGCCAGAGAGGCACAAATGAAAACATACCGGCTTAAAGATCAGTATGCTTTGTAGTGTACTTTTATATCAAGACATTTTACTGAGCAATCCTGATCCCCTTGTCTTCATTTACTCCATCAGGAATCCAGTGCAGCTAATTTGACTCATTCATAATGCAAACTAGCAGCCCGGTCAAATGTAACAGGAAGGCTAAATTGGTTTGTAGCTGGTGGCTGCAGTAAGCTGTGAGAATGGCTGGTGTTTGGTTCACTGTAGCTTTCTGGTCTCTTTGCACTTGAAGGCAAAATTCTCTAACCCCAGCACCCTATGCTCTAAAAGCAGGCTGTCTCCGAGTTGATTCTTCATCCAAGCATTAAAAAAGCTCACCTGGTCCTCTCTCTCTCTTTCTACCCTTAGGACGCACTGACCCTGTGCCCATCATCCTTAAGTATGATGTCATGGGGATGGGACGAATGGAGATGGAGGTATGATGCTCATTTTTATCGATTCGTACACATTTATTTAAGTTGTAGTAGTTGACCCTGTAATAAAAGCAAGGTGTTCCTTTCTCCCTTTTTTTTTTTTTTTTTTTTTTTTTTTTTTTTTTTTTTTTTTTGCACCTTAAGTGTCCAAGTAGTAGTTTAAGGTGTTTAGATAAATATTATGAACTTGTTTTGACACTGGGGTGAGTGCTTTGACTGTGAAATAGAAATGACTTTGAAAATGAGCAGTTTAGCTAAAATGCTGTGTTATACGAGGTCACATGGTTTTAAAAATCCCATGTTTCAGGGTTGCTCCTGATGAGTCGACCAGATAGCCTCTGGACAAATCATCAGGAGCTCTAAAGACATTTACATAGCATGAAAACCATACTGTTAAGTATTAAGAAACACTTTGCGAGTGAATAATTAGCACCAATTTTTGTATATCTATCTATCTCTTAGTATGGGATACGTTGCTTTGCTAGGTCCCTTAAGAGAAGTCTCAAGGCTATGGCACAGTGACTTCCTACAGGACTACTTAAGTATAACTGGTCCTGTTCACAACACGCAGTTCATGCAGAGGTGTTCTGTGTTCAACATATTAAAGATCTTGACTGCCATGGACAGTCTTAACCACTTCACATACCTTCAGACATGAATGATGAATGATTCTATTTAATGAAAACAAAACACGTAAAAACCACAAAGAAGAATGTGACACCAACACTGCCCAGCTAAATAAAACTATGCTTAAATTTTCAGCGAGCATCACTGTCAGTTATTTCAGCTCCTGCCTTTAGTCTTTGATATTTGTCTTGAAATAACATTTACCTACATTGGTCGCATAGATGTTTCTACAGCAAACAGTCAGTCAGCATGATAAACGTGTGTAACAGCACACAAGCGACACAAACTGACCAACTGTTCTTCTTGGAGTTTCCATGTGTTGTCTTCTATAGTCACTGTAGGGACTCGATGCGTTCAAGGCACATCAGCTCTTCTATGCACCATATTAAACTCATTTTTGGTATATAAGATGAACTTGGACTGGCTTTGACAATGTTGTTGGTTTATAATGTGACTTTTTTGTTTGTCCTAGCTGGATTATGCCGAGGATGCCACAGAGAAGAGGAGAGTCCTCGAAGTGGAAAAGGAAGATACAGAAGAACTGCGACAAAAATACAAGGTGAGGTTGTTTATCTCTTTGTCACAGTGATAATAATTGTTATCACTTGTATGTTTTTGATACTGTATTTTTAAATTTCCCACTAAAAACAGGACCAGATGGAAAAAGAAAAAGCCATTGCAAAAGCTCTGGAAGACCTGAGAGCCAATTTCTACTGTGAGCTGTGTGACAAACAGTACACCAAACACCAGGAGTTTGACAACCACATTAACTCTTATGACCACGCTCACAAGCAGGTACTGCTGTTTAGCAAGCATTGCGGTGTTGATGTAGATTTGTTTTTAATTAAAGACACGATGAAATGTGCCCGGTTTCTCTCTGTCTTGCAGAGGCTTAAAGAGCTGAAGCAGAGAGAGTTTGCTCGTAATGTGTCATCACGTTCCCGGAAAGATGGAAAAAAGCAAGAAAAGATGCTGCGGCGATTGCATGAGCTTGCTGAGCAGAGAAAACAGCAAGACCGGTAAGTATTTATTCCTGGAGTGCCATCTGCTGGATGGGTTGTGTATATATATATTTAATGGGACAGGGTGAAATTACTTATTTTATAAATGTCACTGGTTCAATATGTTAGTCCAAGCTAGACAAATTCAACAAAATGTATTTGAACATTTCACTTACTGTAAGTTAAAACATATTTTTGTATATTTTCATCTTTTCCAGTAAACATGATAAAAATTAAAGGCAAAGACCTCGATAGTAAAAATTTGTCCAGCATCACATTGGTGTAATGTTTTCTTTCAGAACTCCTGGAAGTGGACCTATGTTCAAAACAACTACAGTCGCTGTTGATGGAGAGAAAGGAGAAGACGGCAACAGCATGACACCTGAGAACAGCATGACACAGTCTTTGGCAGACACTGCCCTGGAAGGATCACTGCCAGATAAAACTGGTCAAGCCTCCCCAAAGTCTGGTCCAACCTTTAGCTTCTCTCTGGGAAAGAATGCCTCATCCTCGCCAACTTCCAGCAACGCATCAAAAGTCAGTGTCTCATTCTCTTTTGCCAAGAAAGCACCAGTAAAACTGGAGACAGCAGCTGCTGTTTTTGCTGATCATGGTGAGGAAGCTATGGAGACAGAGGAGAGTCAAGAGGGAGAAAAGGCTGGAGGACAAGATGACACATCAGGCTGTGGCACAGACAGCCCTAAGGGACTGCCTGGAGGAGGTGAAGGAGGAGAAGGAGGTGGTGCAGCAGGTACAGAAGAGGTGCAGCAGCCTGATGATGGAGGATCTTTAGCATCAACGCTTAGCAAATTGAAAATGATGATGAAAACCAATGAAGGATATGTTGGACAAGAGCCTCAGTACTACCACTATGTACCACCAGCTCACTGTCGAGTAAAGCCACACTTCCAGTTTTTGCTGTTCATGAAAGCCTCTGAACAGTGTCAGAGCAAAGATGAAGACGATGAGGAAGAGACACAAGAGGAGAACAAGGCTGAAGAAAGTCCAGAACAGACAGAGAGCGATGTGACAGAGTGCAAGACTGAAAAGGAACAAGGCAATGTTACTGTAGATGCTGACCCAGACCTAGTTCCTCTATCAGCTAACATAAAGGCAGAAGAGGAGACCCCTTCATGTGCAGAAGATGCAGCTCCTGCTGTACCAGCTTCACCCACCCAGAAAGCAGAGACGCGTGATACTGTGGATACAAACGCTGGTCCGAAAATGCCCACTGGTCCCTTCTTTCCAGTCCTGAGCAAAGATGAGACTACAACCCTCCAGTGGCCATCGGAGCTCCTTGAATTTACAAAAGCTCAACCTTCCCTGTCTTACAGTTGCAATCCCCTCTATTTTGACTTCAAACTGTCCCGTAACAAAGGAGTGCGTGGTGGGAAAGTGGCAAAGTCCCCCAAGCCTGGTGAAGACACTGATGACAAGGGACAAGAAGTGAATGCTTCATCATCTGAAGTAGAAATGGCTACTAAACCTGGAACTAGTGCTGACAAAGACAAGCTAGTGTCAAAAGGAGAGTCTGGGCAGCCAGAAAGTGAAGAACAAAAGGCCACAAGTGGAAGTAATAGTGCAAAGAAAAAAAAGAAAAAGAAGAAGCATAAGAAGTCTGCAAAGCATTCAAAACGCAAAGGAAAAGAAAAAGGAGCGGGAGAAGATGCAGAAGGTGAGACTGAGGTAACACAAGAAAAGCCCAAAAAAAAGAAAAAACACAAACGTAAGAAGAGCAAAAACAAGGCTCAAGATCAAGCTGAGGCAACAGGTGAAGAAAAGGAAAAACCTAAACCAAAGTCGGAAGATAAAGCCGCTGCCTCCTCTGTTCAGCTGACAACTGGAGGGGAAGGAGCAACAGGAAACACAGGAGCAGAACTGGGGAAGCGGAAACGTGGTGCTAAGGAAGTGCCTTGCAAATCTGGAGCAGAAGGAGGGAATGGAAAAAGTACTGAGAAGGCCAACTCATCTGAGGAGCACAGTGGCAACAAAAGACAAAAGACTGACACCAGTGCATCTCAAAGTGCCTCGTGCTCCACCTCAGCCCAAAAGAGTCCTGGTTCTGGTAGACCTCCCAGCAGTGAAAGTGAAGAAGAAGGGGGCTCTAATACCCAGCGCTCACGTCATCACAGGTCAAGCCCGAGGGAACAACGCCGCCACCATAGTGAAGAATCAGGGCGATCCTGCAGCCGTTCATCAAGACGGGGGGAACGACGAGGTAGCAGTCGCCGGCGTCATCGTGGCCAAACCTCCCGTAGTCGCTCTTATTCCAGCAGCTCTGAGCGCTCCTCAGCAGGCAGCAGTGCCTACAGCCACCGTAGCCGAAGCTACTCAGACAGCTACAGCGACTACAGCACAGAAGGTCACAGACGAAGGCGCTCCAAACGTTCATCCGACTCAGAGTATGACCGCAGGAGTAGCCGAGGACGTAGACGATCCAGGAGGCATCAGTACACATCTTCCTCTTCAGAAGACTCACGCTCACGTTCACGCAGCTACAGCCGCAGGAAGAGGCACAGACGGCATCATCGGAGCAGCTCCAGAAGCTCCAGCAGCTGGAGTCGCAGCACTAGTGCAAGATCCTGGAGGCGGAGCTACAGTCGTAGCTACAGCTCTGCTAGCCGCTCCTCCAGTTCAAATAAAGGGTCTCCTCACAGGCGAAGCACTAGGGGTCGAGAGGATAGTGACACCCATCGCAGAGACTTCAACCGCTCACGCATCTACCGCTCCCAGTCTCCACGGTCTTCTTCTTCACGAGGCCTTAACCGCAACACCCATTCATCCAGCTCGCTGGGTCTGAGACCAGGGGGGTCTCGAGATGCAGGAGAACAGAAAAACACTCTAACTGCACGACAGCTGTTGGAGAAGGTTCAGTCCAAGAAAAGCTCTGAAGATTCTACCACAGGAACAAAATCTGGGATTAAGATTAAAGACCCACCGCAGGGCTATTTTGGCCCAAAACTACCCCCATCCCTTGGAAACAAAGCCATGCTTCCACTAATTGGTAAGCTGCAGGCAGGGAAAAAGCCAGCAATTCCTTTAATCAGACCTGAAGAGGGAGAGAAATCAGGGACAGGGAAGAGCTCTGAACCTGAAGGAGAGGTTATATTAGTAGAGCCTATAAGGGAGTTCCCACCTCCACCACCACCTCCAGCTCCACCAGTTCAGAAGGTTGAGGAAGCCCCACAGAGCACAGTGACTCAAGAAGAGACACAGCAGCCTGCAACAGAAGACCAGGGGCACCAAGAAACGCGGCCAGTATTTGAACAAGAACCTTCCATGATGATGCCCCAGTACCAAGGAGAGTCAGGACAAGACCTTTCCCAGAACCCAATGATGGAGTCCATGATGCCTGAAATGCAGCAGCAGCAGGCTGCCATGCATGCCTACCCTGGTTACCCACCGCCCAGCTTGGAGGAGGATGGCATGGAGGCAGAGGAGGATGGACTGGCTCCTTTGGAAAGTCAGCCAATTACATTCACACCAGAGGAGATGGAGAAATACAGCAAGCTGCAACAGGCTGCACAACAGCATATTCAGCAGCAGCTTTTAGCCAAGCAGGTCAAGACTTTTCCCTCAGCTGCTGCAGCGGCCGCTGCCGCAGCAGCTGCCACTTTGGCCCCAGCGCCCCCTCCACCAGCCCTGCAGCAGATCCACATTCAGCAGCCAACTGTGTCCGTAGCTTCTGGCACATCCATCACCACAGTGCAACACGCCATCCTTCAGCACCATGCAGCCACTGCTGCAGCAATGGGCATCCATCCAGCTCATCCCCACCACCCACATCCGGCACATGCCCAGCTGGCCCAGGTACATCACATTCCCCAGCATCACCTTACCCCCATCTCCCTGTCTCCTTTGGGGCCCTCACTTGGTCATTCTCTGGGACACTCACTGGGGCATGCAGGATTGATCCCTGCCCACCCAACAGCCTTCCTCTCTGGTCAGCCAATCCATATTATCCCTGCTTCTGCACTTCATCACACCCCCTTAGCTCTCCACCATGTTCCACACACAGCCCTCTACCCCACACTTTTCACACCCCGACCCTCACAGGCTGCAGCAGCAGCAGCGCTTCAGCTCCACCCACTCTTACACCCAATATTCTCAGGACAGGACCTCCAGCACCCCCCTAACCACGGCTCTTGAAAACAAATGAAAATGAAGTAGTGTGTTCACAACAACCAACCACTAAATGAAAGACTTAACCTGAACTCTCTTGGTTTACGGTTTTAAATAAAGTCTTTGTTACATCATGCAGGCTGTAAGATGTGAATCTTATGAGAACTTTACTGGCCTCACAGTGCAGCACGTCACCACAAAGTGGTTAAGACTGCTGGGTTCAAAATCGACACTAACATTTTCTTCTGGTACATGTGAGATTTTTATTTTCTCATTATTTCACAGATTTTTTTCTCCCCCTCTAAAAACTGTAGACACTTCCTCTAGACCATTGGTTTATATTACAATTTGGGAACTAGTAACAGCCTCAGAAACTACTGGAGTTTTTTGTTGTTTTTTCGCTCATTTTGGCAGCCAAAGAGATACATGATGGCTAAAGGTGTAAGCAGAATCATGTTACGATTCAAGGAAGTGGTTTTGTTCTAGAGGTGAACATTTTAATCTGTGTAATCTAATTTTCAGAGATGGACTCTTTCATGATTACTGATCTCTTGTTGTGTTTTCAAATGACTACTCACTCTCTATTGGATTCTTGGTTTAAAAGTAATTTGTAATGCAGTAACTTGTACATAGGTCAGTGTGTAATGTGAAGAAACCCACCAGTGACAGCCATATGAAAAAACAAAACAGATATGGTGTCCAAACAAGTATGACACTGTCATACAAGAAGCCCTCTCTAAATCGGGGGGAATGTGATGAAGGGGTGTAAATCTCCTGAATACTCTGAAGCAAAGCTCTTGTTCCCTGGGATGAGGGTACATCTGAATCAATTGCACTGAAATCTGTACATCAAGATGGTGCCTGTGCATCATATAATAAGATTGTAGTATACTGCAATAATTGTATTTTTCTGTTTTTTAAATTATTTTCCAAAATGCTCTTCAAAAGAAGAGCTGTGTTTGGCTTTTTTTGTGTGTAATTTTGTAAATAAAACTGCTGTAGATTAACCTATTAACGTTCTACTGGGTTGACACTGCTGTTGGGGGGAGTGGGAAAAGCAGACAAATGACAAGTTGGATGGGAGGTGGACACATGTATTTTATCACGGTGGTTTGTTCATCCCTGCTGGGGTGCCAAACAGCAGTGACCTGTTTAAAAAGAAAAGTAGCAACTCTGTATTTTTTAAAGACTTAACTCTGTTTCACCAAATAAAATCCTGAGTTTGTGTGTCTTTTTCCATATCTCTTTCATTATTGAAATTGCCATGTAAATAACTGTAGACGGTCAAATGAAGGTCCTGCCTTATTTCCATAAGCTTCATCTGACAGTCAAACAACCCCTGCAGATGTAAATGTCCAACAGTAGATGGTGCTGGAGTTACCTGGTATAGGCTTCGGGAAAACAGTCAATCCATGTGAATGCAGCATGCATTTAGTGTATCTGGTCCCAGGCTATGATTAATACTGTTTACTGTAAAAGGGGAAACAGTCCTGTCAGCACTTGCAGAACCATTACATGAGGCTGTAGAAAGAAAATTATAGATTGAATTTCTTTAAAATCACTCACATAGTGAGACGAGACCAAGCATAAACTTAAAGAAAGCATGTGACAGAAAGAGGCTGCTTCCATTGATTTTCTTTGAACTATTAGCTACATATATTATCAGTTCCCAGCTTATTAGGTACAGCTCGCTAAACCTAATGAGGCTGTCCACTAAGTCCTGCCTTAATGCAGGATATAATGTTTGTGTTGAAAGTCTCTAATTTTCTGGTCATTGTGCCTAATGTATTAGAATTGTATGGCATCAACTCAATCCTACTTTGTCCACTACAATAGACTGTATTGACCAGGTGCAGCTAATAAGCTAGTAACTGAGTTTACACCATAAAACACAAGAATTTCTGGTGAGAATTCTTAAGTTGCATTGTGATGAAACACTGAACATAACATTTCCGTACTTGTATTTCTTTAAAAACCATGTTTATCAAGGCGGAAGAACACTGACGGCAACTTGAGGAACAGTTATGTATTTATAAGAAACCATCTGTGTAAAGTCACAGGAGAAATTTACAGTTTCAAAGTGGTTTTGGTAAAAATGGAAAGTGGCACACTGAGCTTCACATGGATTAAAAATACTGTCTGTAGTTTAAGGTCTTTGCCAACGTCACCATTTTATCAATAAACATGATGGAAAGCCATTAAAAGAAAACTAAATGTAAGGGAACAACTTATGAAAGTTGGTTTTAATGTTAGAAATTCATATCATGAGGGACGATGTGCTGCAGAAATGTCCACGACTGATCCTTGTGGATGGTTGGAGGTCAGCCCAGGTATCTGATTACCAGGAACATGAAGACGCAGGTCAGCAGCATGCCTCCAATCATGATGAACTTATCTTGGGTGGCTCGCCTTTCTATAAGTCTCATCACTGTGTTTGACAGCCCCAACATGTTAGCCACATCCAGCATCTTCTTATGAGTTCCCTGTGCAGAGCCAAAACAGCCACACTCATTTCAACAGCAATGATCACATGTGACAGTTTATAAGAGCCATAAATAAACAAAATGTTTCCATGACCACATTGTAATTATCTCCACTAATTCCTCTGATTTTGAGAGACGTTGAGTGCCAACGCCCTCCCTGACGCGCCACTCCGTCAGAGGTTTCTCATGGCTAGACAACCAGGCTGAGAGTGCTGATCAACAGACACACCCTGATAAGAAGAGGCCTGAAGCAAAACCAGGAAGCCCATCTCCTCCTTGGAAACACACTCACCCTCTAGCTGAGCATGAGCACACTAACAATACGACTATTGTGATCGTCATGGACACCAGAAAGTGGGTCAGGAAACTTAATTCAATCCGCCTTCTATTCCGCTTCCTTTGTTTAACAAATGTTTTAAATAAGCTACAGATGTAGACTTGTTTTTCTGCTGTGTTAAGTCACTAACCTTTAGCGTAGATCTCTGATCTCTGAGACCATTAAGGATGCTGCTGCCACTGCCGATGAGGTCATCCATGCCTCTGTGTGCGTTGTGCAAGTTGGAGTTAAACTGTAGGGTCTCATCTATGGGGATGGAGGTATCTGCGTCCTATTAAACAAAAGGAATCTCTGTAATTTACACAAACTCTAGATTCTTTTTTTTAGCTTAAAATGTTGCATTCACATCAATACCCATCACCAGTTTGATCACTATTAGACAATTTACATACATTCGTGGTGAAGGTGCGGCTCATGAGATCCTCCCTCTCTCTCTCCTGGGCCTCTCTGGCATAGCGTCTGTGCTGGAAATTTTGCAGGGCACTCCGGAGGTGCTGGACATCATACTTGAGCTGGTCCACTCGTCTGAGAGAAAGAAAAGGATTCAAACTGTGTCCAGTTTTACAACTACAACAAACATTTTCCAATTTAAAGTTGCGGGTCCCTGCAAATCTTTACAAAGCAATCCAGTCACCTCAAAGAGTAATCTATAGAGATTTCAAATGCATTTTTGCCCACTGTGGGAGGTAACAGGCTACTTGGAGTTTTCGAACACTTCTCAATTTAAGCTTGCAGTTCGTATAATGTGCAAGTACTATAGCCAGGGTGTGATTTGTCAGGGAGGATGGGAGGGATTTCTCCCACTCTGGTCTACACATCCCTGTCTCTGCTAAATAATTTTTCATCCCTGGCAGGGGAAAACAATGTATTCTTCCCTCTGACTTTTAGCACCGCATCAGCCAAATCAGGAACTGACTTCCACTTTCAGCACTCACGACCCTTTTACAGTACAGGTTACAGGTTCACACTGCATGGAGTGGATGATCATTTCATTAAACCAAATTCTGCTGGGTTTTTTAGTCAAACTTATTTTTAACTAGATAAAATAAATTAACCAGATTCTGTGTTGGGAGACTCAGAAAAGTTTCATATGCAGCTATGCACCAGGCTGCTGTCTGTCGACATCCTCGTTAAATTGTACCAAATAAATAAATAAATAGAATCAGCTGATTATGAAGAGGACTGGAGGGGAACTTTTAACAGATTTGAGGAATTTAATGTACTGTCTCTCCACCCTTGTTTGACAGTGGTGCTAACTCTTACTGCACCCTTTTTCACAATTCAGTGTATCAGCAGTTGTACTGAAGGAGAACATTTATTTTGCTCTCAAATCTTATGTGCTTGTTTTGAAGAGTCCCCACAATCCCCCACGCCCTTCCCCTCCCTGAGTTCACTCAGGCCCCACCAGAGACCTGCTAAGATTAAAGGAGCGCTGTGGAATGGGGTGCACTGTCCCCCCTAAGGCCTGTTTATCCAGCTCAGAAATGAATCTTTGCCCAATGCAGCAGGAATGCTGGTGATGACGAGGGCTTCTGAGGAAATGTTTTCACAGAGCCACGTTGCCACAGGGCAGGACGCGGCTGCCTCTTCATCATCTAACCCTCCTCCTGCCTTTATTGCATATGATACACCCTGCTGTTTCTGTGTCTTTATGGTCACCGTCTATTGTTTAAATCCAAACTCACAATTTGGCATTCTGGCGGCGGTTTGGCGGTTCCTTGCTGGCCAGGATCTCAAGGCGTTCTAAATGATTGAAGATCTGGTCGATTCTAGCTTGCAGTTCATTTTCTAACACTTGTAAAACAGAGAGAAATGAAGAAGAGAGAATTGCAGGGAAGACATCAGTTAAGGCTGTGAAATTACAATTCATAATTTTGAAATTTACTGGCTAATTTACTTACATACTGAATTGATTCAAACATGTCTTCCAATATATATAAAGAAAAGAGTTTGGGCTGCTGTTTGTCTTCTAATAATATACCCAGGTGTCACAGGGTAGCATTCATCACTTAAGCGACCCCAGCTCATTAGTAGCTGCATAGGTTTACATCCTCCCCTGGGGTTAAAATAAACCTTATGTCATCATTTGTGAAGGGGAGTATAGTTCACTGCCCGGCTCCCACCATTATCTGCCACACCACCCACCCTACTACTTCCTGTCTTGGCAACAGCTGGGCACAGAACTGAACGGCCAGGCACTATCCACAGAAAACAATTAGCTCTGGCTTTTATCATTATATATGTGAGAGGAAGAAGCAGCCATAACAAGGACCCGGTTCTGAGCAGAAATTAGAAGCTCTTCAAAGGGGATTTCATCAGAGGTGGTGCCATTAGGAATGACAGCTTTGTACCACAACAACACTCCCACACAGAGCAGGGGCAGAGCCCCTTACAATCATGACAGCTGGTCACTTACAGTGAACTGACTGGCGGTCTGTCTTTTCCAGATTTCCCATTAGAGACTGAACCTCCTGGATTTGCCTAATCCACAACGATCATACCGTTAGTGAGCAGCAATAAAAACAATTTTTGTTTTAATTATTACTGTACATGAACATATTGGTATGCGCCATATTTATAGTTTAATAATCGTATTATGCGGATATAAGCCTGCTGCAGCAGAAGTAAAAGTGATAATAAGTTAGGCTCATTAGCAGTGGTAGCTAACGGGCACCGTTTCCACGTCAGACAAGAGAACTCACTTGTTGGTCTGGTGGTAAAGCGTCTCCATTTTTCCCGATCTAAGAAACGCTTCGCCCTCCCTTACTTTATCGCGTTATTTTGTTATAATAGTTTTAATTGTGACAAGCGGCTCTGTTAGCTTGGTAGCTAACGTTAGAGGAGTTTACACGTCATCAGCGGAGCTTTTGTGTACGGAAATAGGAAACCGGAAGCCGCGCGACGTCATCACACAGAGTGAAATATAGAAGAGAGCTCACTCCTTCTTAATTACACATCTCTGTCAGCAGACTGTAAAAGGAGTGTTTTTATTGCGGTTTTTAATGTTTTAGATAAAAATCTTTTTAAAAAAGTGACGAAATGAACACACCCAGAATACCCCTGCTCCTCTATTTATATTGACCAAAACTGGAAAAAGACATAGATAATATACGGCAAATACTGCATTATCAGTGAAATGAAGACGCTTTATTTTTTCAGTGTCCAGGATATGCCATGTAAAGCATGTCATGGAAAGGTTTATACTGTATTACTGTATATTGATTATTCATGTGATTTAAGTGTTGTTGTTTTTTTCCATCGTATGTATTTACTTTGGATTTACGTGCAAAGCTTTTTATTTAATAAGTGAAAAGTTCGCACTTTGTGATATAAATATTTTCATTTGTTTATTGAATAGCCCAACCGACAAAAATATTTGTTTTCCAATCCAACTTTTGATCATTTTTGGTAAGTTTAATATTATTATTTAATAAAAAAATATTGACCAATATAAAACTCCATAACGCAGTATTTCGTTCATTCTTTAATTATTCATATATATATATATATATATATAATATTTTATTTTATGTTAATTAATTCACTTGTTCAAATCAAATTGGATGCACTACTGTACCTGGAATACTGGTACAGTCTATTTCATAATTGTCAAAGGTTAATATGTAATACATTTTACTCCTGTTCTTCTCTCAGTATTATGTTTTATGCATTCCCCCGGCACTTTGTTCACCTCTTTTTGACTGGAAGCCTTTTCATATACTGATACTTTTATTATGTCACTGTTTATGTTTCAGAAACTTTTATGGGAGAGAAGACTGCTCACTCCTCCTCAATTTTGGACGCTGAAAATGTAATCCCTTACGTCTACCAGTCTTTTTAATTCCTAAAATTGTATTCCTAAAATAGATTTATAATATATTATAATGTTATATTTATATACAATAATGTTATAGTTTTATTTTTTTTAATGTATTTTTGCTTTAATTTTACTCTTTTTTGTGTGTGTTAAATTCCGTTTAGTTCCAGTTACTTTTGTTAGTTTTATATATTTTTAAAATATTATTTGTTATGATAGTACATAAATAATGATAATAATAAATATATGACACAAGATAGTATAGTAACACAAAATGTTGGGAAGACAGTTGGCTCACAGACTCACGCTCAGTAAATATATAGAACATTTCGATACAACACAGTTCAAAATTGTAATTTATTTTAATGACTTTAAAAAACAAGAATCATGATTAATTCCTGTTATTGTGCAACTTGCTAAGAGACATTCAACTATACACTATTAGTGGAAGTGTATTGATATATTTGAGCCTGTAAGTATACTTTTGACCGTGTGGTTTATCCAAATTAAATTCAACCTTATGAACTCAATTCTTGTTTGTTTTTTTTCCAAAGGTGTATGCCGTACAATCATTGCACTCTGTAAAAAGAAAAGTTCAAAGTAACCACTAAAGGCCAAAAATTACCATGACATTCATGCTTATGATGAATGTAAACATCTGACCATAAGTGTACATGGGCACGAAACTCCTGTTTCTGGACAGGCTGTAATTGGACAATGCTACACTCCCAACGTGTAAATCTGAGCCTTAGGCTACATTTTCCATTGCATTTGATATTCTTTTAGGACACAGAAGTCTTTGGCCTACAAAGACAAGCTTTGAGAAGATACAGCATAATCTGTTGACACGTAGACATGTCACAGGAAAGACTCTAAGAAACATGTCCTAAGGCGAGCTTTTGTCAGCTCTCCCTGACTAGGTCTAATTAGGCCATCCTCTTTTTCCACAGTCAGGTGTCAGAGTGTTCCTGTTTGTCCACCCAGAAGCTGTTCTCCTCTTCTTGCCTGCAGCCAGAGTCACCAAAACTAATATTATTAAACTTCATAGTGAGATTACAATTCACGAACACTGAAGAGAAGATGTCAGATTTGCCAGCCACAAACTGGCTCTGTCATGGAGTAGGGTGTGAAAAAAACTCTAAATTTCACAATAGTTCCTTGGTGATTTATTATGAGGAAAGCACCTTGGAGCGCTGCCTGGCGCCTTAATAAAACCACATCTCAATCACCCTATACATACCCTCCATCAGTGTGGTGTCTACCTGTTAGGGAAGAAAGAATAAACGAGTGCAAGGGAAAGCAAGGGAAACATAAACATTAACATACTTTGTGGAATGAGCTCCTGTTTGGAGGTGATACCTGTATTTGTTTTCCTCATTCAGCACAGCAATCAGAAGTTGGCCCAGACACTTTTCCACGGCTGCCTGATGCTACATGAGTTGATGGTTGTATCTTCAGGCTAGACACTTCTGAACAGAGGTCCTTTTCACCCACCCCCACATGTCAGAAATCTTGAGATCTGTTCATGCCACTTCTTGCTCTTGCAGTTCACCATTTTTGGTTGTCATAACATATCCTCGGGGTAGTGACTGGATGCATACGGCTTTAACCTGTTGCTCGGAATAGACAAGAGGTAGCGAGAAGGAGGAATAACCCCTCTTAAACCATTTCTGAGCAATACATGAGGCACATCTCTGGAGGTCGTGGGGTTCTCGCCGTCTGTCCTTTATGTTTCAGCCCTGAGGAAAGGATGAGATGAGCTTACTGGTTTTCATCCACACCTGATCACCACGGGCACAAACTGGAATCCAGACTCCAGGTGTGGAGCCTTGATCACTTTGACTGAGCGAGTTAGCACAAACTGTCACTGTCATACCTTAATACACATGTAACATTCATCCTTTTCTCCTATTTTAATTAATTTTCTTGTAATTTTGAGGAATTTGGATGATGATGATACAGAACAGAATTATTTTATTGAGATATTGCTTTAGAAGAAAACTGTATTACAATTTTGTTACGTACTTCTGCTTTATACAGCACTACAATATTTACCCTCAGTTGTAGTATAAACAGATAACTGAACTATTGAGGGGTAGTGTATAGATTTTACTGCACAAAAGTGTTTGCATAGTATTGTGGAAAACCTTTATATTTGGCAAAAAAAAACAGGAAACATACATAAAAATACAGTAAATTAATACTGATGAGCTTGAAAAGTACAATTTAGAATGACCACCTTTATTTCTTAAGGTAGCCAGAACTCTCTCTTGTAATTTCTTTAAATAGTCTTTAGGACTCGTTCTCAAGGTTTCTTTTTCCATTTTTCTTAAGGGCATGACTTTCAGATACTGCTCATCTGCTGTACATACTTTTTATACATACATTGTCCTCCACTTGTTGTGAATCCTCAATTTTTTTAAGAACACGTTGCACACCATGCCGAAAAACGGCAAGTTTACAACTAATAATTCTTTTGGAATCACCTTGTTGGTTCAAAAATACTATTTCCCTTCAAACTTGTGTTGTGTTTGGCATTTTTCACAGATTCACCTAAATAATGGGAAATAATTTAGTGTTTTTATGACACAAACAAAGTGTCTAAAGATACAATTTCTAATTGGTTCACTACTAAGTTGTCTGTTATGTATAGAGACAACACTGATTTATCACTTTGAGTCCAAATAAAACTCTAAAAGTCCTTCAGGAAGCCTTCTCACGACCACTTTAAAACTTTCTGGCTACTTGGAAGCAAAATACTACATAAAGAAATGTGAGGTGGCTCAAGACTTGTATGTTAACAATGATTTTAAGGGAAGCATGGGTATGTATTAAATATATTTATATGAGAACATGCATGTATGTTGCTGCTTTGTTGTTAGGAAATGTGATTTATCTTAGCCCCTTTGGGGGTCTTGTAACCAAACAACATTTAGTGCTGCATCAGTCTCCCTGTACTGCTTAGAAAACACAGCAGCCTGGTTATTGTTCAGTAGAGAAATGAAAGCACTGGATGTACTCAGAGACTTACCCCGCACCCCAACACTGTTTTGTTCATCAAGGGAAAATGATATGTTATTGAATCACTTCCCTACAATGTACTTAATGATGTTTTCCAGGCAGTATAACACATCATAACTCTACAATGATTGCCCAAGACAGACACAGTGAAGAAGCCAATTATGAGGAGCAAAATTGCCCAGGGTCAACAATTTCTGGATACCAGTCATTTTTTTAAAGGCACACTGATCTTTTCGCTTCTTCCCTGAGGCAGGTGAGCCACTCGTCTTTGAAGCTGTGACGAGGCGCTGAATGAAAGCAAATGAGGGCCTGTCAGAGATGACAGGAAAAACTCATAAGCTCCCAACATCTCAGTGGGTTTTACTGTGAAAGGAGTCCAGCTGGGGGTCCAGAGGGCAGCACCCCCTCCTCCCAGAGGGACAGTCTATATGACCACCCCAGTTGCTGCGGCAATATTACTTTTAATGATGGAATGTCTGCGAATAGCCACAAAGAGACGAAACAAAACTAAAAACAGATAAAGGACAACAACATAATGATGCAAGGCAACCGCAAATAAGCATAAAACCACAGGGTGATTGTCTTACATCAGCCCATCGCTGCAGGCTGTGTGGAAATACAACTGCCCCCTTTACTCTTTTTATTTCAAAGTGCTCTAAAGTTTGTATTTGTTATTTGGTATTGATTTAGTGCTATTTAAGAAATATTTGGTCTATTAAGGTCTTGTACATGGTCTAAGGAGCTTGGAAAGAAAAGCGTCTGGACTTCTTTAAGTTGCTTGAAGACGTTTCAGTTTTCACGTTTGGCTTTTCTTTCCAAGCTCCTTAGACTACGATGACCTGGATGACTGAGAACCTTCACAGACATCTTGTACATGATTTGAGTGAAATGCATTTTTTGTAAATCTATAGATTTCTCTTCAGTGGAGAAGACTAAGCTTTTGAAATGGGCACAGGTGATCAGCATTACTGTCTCCCTCTGTTGGTTCCTGGTATGCTGTATTTTTTTTCTCTCCTAAAAGTGATCATACTCATGCCAGACCCATACACACATACCCACAGATATGCAGCCCTCTGGTTAACCACCTGTGACACTAAGACCTCTGAGGATGAGAGATGCTGTCCACCCCTGTGGTTGGATTTCATCTTTGCGAGGATGCGATTAAAAACAGCAGTGGCACGAAGTGCTGCACCGGGGTTCCCCGGCCTGACAGCTCCCTTCCCACAGTCATGCAACCACTTTAAACCACACTCTCATCATTACGCTGTGTGTGTGTGAACAAAATTGTGTGGTGTACAGAGCTCAAAAGAAATGTTTTTGTCTACCTGCATCCATTTAATGAGAATCACGATTGAATTGTGAACACTGGTGGAAATAAAGCCAGCAGACAGCATAATTGTGTAGGTATTGTATCACAAATAATCACAGGCAACATACCAGACTTCTTTTTCAGAGATGTTGCCGGTTGGGGAGAAGACATAGCTCAGAACATTATCTGTGTTTTTCTTTCCTGGACATAGTCGATGTGGGAAAGTTTAGTTTTGATTGTGATGGAGGTCAGTGAGTGTATGTGTGTGTGTGTGTGTGCAGTGTGCACATGTGGCTGTGAGAGAAAAAGCAAGAGGAGTGCCATTTATCGAGCAGAGGAGTCAGTTATGTAGGTGTGTGGGCTCTTATCACAGCAGCTGCCATGTAAACTCTTCTGTTGGTGCTGCAGGTGTTTCTGTGGAGTAGCATGAGAACAGCCTCCCACAGGAGCTTCCCAATGGGTGGGTAGTTGTGGGGCTTGAGAATGGACAGTTTAAGAGGAATCGGGTAAACATCTGCAGGTATCTTTGTTATGTAAAACCAGTTCATCAGCACTCCTGTGTTATACTTTTTTTTTTAAAAACTACCAGAAATCAACCCATTCTGTGAGCGTCTGCCTGTGAATGTGTCATCGGCGCTGTCATTGTAGGTTTGTGTACTTTGGCAGGTGTTTGTATGTGTTTGTGGAATGTTTTTGTCCAAACCATTAAATCACAACCTGTGAAGGAGTCTCAAGACTTTACAGATGGGTAGCTCAAACAAAAACAAATGAATCTCAACAGGTTCGAGAACCCAAACCTCAGGAAGAAAGAAGATATTTGGAAACAAAAGATCTTAGAGTGAAATCAAAGCTTGAAACTTACTGGAAAATCTATGGCTGCAAACTATGGGTAGTGACTGGTAGAGATCTTGGATACATGGAATTTAACTTCCTTTGTGGGTGTCTGGGCTCTCCCTCAAAGATGGGTGTCATTCAGTAGGAGTTTAGCCACTAAATCTTCCACACTGAGAGGAACCATTGAGAAGGTTCAGGCATCAGACTTGGACGCCCTCTGGGTAACTCCTAGGTGAGATGTTTTAGGCATGTCCTAATGCGAGGAGACCCCGGGGCAGACCCAGGACGTGCTGGAGAGATCATATCTCTTGGCCGGCAAGGGAACACCTTGTGGTCCCACTGGAAGAGCTGGAGGAGGTAGATGGGGAGAGGAAAGTCTCTGTGTTTCTGCTTAAACCATTCCCCCTGCAACCTGGACAAGTTGCATAAAATGAATTCAATTCATGTCGATTTACATTCAGTTTTATTTGTATAGCATCAAATCACAAGAACGGTCCCCTTTATATTGTAAGGTAAAGTCCTTGCAATATTATAGAGAAAAGCCCAATAATCAGATCTTCCCTTGCAATTCGTACCCTCTTTCTGAACTTAAAACTATGCATACTTTAAGGTGAGCTGAGCCTAAAGCACAGATGACACAGGCTTTTGCTATAGTTGCATGTGTTGCAGGGGATAGAACCTCACCAACTCTCCACATCTTTTAAATCCCACTTGAAGACACATCTTTACACCCTAGCATTTAAATGGGAGTGAGTTTATTACACTTTAGTTTTATTTTTTAATGTATTTTCTATTCCTTTTAGTAGTACTGCACTTTGATCAACCCATGTTGGGGGTGAGGGGAAAGAGAAGAAAGCAAATGAATGCACTGATGGACCTAATGTTCTATTTAGTGTGTAAGGTCATGAAGTCATCAGGATCAATTAGTGAGGTCACTGAACAAGGGAGACGGGACTATTTTGCCGCAAATTTATATATAACCGGATAATTTTTCTGAGTCTTCCCTTGGTGACGATGAAAAAGAATGCAGGCTTAAGCCACTGCCTGTGATCTTCAATTTTTAGACCAAGCTACATCCATCTATTAAACTGTCTACAGCGCTAACATGCTTAAAAATACCATAAGCTTAGAAGGATTTCAATTGGAATCAAATCAGTTCAGTTTAGAAGAAATTTAATTAATTTTGGAAAAATGTGAAGATCCATAAAAGGTCAACAATGATATCGGTTCCCTCTAAGAACCACGAGGCTGCTTATCCCTTCCAACTCTAATTTATGAGAGACAAAAAGAAAAGAAAATGTTTTCAATGTTTTATTGACAGACAAAATAGATCCTCATTCAGTCTCTCCAAGCTCTAATGCAAAGCCTGTACTCCAAGTTTCATATTTTTCCTTTGATTGATTTAGTATCCTATATTAATTTGTATGAACTAATCATTTGTATTGTAATACCTGTCAGCTCTTCTTGTTTTTCTCCATCCGCAGGTGAACAAACCAAACGATTCATCATTTAAACCTTGTGCCCGCTTAATTGACCATCAAACAGGCATGCACTATCTCATCACCTACTGCGAGGAACTCAGCCACCATCCCAGTCCAACCCAGCCTCTGAGTTCGAGGTATGCACTCAGCCTTGTCATAGCTCTAGGCAGTGCATGTTCTTGTTGTGGGTTGAGCAACTGCATTAGTCATTTCACATTCCAAATTCCTACCCCATGCTGTATTCACAACTCTCCGTATCTCTCTTTTCCCTCTTCTTCTTCACCAAATCCATTCCTCTCCTCGTCGTCTTCATTATTTAATTATCTCCGTGTGATGTCAGGGTGTGGGGATTAGGCACAGCTCCAATGCTGTCTGAGAGTCTCCTCTCCAGAGGCGGAAGTCTTGTAGGGTGTAGATGTTTGACCTGGGGCTCAGAGGTTTCGATTACAGGACAGGACTTCGCTTTGTGTCCTTGAGCAAAGTATCTACCGAGCCTTCCACGCTTGAGTTAACATCTACTGTTCTTACACAAATGAGTGATGTATAAACCTGAAAGCTATGTAAGTCTCTATGGATAATATCTTTTTGCTAAGCAACGCAAATATAATACATATCTGAAAAAATGCCCCAGCCCCGATTTGCCAATTCATCTTCATCTATCACAGCATGGTGCACTGCTGCAGCCCAACCCGGCATAGTAACCTTTACCTGAACCAAGCCAGTGAAGACGCAGGAGATAGTGTTACCGTCAGCCTTAACCTACATTATCTATGTTATTCAGTGTCTCAGGCAGACAGAGAGAAGCTCCGGCACATGGCAGGGTGACTATAGCCCACACCCGCACACGAGGACCTCACTACAAACACGGCTGAAGTGACCACAGGTGTGCACTCGGCAAGTATGCTCACACACACATATGCAAAAACCGTTTCGCCCTCACCTGTCTGCTGTCAGGACTCTTTCAAACACACACACAGGCGCTTGGCTATTGCACCTCTGCTCAGTCCGGCCCCCCCATCCAGCTCAAAGCTCCCCACCCCTGGGGCTTGTGCGTGCGAATCCGGCCGTGGACTCAGCAGCCCCCATCGCTGCGCCCCCTCCAGTGAGGGTAGTGAGGGAAATGAAAGCTTTAGGAGTTCATTATAAAACAACAAGAGCAGCAGCAGGGGATAGGCCTCCCGGGGCCACAAGCTATCCCTTCTCATCCCTCCATCCTCATCTTTTTCCTTCATGTCCCTCAATATCTAAACCCCGCTCCACCTTTCTTTCCGTGACACACTCCGCCGTCTTGCTCTTTATCCTGCAGCTTTTTAATAGATGACATTCATGATGAATAACGTTAAATATTGATCTGGATTATTATAATATGATGAGTTAATGTGGTGAGTCAGTAGTCTGACCACACAAACTGGTTTGACCTCAGTCATTGGAGAGATGCTGACGCATTTTCTGTACAGCTGAACTGAATTTTTCAACTTTATTGTCTGAGAAGGGAAATTAGTTTTGCAGCAAAGGACACATTCAAAGGTTCAAAGAGGCAATACAATACAGTTGCTGGACAGACCAAAGAATATTGCTGCGGTCCAGTGGAGATCACATATCACTAAAGTATGAACTCTTCAATATCTTAAAAAAAAAAAAAAAACCTGCCCTATTTAACCAAGTGATTCTTTAAATGATCATGTTAGCTTAAGGCTTTGGGAAAGTATGTGAAACTGTCCTAAAGACTATGGGAAACAAAAAGGGTGAAATATCATAAAGTCAGAGTTAGAGTAAGCCGCTGGTGATTCATAGTAAGCAGTGGTGCATTTTATTGCTTGAGGTAAAATACCTTTAAAGGCTTCGCAGTGGCTTTAACAAGCTGTCAGAATTCAAATCACTAAAGCCGGATATGTATCATAGTGAAAATACATGAAGTTTAGTAAAACTGAAACTTTGAATATTTGCATACATAGGTTTGGTTTTGGAATAGTTTTAGACAAAAACAAGAAAACCTTTAAGATTTTTTTTTCTCTGCTAACCTTTCCCTATTTCCCCAAGGTGACATTTGGCTCTCCATAAAGTTTTGCCATTAAAGCAAACAGCTGTTTTTTTCTTCTACGCAAGGTAGTCCTTAAAATTCATTAAAATATCTGAACAGCCAAGACAAGTTTACTCATCTTACTTAAAAGCTAATTTGCCCCAACAATAACTTGCTCTACATCAATAATATAAAGTAATTTAAAAAAATTATCTTATAATTTACTGCAATGCTTTGGGTTTTAAGTGAATGTTCTAATAAGGAATAATAATGCGTAATCACAGTAATTAGAGAGCAACATCAAAAGCACCAGAGAGCACACTATAAATACCTTATACAATAGCCCTCTGTATGCTGTAGGTTCACTGATGCCTTGCAAATGAGTGGAAAGTTATGATTCAGGGATAATAGCGCATAAACTGCTCTCATCATCGTTGTGGGGCGGTCGATTGTAACTTTCTAATGGTGAATCGGGGGTCAAATGCTCTGTAAGACAGCGCTCCTCTGAGTCACCACCTTTGTCATCATCTGCATTATGGTTGTCATCGCGGCTGGTGCGCTGGCCAGAGGCACAACACCTGTAAGCGTGTTCTCCGCGCACGCAGCCCTCGCCTTTTGGTTGGGCGGTTGGGCGGTTGATGGCGATGCAGCACGACCACAGGATTTTCAGATGAAAAGGAGGCCAGGCCACCATGAGCAGGAAGTGGTTTTTTGCTCAGTCGATGCACGGAGCCGTGTTTCGGGCAGGTGTATTGCGCTCGCTTCCTTGTTGCGTGTGAAGTGTGTGCGTGTGCGCGTGGTTTAGTGTGTTTGCCTGCAGCAGCTGAGCGAGACACAACAAACACGTAGGCCTTGTGACTCGTTGTCCATTTATTAACCTTGTTTGTTTTAAATAAGAATGTAAAGCAACTAGATTTTTATAAAAATTGCTTTGGAAAAATGAGTATTCATATATTACCAAATTAAAAAAAGAGCTGTACAAACATCTCAAATATGATATTTATAACGAATGCAGAGGGGAAAACATGTATCTACAGAGAGGATAACTCTGCATAGCTCATAAATCTTACTGATATTTGCCAAAAGATGAAGTGAGGTAGAAAATTAGGATTCCACATTGTCAGACGCCAGGACCCCTGACATGAGTTATACTCAGATTATATATACAGCTCAGAGTCCCTCAGAGAAAACATTAACTGGCCAATAAAAACAAACCTTTGGGGTCCGGCAGGCACTTTTGACCTGCACACATGGACACATTGAAGTTGAATATATAAGGGTAGTAAACTGGGTGATTGTCTTTGATTAGCAATTTGAGCAAATAAGGAGCATGATTAGCCCACTTCAAAGGCATTCAGAACAAAGACGTGGCTAAATTAGACTTTGAAGACCAAATGGTTCGGCCAAATAATTTTAAACTTGAAAGCATAGCAAAGTGTGTGTTTCTATAAACAGCAGAATTAGAAGAGCCAGGCTGGTACGCTGATAAATTAAGCAAAAAAAGTGATTTTTAACCACAGTGTTTGGTGTTTCCCTCACTATTGCCCCAGGTATTTCCCTTTGTTCTACTGAGCCCACATTAGTCCACATGTAAAGATTTCCATAGACATTTCCATAAGAGCAACTGAAAGCCAGCTTCTCTGCTTGCACAATAAGCTTCTCATGCATCAGTTACAATGTAGGTTGTGTGGCATTAATCACCGCTCAAAGCTTCCAGTGATTCTTTCTAATCATATATTTAGGCCTAAAGACAAACAATTCATAATGCACATAGGATCTCATGAAGCAAGAGCAACTTAAGTGCTTTTTAGTCGGGACTGAACTTTAGCTAAAAGTTCACCACAGCAGACAGAAAGTCAGACAGGTAGGTTCCTTTAAAGGCTATTTTAGCCTCATTGATAACAATTGATTCCAAGAATTAGAATATAAAGCAGCAGTACAACAAAACTGGCACAATAAATAGTGAAATGGAGGGAGACAATTACAACACAACAAAATCCCTTTTAGAGCTTCCTTGCAGACAGAATTCAGCATCCGGTGTCTTCCAGTCCGGTCCAGTACCTGCTGTAAGAGCATTTTCCCTCCTCATCCTCAGGAGAGTGAGATTTCAGTGCATCCAGCGAGAGAAAAGCAGGGTAGTTTGAAAACATCCTCACCTACAGTAAGCTGTTGCATATCAATTTAGTGACTATAACCAGCAGTATAATATTATTACATTTGTATATTCCATGCAGTTCACAATCCCTTAGTGTTAAGTGTCTATAGGAGATTACAGTTCAGTCCTGTCCATGATCAGTGATTCATTTCTTTTTTAATCACATTTTCCATTGACTCAAAGGATCATTCTTTATTCAGGTCTTTGCAAATGTCTTTATCTCATCATTCAGCTATGCATTTTTGCAGGTATACACCTCCTCCTCTCTCACACACGTCTGACACTCCACGTGGCAGCACCAGCGTACCTGGCAGTGGCAAGACAGGCTGGTGAGGCGCATGGCTGTGTTATAACCACGTCCGCAGCACAGACTCTGACAGCTTGTGTCTTTGGCGCACGAACGGCCACCTGTACCAGGGGAGTAGCGAGAGGGCCTGCAGAAGCTGGGGGAGTCTTCCAGGTAGACCAGGTCGGTAGTCCGGAGGCTCTGACCTTGGCGACGGGGGCTTGCGAGTTCGGTCTCCCCGGTGGCTGCGTTGGTGACGCTCAGCACTCGCACAGCAGTGTCGTATCGATACTTCAACAGGCGTCCGGTGTCGTGAAAAGGAGACAGCTGCTTCCAGCAAGTCCGTACAGCACAAGAGCCGGAGACACCATGGCACTTGCAGGTTGTTTTCAGTCCGCTCTTCACTGCCTGGGATAAGATGGGAGGTTGAGGGGGGTAGGAATTGGAGGGGAAAAGGGAAGAAATGTCAGTTCCTTCACTTTGATTCATTACCTGGCCTCTTATCTGGGAGGTCTATCTGGCAAGAGTGAGACAATTTCCTGCAGGGTGCATAGGGGGTTAGGAGTGGTGGTCCGCCAATATGTGCCTTTAGCTCACCTCAGTCAAAAATTTGACATAATGGATTGAAAGATGCTGTTCAGCATGTCATATTTCACCCCACATTTCTCACTTGGACAGCTCTTGCTATTTTTTTTTTCCCTCTGTGTGTTGAAACTAGCTCTGTCGGCTTCTCTCCTGCCTCTCTTTCCTAAGGCCTGAGGCAGAGGTGACAAACAGGGGCGAGTGGAATCTCTCCGCCCTGTTTTTAGTACATGCCTGCTCATGGAAAACATCAATAAGAATTTCTGCGCAAGAAGTGCCAAAAACATAATGCAGCATTTGGTAGTGGTGCCCCTCATTTAGGTTAATAGTTCACTGCGCTTGATGGTCAGTGATGAGAGCAATCACTCAGCCTGAGAGCTGCTGTCTTTGCAGGGGCCAGAGACAGGTCATACAGAGAGACCCAGAGGGTACTTCTAGGTACTTCTGCTCAGTTCCTCCTTTTGCAGGCATGAACCCCTCAGGGGCTTCAGAACACCATTAATGTGAGATGAGGGATGCCGACCACTTTAAGTTTTTGTTAACACGGCTCCTGGTCTCTTCTGGCCACACTGGTGTCAACTGGGAAAAACATTTAACTCAGTAAAGATTAGATAAGATAGTTGTGTTTTTCCTTTTTCTCCACATCAGCCTTGTCTAGGTGTGAGCTACAGGACCCTGGGGCCTGCTATTTCACAGCTACACAGTGGTGGTTATGAACATTAGGTGGATTTATGAAGAGCACAGTGATCCAGTAAGTGGAAAAAAATGCTTGCTCGTATATTAAAAAGAGGCCACGGTTATAATCGTTCTCTCTGAAATGAGACCTTTAATTTTCTGCTGGCCCGCACAGCAAGCTTTATCATGCCTGAAAACACCTGGCTCCAACCATCCCACAGCCATCTTGTCTCCTCGCTACAACTGCCTCACCCTCTGCCTCTGTGTTATCCGCTCGGGCCGATGACAGCACCAAATCAGAGAGCATTTATCTGGCTGGCACCATGAAAAATATAGAGGCGAGGATTACAGTTTAATAACATTTGATACTCGGGACTGCGTCAGAGGTGTAATTGTCAGGTAAAATCGCAGAACAATTAATCGAACTAAGTGTTGCTAAGGCGTACGTTTTGTCGCCTCAGGCTTCAAGGAGTGCGCTGTTTTGCTGCAGAATAATTGATGTAATATTTCTACACTCACCCGAATTCCAACGTTGATGTTGTGGGCATCCACCAGAGCCCTCAGGTCCTTGCTGACCCTCTTTTGGCCGAGGAACTTTTTGAGAAACTTGGTGCTGTATTTCAGGTTGTCACCACAGACCCCCCACTGCCACGCTTCCCGATGCTGGATCCCGGGGGAGTCGTCACAAGT
This sequence comes from Neolamprologus brichardi, assembly GCF_056152115.1. Lineage (NCBI taxonomy): Eukaryota > Metazoa > Chordata > Actinopteri > Cichliformes > Cichlidae > Neolamprologus > Neolamprologus brichardi. The sequence continues at coordinate 17,211,111 of NC_142107.1, forward strand.
GCACCTCTCCATTCGACCTGAGCTGCACGCTTTGGCAAGTGCATGGGTCAGTGCTGCAGAGGACACAGCCAGCAGGAATGCGGTCTCCTTGAAAGCTGTGGCAGAGGGATCAGGGGAGGTGGAAGAAAAGAAAAAATATTTAAAGCTACATTTTTTCAAGGCTTTGGATGCAAAAGCTATTGGTGTTATTGCTCTGAAAGAACAAATTTACAACAAAATGCTTTTTGCGTCACCGATTAACCTTTTAAGCCAGAATGTTTACAGAGGACTCGATGCGTTGTCAGGGTTTACAACAACATCAGCAATTCTGCAAGTTTTCTTACGTCGCAATTCCTCTCCTGACATTTCCTTTTGGTTTTGCACTGTTATTTGCTTCACCCAGAGCCATCACCATGGTATATTTTGATCCAATTAATTATTATTTTGACTAGGAAGGATTTTCCCAGATGAAAGTGGGTAATCACGCCACCCTTTTCCTCTGGGAATGGCCACTTTCCCGAGATAAAAATAACCACAGGGCTTGAGCACTCTGCACCGCACCACATTTCTTGGCTTTCTACTCCCTCATTACCTCTGTGCTGACCTGTTCATGTTCTCCCACACGCTGATATCCATATGCATAAAGCTTAGAAGATCCTAAAGGAGTTTATGTGCACAGGAGGGATTTTTGAGCTATGTGCAATATGGTGATCCAACGGTAGCTAATCAATAGGTGTATCAAGCCATGTAAATTATAAAGTATTCAAGTAAGCAGCTTCTCAAAAACTTTAAAAGGTTGTATCAAGTCAAGGGGTTCAGAGGAGTTACCGAGTGTTATCTTGATACATTCTTTGGTACTGCAGAATGACTTAGGAACATTTTTAACTTTAAATGAGATGAAGAAAATTAATTTTGTCACTGGTTTTCTCAAACAAAATAACTTACCAAACTTTTTTTTTACACAGTAATCATTTTCAGCACTTTGCTGCAAATAGTTGAAGCTCATGTCTCAATTGTTTATTTAGAAATGCAACAAACGACCATTAGGAACAAAACAAAGAACCTGTAAGACCTTATAAACGGGTGTATATTCAGTTTCTATCTTGTACAGCATGTAATACATCTTATTGAAAAAGTTGCTTCCCTGTGTGAGAAAAGGGCTTGTAAAAATGTTGTATTGTTTGAAATAAAATATAAACTATCAGTTAAACTATTTCGTTAAATTTGAACAAGAAACCTTATTGTTTACAAACTTTTACAGCTGTTAAACTGGTGGTAAAAAGTTTACGCATAAATTTATTTACTGGTTCATTTTCTCATTTTCACTTTTTGATTGATGAGCTTATGTCGACAAAAACATGCCTGCAGCACTACAGGTGTGCTTATCTATAAAACATCCTGTACTTACTGCTCAGCCATGCACTTCAGGTAAATAAAGACGAAGACATAATTTGTAGTTAGATAAAAGAGAATTTCCGACTTTCTCAATGACCTTGAGCAAGAACCCAAAATTAAGGAAAGTGTTAAAGTGGCTCACCTCTTTTCAGAAGACTTCCCCGACCATCCAGGCTGCAGTTCCAGCGTTCGTTTCTGAACTGATACCGACACTCAAGGAGGCTGAGGCGCACCGACTCCCGAAGCGTCTCGGCCAAGCCCGGCTCCCTGCGACAGAGTCTCTTCTGTCTCCTCGTCAGAGTCATTTGTTCGCACTGCTTCAGGTGGGCCTTTCCTGATGGAGCTTCATTGGAAAACGGAGCTGGTAAAAACACCAGAGGTTCCCGACCTGTCAGTCTAGGATTATAGAAGAGGGGGGAAAATCACATTAGATATTGTATGTGTGTGACAAAATACACAAACACTGCGTCCTGTACCACAGTAATGAAACTATTCTGTCACCACTCCAGCATATGTTGTTATTACAAATGTGTTCCCACAACGGTATTTTCTCTCTCGAAGAAAATCCAGGAATAAAACTTTTATGTTCATTTACCTTAAAATACATTTGAAATTGCGAATATGGATTTTTTTTGTTTGTTTCAGTGGAACATATTAGCGTGTACATGGACTTTGAACAGCCCTATAAAAATATAATTACGCGTGCGTAATTCAGCTAAAGCTTGTAAAGGTTGTGGCTGTGGTCACTTCTAATGATTTAAACAGAAAAGCCAAACAACCGAGATAAAAATGTACAAGTAAAAGTTCATCGTCTGACCCAAAATAAGCTGCAGTGTGCGACAGAAGGATGCAGAGTGCAATGATTCGCAATAGGCAGGCGGTCCTCGGGAGCCTGGAGCGCATGATGCCGGGTTGGCGCTGTTCCTCATCTCGCTGATTCTTCAATAGAGAAAGTCCGTGCCGTTCGCTCGGCGCTTCTCTTTAAGAGGCCCCTCATGCACTCAGACCCTCAATCCGCTGCGCCAGGCGCCCTGGTCCGCTGGGAGGCAGGACTCTTAGGGGAGGGTACATCATCCTGCCGCACTGTCATTGGATTCTCTCAACATTGCTACTGTATGTTCCCTCCCACTGTAACGCCACCCAGAAGATGCAAGATCAGCTCATAATAATAATAATAATAATAATAATAATAACAATAATAATAATAATAATAATAATACAATTAAAACTTAATTAAAGTCGTGATTGAATCTAAAGTTTGAGTAGGACTGTCACTGAAGCAATGAATAAACAGTAGACATAGGGTCTATATGCATGATGATGGTTATATAACAGCAAACATCTGTCTGATCAAAGGGGCTCAGAAAGCAAAAAGATTTTTTCTTTGCTTAACATATAAGTTCTTATATTGTATTATTAAAGAGTATAAATTCAGTGATCCTGCAAACACACTGAAAGAAAAAAAAAAGCCGGGATTAAAAAAACCCCGCATGGCTAGAAAGCAAAGGATCCGTGTCTGAAAATAGTTCTGAAATTAAAGGACAGAATCAGACACTGAAGTCTGTTATTCCAATCAAACCTATTCCATCTGGTCCCAAACAGTCGAAGGGAAAAAAAAGAAAAAGAAAAAACAGGCATGGATGGAGCCCCATCTAGAGGATTTTTAAAATAAAGAATAAATCTGGGAATACAAATGAACGTAGAGACAATAATACTAATGCTTTGGTTGTGTATCTACATTTGATTCACGTTTAAGCTAAAGAAGGAGACACGGAGAGGTGTTTTTTTTTTTTTTGTTAAGGCAGTCCCATCCTTTAATGGAAAAGTCTGTCAAATTATGTTGTAAATTATAGCTTAATACTCAATAATATTACAATTTTTTTTAAATTAATTATATAGTGTATGATTGGATATATCCATCCAGAGGAGGTGGTATTGGTTTAGAATCTGATGACACTGAATTCATAGTTCAATCAATATTGACAAGATTCCCAATGCCACTGGCTAAAATGAAGCTCCAAATCATTGTGGAGGCTCCACTATGTTTTGTACATACTCCTCCCCTGAACTCCTCTGTACTAATTATGATTTGAACCAAAAATGTTTAATTTGATTTTTTTCTCTTCAAATAAATCAATAAATCTTGAGTCCAGCTGTCGCCTGATTTCCCATACCTGAGTCTTTGTTTCCTGAATTAGATGGATCAATTATAGGATCATCTCAATCCCATCTCTCAGGTCCTGTGTCAGTCTTTGGGAGGATTTTTTCTTTTTCTGAAGGACATGACTTTCAGACACTCTTCTAGATAGTTTTTTCTTTATAGGTTTTTTTTCCCAAGCCAGCCACTGCTTCTTCTGTCCTCCACTTGTCTAGTTTCATCAAATTCTTTCAAGGATGCACTAGACATCAACCCAGGTTATGTCAGATTTCTGGATAATAACCTTTTGGATATCACCTTGTTAGTACAAAACCCCTATTTTATGTGTTTTCTTTGTTACTTTTTATAGATTCACTTAGAATTGTGGTAACAGATGTGCTTTGGCAACAGATTGCTAGTAACAAAGTGCCTATAGACATAGTTCAAAATTAGTTATTTGCTAGGTTATTAATAATAACCTTGCTACACATAATAACTTATTATGTGTAGCAATGTGTAACCGTGTTTTTTGCGTTGAGTGTGGTACTTTTTTAAGTCCGAGTTAAGTGGGTTAAACAACGACTGGACTGGATTTAAAATGAGTGGAAAGGCAGCCAAATGTCCAAAGGGAAAAAACAAGTTTAAAGACCTCGGAAAACCTGGAGGATTATTGCTGAAGACTATTTTTTTTAAGATACTGAAAACTTTTGCAGTCCTACACTAAGCTTGTAATGTCACCTTCTCACCATTTGGTGAAGCAAACCCTGGATTTTAATGTTTTCAAATTACACGAAGAAGAAAATGGTGACGAAGAAGAACACGACGTCGCCGGAAAACGCCATTTTGTTGTTGAACCGGATCGGTGGTGTAGAAGCATCGAGAAGCGCCAGTGAAGGTAACATTTTTCTTTTCATTTATCGTTTTCATTGAAAAATGCGATATAGTTAAGCCTTATGAATATGTATTTCATTTGAACACAGAAGAAGGCCGCTGATGTTTAAGTCCTGCAGCTCGGTTGGTTTGAAGTTGTAGACGCTTTGAGCAGGATACTTTAAAGTTCATAAGCTGTTTCCTTAGCAGTTTAACTTTAGCACCATTGTGTTGACTTAAGAAGTTTTTGACCGCTGGCTACACACCCTTATTAAACCGTAATCAATAACTGTATTAGGCGGTGGTGTTTTTGAGCTCACTGTGATCTAAATAGCTAATATTACGCGTTATTCCGCTGGTTCTCGACCATAGCACAGTTAGCAAGCTAGCGTTAATGAGCTGTCACTTAGCGTTAACGTCACACAGCTCCAACTCACCCATAAAACCTTAAAGGAGATTAAAATAATTTCTTTTCTACTGCTTGGTGGCTTAAAGTTGCCACCAGCGCCATTTAAATTGCACCAGAGCACTGAAGCCTTATTTTCAGATTTGTATTTATTTATTCTTTGTTAATCAAAACGGCTTTAAACGTTTCGTCTTACGGGGGTTGATGGGCTGACCAAACTGAGGGACAGGTTTGAAACACAGAGTTAAGTAATAATAGTCAGTGGTTTAAAGACACTTTTAAGAGTTTTTGTCACCCAAAGGTTTCCAAAAAAACAAAAACTTCGCAGAAACAATCGCACCTCTTTCATTGAATGGGAGGATGGGTGGCGCTTCACCTCTGTGATCCTGTCAGTCCTGTTTACTCAAAGAACTGCTTTACACCTACTGAACATCACTTCCTCATTCCTCGGACCAAAGATGATGTTTGAGGATTTATAGGAAGCTGAATCAGGTGTTGGGGATGCACTGCTGCTTCCCACGAGATTCTTGGAAAGGTCACATCACAGTAACTGGACCATTTTGAGTAGAGTGTGTTGTGAAATTTTCAAACTCATCTTCTTCTTTTCTTTCTTTTTAAAGTGGTGACGTCACTCTCCTACCCAGCAGTGACCATCCCTCCTTAGTTCGCCTAATTTGCTGCAAACTAAGCAACTTTGTCACTAGACTTGGTGACTTTTAATACCCCTTTAGCTGTCTTTTCCTGGCTCATAATGACCCTGTGTGGGTTTGAGTAAGCGCAAGAGCATGGTTAGTCCGCTTGAGTCTGTCTTCGATCACTTAACAGAAATTTGTCAATTTTTGTGCTATTTATGACTAATTGATTGAAAAGGTATTTAAGTAATGCACCGCTTTAAAAAATGGAAAACCTTGCCTTCTAAGCAACCAGTAAAGCACATATAGACAGTGCTCCTCTGTGAGGGAGGATCAAACTTTCTTGCAGAATCCAAGTGAAGTCCACTTTGTAACATTATACCCCAGAGTTTACATGTAAACACAGACATTTTTTGTGGTTATAAAATTAACCACAAGTCACCAGCCATTAAACGTTAATGCTGCTTGCAGGGGTGTGTATGTGCATCATGTGCTCAACCCAAGTACCACACCTAACTTTAAACTACCAAAAGTGACCAGGTGTGAGTCAGCGTCTCAACACAAAGTCTAGAGTTGATGTATGAAAACGGTTTTGACAGTATGCGTCAATTGATACTGAACTCCCTTAGGTCCATAATTATTTATGTCATTAACATTACAAGACTCGAGTGTGCATTAACTGGCCTAATATAGAGCTGGAAAAAATGTGTTACTTTCGTCTATTTTTATAAGATTCTGTTCCATTGCTAATTTTTCTTTCAGCAATAATTACTTACTGTAGGATAATAATTAATCTTTTTTTTCCACAGTATTTTTAATTACTGTGGGGAAATAAACTAATCTTTAATATTTTTTTTGAGTCTTTCAGCTCTTCAAAAAACCTTCAGTCTTTGAATGATTAGCTAACACTGTAATGTTACATAACAGAGAAAAGACAAATATTGACCTCTGATGTGATACCATAAAGCTGTCTTGTTTCCTGAAAGGCTGCTTGCTGATTCCAGTATGTTATTCTACCTCTAATATTTGTTTTTCTCAGTTCATAATAGCTTAGGAGATCCTATTATCTTTCCTTTTTTATTATTATTATTCTCCCCAAACATGGATATTAATATTTTGAAATTTAAAATTTTAATGCTCATCTCAAAAAGCACTTTAATTTGTTGATGAAATCGATCACTTTTTATAGAGTCACTAAATATTGCCTTTCTAAACATAATTAATGCTTTCTGTTTGTGAAACTGAGAGTGGGATGCATCCCAGAGCTCAATGCTGAAAAGATAACAGTAAATTTAGTTAGCAGTGAATCCACATATTCCAAATCTCTCTGTTAAATCGGTCGTTTCTTTTCCTCACACAGGAGGCCGATGCATTAATGCCGCGGTGAGCTTGTAACACTCGATTCTGGTGTTTTGTTTTGGGGAGTTTTCTTGTTTTTAGACTACCGCTATTTTTATCAGGCCTCAGGCATGCAAAAAGTCTGTTTATCGTGTGCATTCAGTGGGCGTTTTGAGGAAGTCTTTTTGGCACTGTTAAATTCGCGTCTTGGGTTTACCACATTCTTGCCAGATGATCAGCAGAAGCTGCTGGTCTCAAGTACATGTTATAGCTGTGAAATGACTACAAAATACTGTTCACGCTTACAGTCAACAAACAGCGTACATTTGACCAAACGGAAGTGCTCATATTGATCCAGCTGTTACCACTGGCCACATTATAACTCAAGTTTTACTTGCGCTGTATGCTCACATGTATGCTGTGATTACAGCTTGCAGTAGTGTAAAGACAATGATGGGCATTTACTGTCTTTCTTTTCTAAAGAAAAACTGTAATGGCAATTTATTACATCTAGTGACACAACATGAGTCAAATATGTTAACAGAAGTAAACCTATGGTAGTGTTTTCAATGGAATATAATTGCTTAGCACTTTAGTTCCACAGTAACAAAAGGAACTTAACCTTAAAGTAACTCTTCAGTTGAATTTGAACATTATTTTTATTTGGGATGTATGGTACAGCTTTTTAGCAAGTTGGTTAAAGCGCTGCTTTTCCACCACGTAACCTTATTGGCAGGTTTCATCCACTGTTTGCGTTTCCTGTCATACAGTCTGTCAAGCCAGTGCTGCAGTAGTGGTGCTGTAGAAGGTGTAAGCATTCACCTTTTTAGCCAATAACCCGTGGGTGACACATGTCTCTCGCTTTCAGATATGTCTGGGCTTGTTGTTGTGCATACTTAGGAACGTAAACACATGGTACATGAGACCTTTTTTTCTTTTTTATCTCTCCCTTTTCTTTTTTATAGCACATAAAAATGTAAATAGAGTGCACAGCCCTAAGCCTGGTGTTTTCAAAGCTACTGAGTGGTCGTCCTGTGTTCTGCCTGCTGGACGCTACACACTGCTCTTGGCTGTGTCATTTCCAAAGTGAGAACACAGCAGATGCTCGCAAGCTCCAGCTTTATGCTACATGTGAGAAATAACAAGTTTGGGGAGTGTCTCACCATGATCTGACTTTTTCAGTAGTTTGTGTGAAAACAACTTAAGCCTCCCTTTTTAAAAAATTGTATTTAATTTTTTTCAAGGGAAAAACTTAATTTTACTGACTAGAAATGCTAAAATACTAGAATTTAAAACTAAACTGCACTGATTAGAACAGATGTGATCCGTACAACTTTCCACCCTGCTGGTTAAGAACATTTTGGCTTCTTGCAACTCTTGTATTTCTTCTCCCAGCTATTAGAGTGACCTTTAATTTTTTAGGTGATTAATCCTATACATACCCTTATCCAGTATATATCATTTATCCCTATTAAAGGTTTAAAAATGGTATTAAAAAATGGATCTCATCCAAGTTTACACCAAATAAACTGCTGAGCAGCACAAGTTGGTTTGTTTTGTCTCATAGTTGTCATGAAACAGTTTGTAAAAGCCCTAAATCAAGAAAGTAGAAGCAGGGATTACGAGGAATAAAATAAATTTTTGGTAAAAAATTATTTAAGCTGTAAATTTACTTTATGAAAACAATATCTAGTAAGGGTGCATGGTTTCCTGTATGGTTTGGGTAAAGAGTAAGTTTACAGGTTAATGTTTCGATGACATATTAATTTTCAAACAGTATCAAATCTATGTGCTTACACCTGTGCCTCAGACTTTGAAGATGAGACCACAATTTATGAGAAAAAGCAGAATTTCTGGCATTTCAAAAGGATTAAAATAAAATGTTTTCCCTCTTCATCTGTATGTAGTGAAACCTCACCTCAGTAGTTCATCTGATCAGGTCGTCTAACAAGGTTAAAAATGTGCTGTGCGACATTTCACTAAACTATATTAGCGTTTACTAAATGAAATCTCTTCAGTCTTTTCTAAGTAGTTAACCAATTACTCCTTTGTTATTAAGACAACCTCTGTCAGCTTATTAAGTGTGATGCTTTGTACTGGTTCTTGTTTACCTTAGCCACAAGCTTGTTGGATACCCAGGACAAGCAGCACTGCCACTATGGCCTCTGTTTAACTTGGGAGGTTCGTTTGCAGCAGCCGTTTACTTGAAGGGCAAATATTGTGTTTCATTTTAGGGCCAGGAGAAAGTCACAGAAGTGCTTTTTACGGTCATTAACACTGACACAATAAGGAATATAGGGAACAGTAATAATGACACTTTTCTGCTTGAGATTCTTATAAGTAAGTAAGTAAAATTTTATTTATATAGCACATTTCTAGATAAAAGATCACAAAGTGCTTCACAAGGCATCTCAGGGATCTACTGGGGACATAGGGCTGTAAAAGTTCAATGATGTAGGCTGGTGCTTGTCCTTGAAGAGTTTTAAATGTCAGAACCAGTATCTTAAATGGACTCTGAATTAACGGGGAGCCAGTGCAACTGTATAAGCAACGGTGTTACATGAGAGTACTTAGATGTTTTTGTCAGAAGCATTGCTGCAGCATTTTGGACAATCTGCAGACGCTCCAGGGAGTTTTTGTTTAGACATGTAAACAGTGAATTACAGTAGTCCAATCGTGATGAAATGAATGCATGAATAACAATCTCCAGTTCAGTATGAGATACTATAGGGCTCAATTTAGAAATGTTTCTTAAATGATAGAAGCAGGACCGAACCAGAGATTTAACGTGGACATCCAGGGTAAGAGCAGAATCAAAGGTTACCCCTAGGTTCCTGATAGACGATTTCACAAATGTTGAAAGAGGACCAAGAGCATTCATTATGTTAGCTACATGTCTGTCTAGAGCACATACAAGGACTTCAGTCTTTTCTCCATTAAGTTGGAGGAAGTTGTCAGCCATCCAACCTTTGATGGATTCTAAGCACACATTTAGAATCTGCAGCTTAGAAACATCTTCAGGTTTAAAAGACACATATATCTGGATGTCGTCTGCATAGCAGTGGTAGCGAATGTCCTCAAAGGGGCTCAAAATGTAGAAACTTAACATCACCCTCTGATTAGGTTTATGTTGGTGGCGACTAATTTCTATGTTCACTTAACAAGGGGAAATCAGTTGGACTAAACGACTAATTTAAAACAAGAAAAACTTGAATATCAAATTAATTTGAGAACCGTTTATAGGACAAGGACAAAAACTCTCGAAACAAAAGCATTTGAAACCATTAGTCGCATTCTTCAGTAGGGAATCGAGCCACTTAACTGTGCAGCACTTTACATCATGGTTTCCAAATGTTGCACGTTTCTTCCGCGTTTATCCGAGATCTAATTCTTTCACTTTTAAAATAACCAACAATAATTATTAAAAAGAATTAACAAAAAGACTCTGCCTAGACTAACAGATTCATGGTGTTTCTGATCAACGATGGTCCATCTTGTGGCAGATGGTTGCATAACGTTGCGCAACAATTTACCAGCATTTGGCATCAGTGGAAATGTTTAATAATTGGATTAAATGACTAGAACGTCTGGCACGACTGACAGCAGCAACAGTTAATTGACTAGTTTTACACATTCCTACTTCTGATGTCAACACTTCAGCTGTCTTTGTGAAATTGCTTTTAGTTTGGTATCACATTATCAGAGACCTTGCAAACTGACAGTTTCTCCTCTTGCAGGTGAGACAAGATGGGAAATTTTGCTAGCCTTTTTAGTAAATTGTTTGGAAAGAAGGAGATGAGGATCCTGATGGTAGGACTGGATGCTGCTGGAAAGACCACCATCTTGTACAAGCTCAAACTGGGAGAAATTGTTACCACAATCCCTACCATTGGTGAGTCATCCCCCACACTGTAATGAGAATTTCATTGCTTGGTACAAAATATTGAAATCTTGGCATTAAAAAAAAAAAGCCAACACACTGTTGAAACTTGTTTAAACCTTCCATCTCTCACTTTAGGTTTTAACGTTGAGACGGTAGAATACAAAAACATCAGTTTTACAGTGTGGGATGTCGGCGGTCAGGACAAGATCAGGCCGCTTTGGAGGCATTACTTCCAAAACACACAAGGTGAGATAACTTATATCTTTTCCATGTTGGTGTATAAGAATTAGTTCATGGTTGCCCTCAAAACTGACCCTTTTTACTTTTTCAGGCCTCATCTTTGTAGTGGACAGTAATGACAGAGAGCGAGTGGGTGAGGCGAAGGAGGAGCTGATGCGAATGCTGGCTGAGGATGAGCTGAGAGATGCCGTGTTGCTCGTGTTTGCAAATAAACAGGTGAATTTGTGTGTTTGAGAAATCAAAGAAGTCACCATATTTAACCCCCCCAGATGAAACTGTGCAGGATATTCAGAATTCATTACTAGAAATTACAGTTGTACTTGTATCAGGTGAAGGTTATTGTATTTATTTGAATACATCTTAATTTAAAATCACTCAGGAAGGTAAAAACTACACATCTGGCTGCATTACCTCACAACTACTTGCAAAAAATATATAAGATGTAAACATCTTATACATTTTTGAAATGTAAGGTCAATAATGATACAGATCGTGGTTTCAACTCTCCTCCTTTTTTTTTTACTTCAAAATAAAAGCAAATTTTATTCGAGGTAACCTATCCAGGGGACGCTTGTTATTAACGGTTAATTTCTGCACCTGTAGGACCTGCCCAACGCCATGAATGCAGCTGAGCTCACAGACAAACTGGCCCTGCACTCCCTGCGTCACCGTAACTGGTATATCCAGGCCACATGTGCTACTACTGGAGACGGTCTCTATGAGGGTCTGGACTGGCTTTCAAGCCAGTTAAGGAACGCAAAATGATCAATCACTGCCAGCTCTGTGCGGTGTTTTGGGAGATTGCACTGGTCCTGGTCTCACGCTCTCCTCTTTTTTTTTTTCCCTCTCTATTTTTTCTGAAGCGTCGGACCTTTTGGCTAGTGCTCCCCTGCATTTGTACTGTATGTGTGTGTTTGAGTATTTTTGGATGAACGGACGAACGACTGTGCATGTACGTGTGAGCTAAGTCGGAGCAGCCCTGCTGTGCCTTGAACACAGTTAGCTCTCAAGACATCTCATTCCTCCAGTGTCAGCACATCCAGAGGCACTGGTTCCCACAAAGCAGAGAACAACACAACATTATTGCTGTGGGTCATCTGTCAAGAATGTTTAGAATCACAAAAACCAAAAGGTAACAACAATTAGGTTTTTACATCAGCCTGTCATATTAGAATTAAGACCATTTTCACAACTGTTTTTTTTTCTCCTCTCAACCTTGCAAGATGCACTGTGCTATGTAACCAGTGTCATTTTTGGTAAAATAAAGTATAATGTGTTACATCCTGGAATAGTTCATGTTCTTTTGAAAATTATGCATTTTGACATTTTTAGGGACTGGATAAAGTTACATTAAAAAAATCTTTTAATTCCATAAACGTGTAGATCCTGTTGATAATCAGATTGTAATCGGAGTCGGTGTGTCTGTGAATCTTCCACATTAACTTCCTTAGATTTTACAAAATTCAGGTCACATCATTTTGCTTCTGATAGTTATCTGTTATTGCGCCTGTCTTTTCATGGGATCTTAAGGTTTTTTTTAGCAGAGGATTAGAAGAAGCATCATCACTGGGTCTACAAAAGGCAATAAATGTTGCATGTTTACATGTGTGGAGGAGAGTGTTGTAGCTACTAGGTCATTGGTGGATGTGTGTGGGTTTCATCCACTCCACTCCTTGGAACAACAAGGCCTTTTTTAGAGTTGCTCCCACTCTGGCTTTTTATTTACTGGTAGATTTATTTTCTCTTGTATGTAGCTCCTTGGTTTAGGGTCTCTTTTCTATTATATTATCTTTTGTTAGTCTTTATCCACGCATGGCCTGGTGTGGGATTTTTATTTTGTTGCTCTCGGGACCAGTTGGTTGGTTTCAGGAAGGGTTCATTGTGTTTGGTTCAGCACGAGGTCACCAGAGGGGACGCGCATATGCTCTAGACCACATTGTCAGCACTGTGACAGACGGTACATTTGTACGACAAGTGTATCAGTCAGTTCTGTAAATGCTTTCTTAATGCTTCAGTGTTTTCTCTGCATGTAGCTGAGGTGCTTCTCTTGGTGTCATTTACGTCACATCGGGCCATTTGCACAACCTCATCAGCTTGCACAACACAGGGCTGTGCGAAGACGGCAGTTTATCTCTCAGCTGTTACAGAGAACCCGTACACAAATACGCTCCCAATTGCTCACACCAGCAGACAGCTGAAGTGTCCCAGTAACACTGTTACAGCAGTTCAACCAGTGACATCATCTTTTCCCTTACACCCACTAATTCTAAAGGATCCCGCATTTAGAAAGAAACCAATCACCCCCACATTCCTTACTGAGTTACGACAACTCTAAGGTCATACCTACTGACCTCAAAAGGGAAAATTAATGTTCCCTTTTTGTTTTTCTAAAACTGGACTTTTTTTTTTTTTTTTAAATAAAGTTTGCTTAAATGAATGACTAACCTTTGGGCTTTCTTCATCCTATGTATCATTTACTAAACAGCAAGAAATACAGATGTGTGTGTGCGTGTGTATATATATAAAAAAAACCTGTAAGAAAATGTATTTTAATGTCATCCACCTGCTCTTGTTCAGATGTGAAGCTTTAATTTTCGTTTCTGTGAAAAATACATGGTACGTGCATATGTATTTCTTAATTATCTTTTATGCTTTTTTTTAAAAACCCATCTTGTAACGTCTGATAAATGCACTATAATAAAGAGATCTCTATTGTAAGTCTTTCTTCCTGACTTATTTTTTTACAAATCAGCAGCGGTGTATGATGAAAATTGTGTTGACCACACTGTCCTATCATATCAAACTGGCTCCTTGACCATGATGATGCCACTGTCCGCAGATGGCCTCCACAGTCACCAGATCTCAATCCAACCAAATCTTTGGGGCGTGGTGAAAAAGGCACATTTGCATCACAGATGCTCTCGTGTCAGTATGGACAAAAATCTCTTAGAAACATTTCAGGAGACGTGTTGAATCTATGCCATGAAGAATTAAGATAGTTCTGAAGAAATAAATAAACAGGGGTCCATCCTTGGACTAGCAAGGAGTACCTAATAAACTGGTTAGTGCACAATTTTCAAAATTTAATTGAAACGTAGTCTTGCAGTTCCTTGATATCAACGCTGGAGGGCACACTTACAACACCATATCACTAACCCGTTAAAGCTCCTGTTAGTTACTTCAAAAACAAAGGAGGAAAAAGTATTCAGGGCAGTATGATTCATGCTCCTGCTGGAATGATATAAATATCTTTATGGTATGGAAATTAGACCTTTGTTATTTAATTTTTTTTTTTTAAATATTTCTATTTTTTATGAATACAAATATGAGTGTAAAAAACACACTAAAACCTAACTAACCACACTAATGCATGTAATTGACACATGTCAATTACATGCATATGAGGGAAACTAATGACCCACCTACCCAGACCTACCCAGATCAGCCATTAGTCACATATTCTGACAATAACAGAAATTATTTTTAAACACGCCAAACTGTCACAGGCTTAATTTCAGCTTGCTGAGTATGGCATAATGAAGACCAATGTTCACTGCAGGACAGACAGCACCAGTGAAGACGAGGATGTATTCTTTACAGTCGGAGAGCCAGCAGACCACTGTTCACCCTCCTTTTCCACTCCATCTGAAATTCAGGTGGCCAATTCTCCATAGAGTTGTTACCTTGGAAACAGCACCTTATAGAGAGCAACTGAGAAACACGGGAAAAGGAGCGCAGGAGACCAGACACGGACTGTGATCCAGGTTTTCATTTTGAACATAAAGGGCGATCCGTGATCACGGCTTCATAGAGGCACTATTTGTCAACTCGTATTAACTGCTGTTGCCCTTTATCTTAGAATTGCAAGATGTTCAATGACTAGATCTGGTTATTTTTATATTCTGAGGTCCTTCTCTGTAACTGAGACTGAGACTGAGCTGAGATCATTATCATCTCGCCTGCCATAGTCTATCAGAGTCTCTCCCACACTCTGACTATCAAATAAAGCTGAAATGACCTGAAGTAATTTCTACAAGATATGTAGATTCACACTCTGCCCCTCTCACTCACATCGAGCTGCACTTGACCTTTGCTAGGCACTCACTGTGGATCCACTAAATCTCACCTTGAAGTGTGACATCACACTCTGTAGTTTCACAGCACATTAACTCTTGGTTCACCCAGCATGACGTCCACTTTTCATCGTGCCTCTTTGCGCTAACATTGTTACTTCTCTCTGACCTCCTGCTGTAAAAAAGTGTATCTAATCAAGAACTGCACGGAAGCAGGATTTTATACTTCACACATGTTTCCATTTTAACGCTATTTTGTATTTTTGCGTCTCATTATGGAGAAAAATCGAAAACTCTTTATTGAATTATTTGTCATTGTTGTCATTCCATCCATTCGTCAGTTTTCTTCCACACAAAGTACACAAATTTAACGTATATTTTCCAGCATTTTTGACCCATCATAACTTCATACGTACAGGAGATAGCCACATGACATTTGGCTAGATGAAAAATCGATTTAAGCTCCGTTAAACTGACAACAAAAACACACATACGTTTTCTTAGTACTATTTTGTTTAAGTATAACTAACTTTGAAGCTCAATATCATGTATTATGTCATAATCTCAAAAGCAAACCCCCATCGATTTAAAGTAGAGTAACAGAAACAAGGAATGGTACGAATGTTATATCGAGTTTACCTATTGTTATTTTTGTTGTTGTGTGTTTGTTTTGTTTGTTTTTTTTGATTTACTGGTAAAAACTTGGAAAAGTGCAGTTTGTGTAAACTCTCAAGAGTCATGCAGTACAACCATGTGGGACAGATGGTTGGTCAAAAAAAGTAAAAGCATGTGAAAGGTCTGTTTTTCACTTACGTTTTGATAACAGGATCTTCTTGCTCTGACTCCATCTGTTCATGCCTTCATCAAATATACTGAAGTTGCTGTAAATTAAATTAAATTAAAAAAACAAAACAGCTTATTCTAAGGGCATCAGGTGGGAGGCACTGACATTTTTTTAATGAAATGACCAACCAAAAAAAACAGGTTCCTCCAACCTTCTCAAACCAAGATTCAGACAAGAATCTGTTTCTTCCATCCAACATTCTCTTTTATCGATGCTTATTAGGGGTGCTGGAGCTGCCACAGGGCGAGAGGTGGGGTACACCCAGGACTAGCTGCCAGTCTGATGCAGGGCTAACCTCTTTCTTATTTCATAAAAAATGTAAATACTTGAGATAAGTCCAAATAATGCTGCTTACACATTTGTACGAGAGGACTTTGTTTTTCCTTCTTTCCCATCACATTAATCATCTTGCTGCTCCTCTGTTTTATCATCTGACGCATGGGAGTTAGAAACTGCTACATCTATTAAAAAAAAAAAAAAAAAAGAAGCAAAAAAAAGCAGCAAAGTGCTGAATAAGGGAAGATGCATCAATATTAACAATCTCATAATGGATCCGTCACAGTTTATTTCTCTGCAGATTCAGTGCTTTCAGTGCATTTCGTTGTTTTGTTTTTTTTCTCTTAAATGTTAAAGGGCATCATGTTCAATCAAGTAAATTTACACTGTAATCATCCATACACCCAAGTACAAGATCTACTTCTTTGACCACTGATGACCTCCATCCCAAGGGAGAGAGGCACTGCACCATTATTTTTCATCGATCAGCTGCACAAATGAGGATCAATCGAGAGACACCTGATAATGAATCACAAAGGCAAGGAAAAGTACGTGTCTGTTTAAGGTTAAAAAGGTTGTATGCTTCCAGTACATATAATACGTGAACTTGCATTTCTATATAGTCTTTTCCACCATAGACGTATGCATGTGTAACGTTAAGGGTCCCTTGCGTTTTGCTGGTGTGCAGAAGTCACAGAAGGTGCTCAGCAGTGTGCCTGCACATAAGGCTGGTATTTCGAATCCTGACCATCCACCCACACAGTCACACTCGCCAAAGAAAACAGAGTTCACCAGCGACTACACCTTTCTAAAAGACTAGTCATCTCTAGCCTTTCATATCGCCATGGAAACACAGAGCTGGTCCACTTGATTGGCAGTGGATTAACACTGAGGGCAAGAACATTTTCACATTGGTAAAGAGCAAGATGAAGCTTATTTAACGTGAACAAAGTATTTCATATAGACAAACGGAATTAGAATAAACAGATAGATTTCTGACACGTGTTCATGATATTTCTTTGTTTTCATTCCTCTCGTTGAGGTTTTCATATATGAGCAGTCATGCTGATCCAGCTCAAGAGGCTCTTTCTGCCAAATGTGGAGGTGTCAACAATGAAAGAGAAAAAAAAACACTCTGTTATTATAAAAGTCCTTGATTATAATCACATTTTGGTAAAAGTACAAAAATATAGCCAGTAAAATGTGGAGATCTGGCTGTCTTAAAAGGGTCATAGATGATCAAAGGGGTTTTCAGATGACTCATGTGGTAGGAAAGAATGAATATCAAGCAACCGCTTTTCTTTCTTTTTAAAAAATTCTCTAATCTTTTGCTTGAAACTCAAGTAGTTATTTAATATAGCTTAGAAAAGATTTTTGAAAAACATCTTTTGAGAGAAATCGAATCTCTATTTGAACTTAGAGCGCAATGAGATGTACTAGGATACTGTTGATTTTAAGTGGTCACATGAAAGTTTGGGAACCACTGGTTTACTATTTAATAATGTGGTTTACATCACAGTCCAGTTAAATTATTCAGTGTACCACTCCAAAAATACGTTTAAGGGTGCAGTAAAGTAAATTATAATATTAAGCGTGATTTGATGCTTCAGCTTAAAGCGCTAAGGTACCTCTGTAACTCTGGGACTTAGGTAAATGTAGGCTATAACAGTTATTGTCCTACACAGCATAACATAAATTCAACGCACCCCTTTAGATTAGATGTTCAGCTTACTCATTTTATGTCACGGGCCACATACAGCCCACTTTAATCTAATGTGGGATGCACTGATGAAACTTCAATTTCTGTCAGTGTAAAATATTTAACTGCACATGTAATGAGATATTTTAATACAACATAAAATAAGAGCAATTTCAACTTTGTTTCTTAGTTTTTCTACATGGTAAAGAAATGCTGCTGGAGTATATGTCCACATGACTCTTTAGGCTTAGATTGTAAGAAGTGATGTATAAAATTACAGAAATCTGTAACTGAATTACTTTGGTGTATTGTGAATGGCGACAAGGGAGGTTTGTATGGGTCCGAAAAGCTGTAAAACCTGTTAAAATACAGTTCAAAATTCTAAAACTTTATGCTCTCTTTCACATTTTGCAAAACCATCCAGCCAACGGATTGAGGTCTTTGCGTCCGATTCTCGCCCGCGAGCCTTATGCTTGACACCCCTGGTTTGAGCAACTGTGTTGTTTAACACATTAAGTAACACTTGTTACAGCACTGCTGGGCTCCTTGTCTCAGTTCCCAGATTATCCCTGGCTTCAGCTCTCAGCTTTGATGCCTAACCGAGTATTTGTGGCCGAAGGTAAGTGTTTTTGCTCAAGCATATTGCACAATGATGGGTTAGCAAAGCTAGCTGGATAACTGTGAGGTTAATAAATTAATTTCAAAAACACAACACCTCGAGTTCACAATAAAGACAAAACACTTGTCAAAATAAAATAAAGTTACTTTTATTTAATGTTTGTTTTTGCTCCAAGTGAACCGAGATGTATCAGTAAGCCCGATAAAATCTATCTTGCTATCTAGCTAGCTATATGTAATATGAGTCTCTTACTGTGAACCAATATTTCACAATCTCCAAAAATATTGTCTCCATGTACTTAATGGCTTTCGTGATCCGAGTGTTTTATTGGCTTTTGAAATTTAGGGCTTGGTTTTTGATTTTTCTATCCTTTCTTCGGGGTTTTTGGTTTATTGTTGTTGTTTATTGTTAAAGTTTGGTTTCATGATTTTTCTCTAGAGTTCTATTCAGAGCCACTGTGTTTATTCTCTGTTATTAGCTTATCTGTTCCCTCTATGTGGTCCTTTAGTGTAATTCATTCTGTTAAGTTCTAGTCTCTGAGTTCCTCTACTTCCATTATTTTGGTACTCATTTTTCTCCTGTGTTCTGCATGTGTTTTTATTTCCCCTGTGCATTATTCTAATTAGTTTCACCTGTTCCACAGCAGTGACTCATTCCCCTGGTTAGCCCGGGTTTTGTGTGTACAGCTGTTTCTATGTCTATATGTAGTCCTGTCATTGCTTTGTCTCTTTGGTCACTTGTGCGATTCTCTCTGTGTCCTTGAGGATTTTCTGTGTCTTTGCTTTTTGGACTTAATCTTTTCCTTTGTGGATCAGTTTTTGTTTAATCCTGCTTGTCTCCTGAGTCTGCAATTGGGACCTTATCATGCAAATCCTGACAAACACAAGACTTATGAGTATTTTGCTACTGTTTATAGTTTTTGTTTATAGATTTATATATTTAGCCGAATGTTTCCCTAAAAGTTTTCTTCCCTAAATTCTTCAACCCTTGATTTGTACTGTAGAGTGACAGTGTGTGCCACCTTAGAGACATAATTATCTGTGGTCTTTCACACAATTCGGTTGATGAAAATCATTTTTTTGTTAAATTTTAAATGATTTGAATTATTTGCACAACCACAGTTGGGACTCAAGGTGCCCTGCATAGCTTTACCCTATTTCAGAGAAAGCCTTTTTAATTAAGCTCATAGGAGTTGATATCAGAATCTCTGAGGATAATTGGCATCGATGTCTTGTGTTACAAATTGTGGAAGGTGTTTCAGCAACAATATCTGGTGTCCCAGGTGTGTCCCCCTAGGCTTTTATCCCCGCGTGTCAGATGTCTTCCAGTCCAGTTGGAGCTTTTCCTCTTTTTCTAAAGCAGATTGCTGCTTTGCTCAGCAGCCTCCCATAGTGACTTAATGGCTTTTCAGAAGGGCTATTCAAAAACCCCCATTCTCTTCGGGAGCCTTGTTGTTAATGTGGCCAAAAATCCTTTCCATTCCACATCTACTGTACAGGGAACACCTCGGTACACTAGCCACGTTTTTCTGCCTTGCCTTGGTCTGTCTATTTTAGCCTTTTGTGTTTGTATGCTTCCCCCACTGCATCCTCCCATGGTGCCACTTCTGCAAGGTTGACCACAAGATCAGGATCTGAGTAGTAGTTAAATAACAATAACATAAAGCCCACTGCAAATGCCGATAGATTATAAATTGCAATTAACCAGGTGTGTGAAAATAATTAAAAAGGCCAAATATGTTTTGCAAATCCATACTGATGTTTTGTTTTGTTTTTCTGGGCAAAAATATCTCAAAAATGAGTCTTTTCATAGTAAAGGTTGATCCCTGGCCTTTGGTGGCATTTTTGCACAGCAGAAATCACACAACCATCAAGCAAGCAGTTATAAAAAGCACAGTGAGATTGAAAAGGTCAGTATGAAACAAACATTAAAATCCACCCATTTTCTTCCAGGCATATCTCTAACAGGTCGCCAATTTATCACGGGGCTAACACAGAGAGGCAGACAACCATTCACTGACAGCCAATTTAGAATCACCAGTGAACCTCTCATGCACATCTTTGGACCGTGCGAGGAAAACAAAGGACCTGGATAATATGCAAACCTCACACAGACTTTGCTCTTGGATCTTCTTGCTATGAGGTAACTCTGCTAACCAGAAGTTCACCATGCAGCATTACACTCACACTGAGTTACTTAACAGGCCACCGTCAGTTGGGACATATTGGTTTTTAAATCAGTTTCTTCTGCATGTTGGCATATTATGTCTCTGACTAGACGATCTTGATGAATATATAAAATGTTGCCCAGATCTAAACCAAATTTTAATGAGCTCTTTCCTTGGTCATGCTCGACCTTTCTGCCAAGTGTCATAAATTTGACCTGATAGTTTTTGGATATTCTTGCTGACAAACTAAAGAGAGATGAAAGGCAGTGATCACTTACAGTGTGGTATGCGATGCTTCTTAGTGGAATGATCTGTGTTTTCAGGCTCTGTGTCCAGTGCAAGATTTTGGCAGACATTTATTATCGTTCTTTGTGACTTGCCTCACTAAATGTGGCTCATTTTCTCCAGCGGGCATTGTTCTTTATTGTTCCCTCAGGAAGAGTCTTTTAGCACCGGTAGCACTGCTGGATTTGTGCAATGTTTAAAATGGTTTAATGATAAATGCCTATTGTAGAATTGGTTCACTATGTATTGGAGGTTCATGGCAGATGAAGAAAAGTGATATTCATTACTGCAGGCATTATTCTCTAGACCTTACCTCTTACCTGTTATCCTTGGACCTCGAGGTTCCAACTTTCTGCTCTAATAGCTCTGAATGTATAGTGCCTTTGGGTATTGCTTTGAAGGCTGCAATGAGGCATGTGTAGGTTTCTGCATTAGTACACATACTGTAAATGCAAATGAAGCGTTTACATGATCGCAGTGACATGTTTTTTGTCTTTCTTGTACAGTAAGAAAACCTGTGTTCACTGCCTTCTAAGGTTGTCTTATATTTCTGCATCCAAGTCACGCTGTCATTGACATTCCTCCCCAGCCCCTCCTCTAATAACCTCAGATGGCCAGTTTCCACTGAAGCGAGGGCAGATCTATTGTGCCACAGAATGTGCTGAAGGGTTTCTGGGTCGATGAGCTCGCACAGCTGAGATGGAGAGAAGGAAAGAGGACAGCCAAGGCAAACTGGGTTTCCTTAAACTCCTTCGGGACAACTGACAATTTCTTCTAAGAACATGAGTGTGAAACTTGGAGAATGAAAATGCGCATCATTTTTAGACTAAGCGCCTTGATAATTCTTTCTACAATATGGTCAGCTGCAGAGCCAATACTAAAACCGCAGCTGTCGCTTTATTAGAAAACAGTGGCACAGGGTGGTCATTGTCTCCTCGGAGCTACTTGCTCAGCAAGTTCCATCTCTGCATATGAACAGCTTCCTGCTCAGTGAAATATACAAGCCCTGAGGCAAAACACCAGCTTGACCCAATCTTTAGCATTATTTTTCTTAAATGTTGTAGATAGAAAGTTATTATGCATAGTTATTATGCACATGACAGCAATTATCTCATTATGTCAAGTGCAGTATCTTTTTGCTCAATCAGACCTATTGAAAAATATAGTCACACAGCAAAACACTGATGTTTCCACCTGAAAACTACCACTAACGAAATAAAAGACACATTCTGATTTTATATGAAATTTAAAATATTATGAAAATTATATATGAAAATATATATATTAAAATATATATGAAAATTACCTACAATATGAGATAAAGAGGAGCAGCCACAATCCTGTGTGAAAAGCCAATCCCTAATCTGACCGTCCTTCACAGGTTCTAACACCTGCGGTCCATGATGCTGTAGAGCAAATTACAGAGCTGAGTTATTTTCTCATATTTGTTGACTCTCAAACTCTGACAGCCTGCTGCTGACTAAATTAAACAGGGTTGCCTTCCTCCTGTACAGAGATTTGCAGATGTGGGTGTGAAAGAGAGGCAGTGCTCTGCAGGAAAGCAGGAAAAAAGTCATCATCAAAGCAGTTTTTTGAATATATTGTACCAGAATATTTATTTATAATTGTTTTTTAAAACGTGGCAGCATTATGTGTTGCTGCATTTTGAGTGTGCTGGTGGAAGGGTGAAGCGGAAGGGAGATTTCATTCTGGCACATTAAGCTGTTTATATTGTTGCTGTATTTGGATCACCTATTCTGAAGAGGAAAACATGACACTGAGAATATTCTACATATTAATTTCTTTTATAAAAAGTTATATTTTTTGTAACTGCTGTGGTTATAGCTACATTTAAGTTTGGAATTCGCTTAGTTTAAGTTCATAGTTATTCTGTAGGGTTCATGATGATGGCAGTACTTAAAGGCCTCTGATAGGCTTAAGACTAGGCTAGGACCGGTTTGGTTCCTGAATTATTTTTGTGAAAAAAAAGCTTCTATAAGTGGAATAATAGGTCAATAAAAATAAATATCTGTCCGAGGTGAAAACTATGTAAACGAAGGAGTTTATATAAACTAAGTTTCATTTAAGCTGATCAGCAAAGAATCCCTAAAACCCAAAAGTTCAGACTGCTCTAAATGCTCAGTTTCAAGCTATTTTTTCCCCATGTCAGTGAAAGCAGGTGTCTTTGGCAGCACTAGCTGTGAACAGAAGAGCCCCGCCCCCCAGCTGTTTACATCTATTTGCAAGGTGCAGCTAATCAGAAGAAAACAACTTTAAAGACAAGGTAAAGGAGCTTAAAGCTGCTTGTTTCAGACGGTTTCTGTGCTTTCTAGTCGGCTGCACAAATTCCCAGTACAAGATGAATGAAGATTATTTTGAAATGTTTATCACGCAGAAGCTGAACTAGTAGCGAAAAATAAAAATGGAGTTGGAAATGAGCCAAACACTTCTGCTCTCCTTCTCCTAGTAACCCTAGTTCTCCTTTAATATTCCACCAACAAATTTCACAGTGAGTTTGAGGTCCTTCCATACGGCCTTCTCATGTTGAATATTTATAGACCGATATCTTGCTTCAGATATAAAGTAGGAAATCAAATATCTGTACAAAATCTCCTTTAAAGGATCGCCTGTCGCTAGTCATGTCAAGTTGGAAGTTAAATCTTGCGAAGTGGCTCTATAAAGCTAAAAGTAGATAATTAAAAATGTTCTGTGCTGGATTTAGTGTCTACTGGGGAACATAATTCTTACCATCTGCACCGTTATCGACAGCATGACTGCCGAAAACAGCATTTACTTTTTCCTCTTCCCATGTTTTACTTCTCTGAAGAACATTTTATATTATATTTATATATCTTAAAACACACACACACACACACACACACACACACACACACACACACACACACACACACACACACACACACACACAATGGAAGTGTTATGATGACATTTTGATCACTGAAAATAAAACATTTTTTCTGTCAGTAAGCTCTTAAACACTTGCACTGTAAAAACTCTCACCTAAGAAAACACACACACACACTAACACACACAGAAACATACAAAACCTGATAAATATTCACTGTGACAGGGTTAGGCTTCTAGCTGAGGTGGACAGGCTACACAAGGCAGGCTGATGTATCCCTTCTCTGAGCCTGTAAACCAGCTGGACATGACGGACGTTCCAGTGTGCTGTGTAAGTCATGAGCAGGCTGATCATATATTATTCATCACTCTCATCATGAAGAGGCCCTCCATCCTCTTTTATCTCTCCATCTCCTGGCATTTTACTTTCTCTCCGTCTCTCTTTCCCCCGCTCTTAACTTCTTAATTCATCAGCACCCATTAGGTACTACAGCAGAGGCTGCCTCACTCTGCCTGACAGCAGTATTCGGGATTTCAATCATCCATGGCTTATACAATATTTGTCCCCGATTTCACACCCTATGCCTTCTTCTCTCAGCTACTTTTAACTCATTTTGTCCTCCATCAGGAATACACAAGATTCATTTCAGTGTGGATTTGTCCCCCCCTCCCCCCCCACATTCAAGGGTGCTCTTAAATAGCTGAGATAATGTTGGACTTGGGTGATACTTATCAGGACTAAAAATAGTAATAATTTATACAAACATCCAGCAGGGAAGAGTGATGCTGAGGTTGCCCTCCTGTGGCGTCCTTTTCGTCATTCTCACCTGCCGCCGAGCTCCGGTTGTCATAGCAATCCCACTATAACCTCCCCTCTGGCCTTACACAGCTTTATCATTAGCTGATGTTGTCACAAGGATATTTCAAGTGTTCACTCTCTCTCTGTCTCTCTCACCTCCACTGTTTCTTTTTTTTTTTATTTTCACCCACCTCAGTCCCTCCCCACCTTTCCTGGTACAATAGATGCTTCAAGCAAATCTACACCCCCCCCTCCCGCTGGCTCAGCTCAGGAGCCCCATGCAGGATCATCTCCCTGGGCTCCCCTTTATTACGATATCATGAGATGCGCCTTAGGCATGTAGCAATGCAGCGTGCCGCCTGTGTCTTTAAGAGGAGAGCGAGAGTATAATGTGTATTCAGTAGGAAATAAGGCATGGAGAGAGGAAGTGAGAGAGAGTGGGTGAGGGAGTGTGAATTTATCATGGGCAAAATTTGTGCTTCACTCCTAGCTGTGTGCTGAGCATCCCTGCACCGGCATGCACAGTCTCCCAAAGCTGCTGAAGATTACGCCCATCTCTTCCGTCTCTCTCCCTCACGCAAACACGCCCAGGCGCTCCCACCCAGCCTCTCCCTCACACACTCGCATACACACACACACGTGCTCGCAATCACACACGCGCAGTGCTGTCAGGAGCGCCGCTGCTGGACCAAAGCCATCTCGCCAAGGAGGTTCCAGTGGAGGGAAGAGAAAGCCAGAGTGAGACAAAGGGAAGGAGGACGGTAGAAGGCGAGGAGCGAATAGGAGCGCGGGGACCGGCACAAGGAAGGAGAGACCCAGCGATTTGTGAAGAACAGAAAGCGAAGAACAGGAGGAGGGGAGGAGGAGAGAGGAAAAAAGAGGAGGGGGAACAGGAAACGCGATCACTTTCAGCTGCAGCGGTCCGTGTCGCAGCATGGGCAATGCACCATCCCAAGGCATGTCAACCCTAATTCTATGCATACTTGTGTGGCAGGTATTTTTTGATTCTGTATGTTGTGCTACCCAACTAGCTGGCTGTCCTCCTGTCACACTCTGTGAAAGCAGGGATGGGGGGTTGGGCTGAGGGCTTGTGGAGAGCGGCGCTGCTTGAGGAGAGTGATGCCGTGAGGTAGCATCAGTTAATGGGCAGTAGGTCAGGAGTGAGGTGCCCCGGGAAAAGGCTCGGGGTGGGAGGCTGTTGAATGTGGATAGGGTGCTGGAAATACAGGGTGGTGGCACCATGTGTGAGCGCAAGATATGGGAGGGGACCGGTGTAGAGCAGAAGTACCATTAGTGAAGCAGGTGGTGCTGGTGGGTGTGAGTCTGTGTATGTGTATGTGCACATAAGAGAGAGAGAGAAGGACTCGAGAGATGTTTGTGTGTAGTTGATTGGAAAGTGTGATTGCGTTGGTGTGTTGGTTGCAGCTGTTGCTGTCAGCCACATGGACAACCTCTGGGAAGTGAAGCACTCCAAAGTGTAGGGGTGTGTGCATGCTGGTGGGTGGGTGTGTATTTGAAAGATGATGAAATGCATAAAAACACAAAGATAAAAAAGACAAATTAGAAAAAATGGTGAACGTAATGATAGCTTAATGAAGGGACTAGGCAGCTCTGCTATCAGTGAATGGGGGATGGTATTGTAAACGGATGATCGGGTGGGTCAGCTCCTCTTGCTATTTCCTTCAGCCCCTTATCGTTCTTTTTTCGTTATTTCTTCTTCTTCTTTTTTTTTTGCATTATTATAAAAGCAATCATTGAAAATGATCTTAAAGTCTTCTTTTGAGAACCAGGCAAATGTATCTACAGTTTGCACCAGATTTCCTCAAGCAAAATACAGTGCGCCTCATTTGTTTGCAGATTTTACACCCCCAAATAAACGAGGTAAAAATACATGATAAAGAGAGAGTATAAAAAGGGTGTGGGATTAAAGTAGGAAGAATGTACTTGAGGCATGTTGAAACACTCCTGGGATGGCAAGGCTGTCTGACAGGCAGCAGAAGATCCACTCTTAAGATCCAAAGACAGAAAGAGAGGACAGGATAAATGCTCACTTCTCAGAGAGATGGGCAACATGACACAGCTCCGGGACTTCATCCACATTCATTTCCCTCTCTAAGTCCTCATTCTCCCTCACTTTTTCTCCCTCCTTTCTTTTTCCCCTCCTCTTCGTCCTCACTTGCCTCTCACCAAGGGACAGTCTGGTAGCTAGTGGTGAGAAGAGCAGGGAGACAAGTGACAGAAGATATGAAAGACGGGGAGAGAATGAAAGGAAACTCAAAAGAAAAGACAAAAAAGGGGTTTGCTCGTTGGTGGACAGGTAAGTCTTGCTTGGGCAGAGGCAACATAATTCTTTTTAAAAGTGCTGAGTACCTTTAATCGGTCATTAGTTGCAGTGATTGTGAGAGCTCAACAGTGGAATAGTAAACCAACTTGTTGGCTTGAGAGCTTATTCTGTGTTTGGTGTTGAATACTGATACCTTCAGCTTGTCTGTGTTTGCTTTTTGCTTACAGATGACCTTTGAATAGTTTCATTTTTTCAGGCTGAATTCTTTGTAAGACACGTTCATCTGGCTCTTCAGATGCAGGGAGATAAGTTTGCAGCTTAGGTGAAGGCAGAGGCAAGCTACAATGGCATACGACCTTTTGCACTGGCCAGAGGTCTGTGTGTGTATATTGGATTTTTGTGCTTTATCGCTATAAAGCTTGGCCTCGGAGCTCTGTATAGTCAGTGTCTGTCTTGGAGAGATGTATCAGGCTGAATACAAACCCCTGGGTGTATTATTTCTAAAAGCAGACATTACATTTGACTGAATGTTTGAGCTATTAGGGTTTCTTTTTCTTTTTTTTTTTTTACACCATCAGCAATTTTGGATAATTTGCTGAAACAAAAGATCTCCAATCACTTACATTACACCTGCAGTATTCAGGATTGTCATTACTGCTGGTGGTAATTAACAGCACTATTTTATGAAAAAGCTGGCAAGACCGAACCAATTCAAGACATTCAAGTCACCAGCTGGAAAACAATTTCCTAAACCAGGCTTAACTTTCCCAACTCAACCAGTGAAGAAGTATGGCTCTTACACTTGGTAGTCACACTTCCTGTAACTGCAAATGGAAACATCTTCATAAGCCTATTTCAGAGTTTTTCCAGCTCACAAGGCTAAACCATAAAGAATAGATTAGCAGAGTCGAGCGTTAAGCCAGTGTTAGCCTGCCGGAGAGCTAACACTTATCGTAATGTTGCCATTGTACAGAGACTGTAGATCCTGGTAGCTTTTTATCTCCATGCTACCCTGGTATGTTCAGCTGAGGGTTATGTCAACACGCATGCCTGTCTGTCTTATGATCCTCTGTAAGAGAGGCAAAGCCAGAGCAGGGCCCGCAGTGCCTGAGATGCTGTTTTGCTGCTGAAGTAATTCTATAGTTCATCAAAAGAGACACAAGTAACCTGCTGACTGGATGTTACGTGTTGTGATTTGCTAGGCATAAATTCAGGCCAGTTCTCTTCGGAACAGTAACGGGTTAGGTGTGAGGTAGTGTGATGACCTCTTTGGCCACATTAGCCCGGTGGATTTTCTTTGATATATAGAGGCTTTGTCTTGACACTGGTGCAGACACGTTGGCGACATTACGACATACTCTGGGCGTCGTGGTAGATAAACTGCAGGAGGATTTATCTGAAAAGATAAACCTGTAAAAAGACAGTAAATTTATGTCATGCATTGACATGAAACTGATGAATTCATATTTAGATCATTGCGCAATCCTGCTTTTAATGACAGCTAGGAAAATTCAGGCCAGTTCCAGTAAAGATTTGCATTTGATGGAACAGGTTTTGTTTTGGAACAAGTCACTGAGCTGCTCTGTTTACCATTTTTTCATTTCAATACTGAAAGCAAAGACAGGTGGACTGTACGAGGTCATGTCATTATGCACCTGCCAGATATTTATCTTGCATGCAAGGGCACAATCTACATTGAACCACATTATATCCTGGCCCCTGTTAAATTCTATTTGAGCACGGATCAGATCACAAGTAACACGATTTTTCTTTTTCTTTTACCAAAGCATTGCTCTAAGCTATTGACAGCAGCACAGTGTGGATGTCACTGTGTTAGTGTACTTGGGCACCTGCTTATTCCCTAGGTCTGTGCCACACAAAGCCCCATGATTCCTGCCTTGTGATTGGCTGACGATGATGCAATGTTTTATGGCAGAGGAGCTGCATGTTTGGAGGGGATTTCTGAAGTAATTGACCCTGCTGGGAATAGCGTAACCAGAGTTGTTCTGATGTTAACGCAAATGTGCTAAACAAAATATTTATATGATATACACACTCCCCACATTCTGGGGCACAACCTCGAGCTGATAAAATGGGTTGAGCACTTAATGATCGTGCAATGATAAAATCCCAGGCTTCTCTGCCCAAATCTGCAAGCTGTTTAGATTTGCTTCACGCCGTGTCCTCACCACATATGTGCACCCACATGCATATGTTCAAATATGTACTTTGGGATGGATGAAGGATCATGATGACACATGCAGCATTTAGTTTTTATATGAGGCAACTGATCGTGCTCAAGCGATGACATTCGTTCTCTAGTTGATCACTATATAAAGAGAAAAACAACAAAAAATCGTTCACATCGAATTTCGGAATCTTTGCTCAGGTTTCTCACCCTTGTCAAGAATTGCCAGAGATCTTTGCGAATCTTTGTGCTGTTACTCCAGGGGGTCTGTTGTTGACGGTATATGATGAGTCTCTCACAGCTGCAGTGGTAAGCACACTAGTAAGCTCTCAAGGTCATTAATGATTCAAGGGTTTAAATATTACATGCATTTATCAAAGGTCCTTGTTTCCGTGCCACAACTGTGTGCGTGGTAGAGTTTGATATCTGTGCATGACAATGGACACAATAAAATGGGGGTAATACTTATTGCTTTATTCAAGGTTAACTATAAGTATAAAAAAATCTGATTGTAGGTTCCTTTAATAATGAGCTTTTCAAGGAGAATTTTAACTAAAAGAAGAGAAGAAAGATGTTAAACATTTATTCTTGCTATGAAGTGTTGGATGTTTAGTTTTCTGAAAGCACACCAGTACAATAAATAAGTAATTAAAGCAGGTTAAACTTACCATGTGTCAATGAAATTCTCAGCAAACGGTAAACTCAAATACAACTCAATCAAAAAATTGTATTTCATTTCTGATTTTAGTTTTTTAAATTGACGTCAGGTTTTAAAAAGTGAAGCTATTTAACCACCACCGCTGGGTGTGGAGTTAAATATGAAATGCTTGTTGCAAGTGATGTAACAGGTCCGAAATTAAAATACATTTTCTTTCTTGTTGTTTTATTTTCTCTGTGTCGTGAAGGTCTTTGTTTCTGCTGTCAGTCACATTAATTAAGCCATACTGCACCACAGAAATTCTTTGTCTCGTCTTGTCTTATATTAGAAATGATTTCTCAGAGACCTATGCAGTAGGATACAGCTTTTACGATGGGAACATAAGTCTGATCACATATTTTCTCAGCATGAAGACGGCGGTTGTCAATGACTTGCATTACCATTGTAAGTCAAAGTAATGACTAGTACATGCCCATGCTATTGTTAGGCCTGGATGATTTCAGTTGCTATGTGATTACTAATCATGTATATTTCAGGTTTTGTGGATATAAATGTTATTAATGTGAAATAAAAATGATATGATGCTTTTATACATTTTTTGTAGGTGTATAAAGGCTAAAAACAGACCATTTTAGCCCATTTCTGAGTGGTTGCCAGGCAACATGGTGGCGTCATATTGCATGATCATCGTGCATAATTCAGCATTTGTGTAAAGTGAAGTTTCACTGTTGTGAAAGAAAAGCGAAACAACATTTTTAAGGTTTTATAGGTGCATAGATGCTAACACAAAATCATTTTACCTAGCATCTGTTTTGTAAATCTTGGTCATACCATGTTTTGAAATTGAGGATTATCTGTGGTATACAGATAACTCTTTAGTTAACAGGTTAACACTTCATCAGCCAATGAGGGTCTGGTTTCACAGTCAGAGCTCTTTTTTTTTGTTTTTGTTTTGTTTTTACAACTACGATAGCAACGCTTAACTTAACGCTTTTAAAATGGCACTTTGGAAACAACAGGGTTTCAAGCAACCAACCATGAACCAGGTTTGATTGCTTGACCTTGAAAAATCTTGGATGAGTTTGTGATCAAAGGGAAAAAAAACCCCCATAGATTTTGAGTTGTTCTCTTTAAAAAACAAACAAACAAAAAAACATTCTCAAAGTGCACCTATTTGAAAATCTATATTAAACTTTCCAACACTTTCCTCTTACTTTAAAATGAATACAGCTCTATAATTGTCCTCCAGCTGCTGTCAGTTGCAGGGTATAATCACCTCCTGTCAGCTGGTAAAGTCTGTACACTAATCAAGTTGAATGGTGCTACTCCTACTCAGCCTTCTCTCTAGCTGCAAATGTGCTTGCAGCTACTTTCTTGTAATTCCAAAAAGAGCAGAAACTGAGTAAAATTCCTCCAGAGCAGCTTGTACAACATGATCCTGAAGCGATTGCACTGTGGGTCCAAGAGGGCAATATTTACTTCATTATTCTCGAGATGCCCCCCCTCCTTCCCCCGTCACAGAGCTCTAGTTGGTCCACAGTGATCTGTTGAAAAAGTTGTACTGCCCTAATGTGCCCTTAAAAGCTACAGCCTGTGAGTCATAAAAACAACTTGTCGTATATTAAAGGTGTTCTGTAGTGAGACATAACAATATGGTCTCTAAATCAAAAGTAGCTTTCTGCTGACTCTTTTGGAGACAGAGTGGTACAGAGCTACTTTGTGCTGCGGCAGGAGAAAGCAGTGGTGTTGTGATGGCAGGGTAATGAGAATACAAGATCTTGGCATATTAGCAATGCAAGCAAAAAAAAGAGGGAGGTTTGTTGGCTATTTAACAATATATCGGTCGATTTAAAATGTGCAATCCTGGTAATTACAATACGTCTCAACAGCATTTGAAAGCAACATCTGTTTTTTGCAGCAGTGACAGTTGGTACTGTGGAGATCAATGTGTGAAAAAGTAGGAGATAATGAGGTAAATATTCAAATTTGTCAGGGGAGAAAAGGACCTGTTTTATGTCAGACTTTTTTTGCAATGATTAATAGTCACATTTTTTTGTTTTGGGATCTTCAGTTGTGCAGGCATTAGATATAAAAGGTCAACAGTTCCATCATTGATGGTCAGATCTTATACTGAAATATTCACCCAGTGTGAGGCTGCAGAGTTTCTCCCCTCATCTGATTCCCAGATTCACTCAGACTCTGGTGATCAGCACTTTTATGACTGACAGCAAAGCACACTAATCCTGCTGTCGGTATTTTCAGTGTGGTAGTTACATCTTACTTATTTATTTTCACCCCATGCATTTTCACTGGATGAAGATATCAACTTATAACAGCTGTCTGTAGCGAAGAGTTGCGTGTCTGCATGTAAATTTTGATTTTAGCTTTTAATTAGATAAGCTCTGATGCTTCAGATGCAATTTTTGTTTGATCTATGAAAACAAAATTCGAGCGTGAAATGACTGAGCAGAGAGGCTTTAACATTTCTGCTGGGTTTTTTTTCAATTTTTTACCTCCACCACGTTACAGCTATCATTTACAATTTAGCCTTTGATTTAAGACGTGTCTATCAGAGCCAGGTTTCATTTTTGGTCCATTATTGGACAGAAAATGCAACTAGTGCAAGGTGTGTGAATCAAATTCTGTTAGCTTTATTGACAACATCCGAGGTACTAATTCAGCTGTTACTGAGGTTGTAGGTTTAGTGGTGATATTGCACTGATCTCATTAATGAAATGAATATTTTTCCCCTGTAATTTTAATAAAACATCCCAAACACCTCCAAGTTATGCAACAGTACTGGAGACTGCTACATCAATTATATTCATTTTTAATTTGACACTGAGTATATATATACCCATCTGCCACTTTGTTAAATACACCTGTTAAACTGTTCATTAATGGAAATATCTAATTAGTCTATGTCATGACAGCCAGTACATTTAGGCATGTAGACATGATTAAGATGAAGTTCTGAAGTTCACACTAAAACCTGCACAGGCTGCTTAAAATTAGACAGTAGATTGGAAAAACATTGCCTGGTCTGATTAGTCTCCAATTTTTCTGCTTGGGTAGTTTCAGAATTTACCATAAACATCATGAAAAGTTGATGCAGTCTGCCTTGCATCAATGGCTCAGGCTGCTGATGGTGGTTTAATTCTATGAGGGATATTTTCTTGGCACACTTTGAGCCCCTTAAAACCAACTGAGCATCATTTAAAGACCACAGCCTCCCTGAGAACATGACAATGAGTTCACCGTACTCAAATGTCCTCCACAGATCTCAGTCCAGTCAGCCACATTTGGGATGTAGTGGAACAGGAAACACCCATCATGGATGTGCAGGAAAATCTGCAGCAACTGTGCGATGCTATCAATATAAACCAAAATCTCTGAGCAATGTATCCAGCACCCTGCTGAATCTGTGCCATGAAAAATTCAAGCAGTTTTGATGGCAAAAGGGGGTTCAATTCTGTATCAGCGAGATATACCTAATAAATTGTAAATGTTCTATTGTAAAAGTTTGGACTTGTTTACCTGTTAAAATATTGCTTATCTTAAATCTTTTTGTCTGAAAACATCACCACAAACCTGATTTTGTTGTGTAGGTTTTTGCCATTTTTCTCTTTAATGCAGCAACAAATAAACAAGAAACTACTGATAAGCTTTGTTTACCAGGAGCTTATTTCGTGCATGCACCTGCACCTTCTCGTTTCTCCACACCTGCAAAAACCAAACGTCCTCTCTGCCTGTGGAACAAAGAGGTCCGATAACCGCACGAGCCTCACCTGGTGTTTTGCAGTCCCTGAAATAGCAGCATGCATATGCTCTGTTTTTAATATTCAGTGGAAACATTGTGTCAGGTTTAAGTACATCTACTTCTCCCCTGCATGGGAGAGCAATAGCCTAAACGTATGAGATGCAGATCATATTGCACAAGGTTGTGTCTTGTTATGTAGACATATTTTTGTGGTCGTTATTAAACATTTATGACCAGGTGAATGCTTAAAAGGGCTCAAAGCGTTTTAAGCTGAATCACTTACGAATAAGTCAGCTCCTGAGCGTAGGGTGAGACTGATCTAACTTACATTTCAGATACCTGTGGGCTAAAGATTAATTTCTGGAATCTGTGTTACTTCACAGAGTGCGCTGAACTGTGAAGCACGAGAAGACTAAATTATGGAAACTGCTAAACTCCAAAAACTTTCCCCCCAAAGAAAGCGAGGCAGTTAGAGGAAATGAACGTGGTGGTGTTAGCGAGGTGCTAGCAGAAGTGGTTATGGTGTTCTTTATTCTCAGACTATTTCCTCCTACGTGCACATCTGATTTTCCTTCTAAAGATGTTCAGGCAGGAATACAAAGCAGGGAGTGCAGGCTCTAGTGATTATGGGCAGATTATCCTTCTTCTGCTTATGACTGGATCCAAATATCCCTCATCTCATTAATGCCCTGGTCTCAATATACTGCTTCACTGTCCCCATGTTCAGACTAAATGTTGATTTATCAAACTGTAACGAGAGTTCGTTGGGGTATCACTTTGCGAACTGAACCATCAAATATGTCTGCATTGCCCTGGGGCTTGGCTGCGATTTTAGATTGCCATCGTGATTCTGCTCCAGTCAAAATTTAAACCTCCATCATATTTACTGTCAGTTGTGAACCAGTTTCTTAAGTCGCTCGTTCAGTTTAGTATAATTTGTGTGATCCATGCTGCAGTTCTTCATGTGATTGTAAGTCTGTGCTGTCAGAAAGGCTGCGCTCTGCTGCAACTTTGTGGATCACTTTTCATTTCCTTCCTCATTTTCCCCACTAGGAGCTACCCTTCTCACAAGGAAACCAATTCCTGCGTTATCGCCCACTAATATACATGTAATGAGTTGTAACCGGCTGAGAAGCTGATACGGACTTGCATTATTGAGAAGTCCAGCCAAGCTTAAAAAATGGATTTTCTGTAACGGGGATCAGTGCAGTCACAAACATTGCATGTGAAATTCGCGGATGAGCCCAAACTCGCTGCCATAAACTATTAGAGCAGTGAGTTTGAAAAGGTCAGACGTGTTTTACCCTGAGACAGACCGGTATCCCTCTGGTTCTTCCAGCGCTCCTTCCTGTGTTTTGTGTCTCTTGATCGATTAACTGGGCAGCATCCATCTCCTCAGCTGGAGGTTTAAATTGGAAACCAGTGGGTTTCATATTGCAAATTTCACTGGCTTTTTCTGCAACGCAGTCTACAGTGTGCACTCTGCAGCTTAATATAAAAATGGCAGAAGAGATGTCTAGGATGTGCTGAGATTGTTGGGTTTTTTTCAATATGAGGAGGAGAGATGTTTTATGAAGTGTTATGAGTGGTAACAGAGAGAGAGCGGGACTGAGAGAGGAAAATGGCTGCTTTTAATATGACTGCGTGTCATGAATGGTCAGTGATTGTGCGGAGGCTAGTTATTATTTCTGGTGGTACTGAGTCACTTATGGGTCATGATTTCCGAAGCCAGGAGTTGCCTTCTAATGTCCGACCTTGTTCAATAACAATAGGTCTGTTGAGGACCGCACACAGAGGTAATCGCAGCTGAATCCCGAGCTCAGCCTGTAACAAGGGTGTTTGAAGGTTGTCATGGTGTTCCTTCTTTTGACGCTTTTAACTGTTTATATGCAACTCGTTTGCAACTGCAAATGCATTTTGAAGGAAATGCAATGCCTGCTGCATTGCTCTTTCATTATCAACATAATGACTAAATGTTGTTAATTAACATTTTTGTTGTTTTATGTTTTGCCACTGGCAGTGCTCAGTTAACAGCAGGGAACTGGAATGGCCTGATTCAGAGTTCAGTGTCTTGGGACACAACATGTTTATTAAGATGCTACCAAAAGCATAAGGGTTTTTTTTAACTAAAGAGCTTTTGTTGCTTCAGTCAAATTGCAAGCAGTATTCCCAAGGTGTTAGACTCCTTGTCCACCTCTTAGTTTCCAGTGTAATTCACACATGTGGAATTCTATCCCCCAGTGAATGTATGATATGCTATATATTCATTTGATAACAGGTAATGAGCTGCAGCTTAATTTTCTCTCAGTAGGCTCTTCAAATTAATTGATATCCCTTTTCAGTATGAAGACTCGTCGTCTTCCACCCTGGAAGTCTGTACCAGAATCATCCCATATTGTTTACAGAAATTCTCAATTTTTTAAGACTGCATAACACGACACGTTTCCTGAACAGACTGGCTCGTATTTCTATGACTAAAACTGGTGTAGGATTTGATGTGCTTAATTTCAGTTGCATCAAACCTGGCAGAGCTGCAAATGATAATTTTTAGAACAGCTTTGTTAATGTCAGTGTTTACTGACTCATTATTATAAGGCTGTTATTTACTTTGTAATTTACATTTATAATCCGGTGTAGGTAAAATGGTTTTTTTTTGCATTATTTTTTCCTGCTTTTTCCTTTACTGTAGCCTGGTAATGAGGATAGACATTCACTATATTTTATATTTCTCCCAGGTGTCTCTTATACAGGAAGCCTGAGGTTGCTCATTTTAGTGTAGCTGCATCTGAATACATTTCAGCAAGTTATTTTTTTCCAGTCAAATAGAGAAAAAACAAACAAAAAAACAAAACAAAAAAAGCTGAGGCTTATTAAGTGATGGGACAGCATGGAAATGTTGATTAGCTTTACATGTTTTGGGTCATAAACCGAGTTATAAGATTATTTGCATTTTTACAAGCAGATGCTGTTAGATGAAAAGGTAATGGGGCAGCAGTTATTATAATTTATCCTGAGGGAGTCATGATTGTTTGTGTTAGGTTTAATGGTAATCCAACCAGAAGTTGCTTTTAAACCACTAAAGCCTTTACTAAATATCGCGATGTTGAAAAGCTATATTTTCTCATCTGGTAATTGTCATTTCTTTACTAATTGTTTTCACTGGTTGGAGTATTTTAGTTTGGACCAAAACGTGCACCAGCTGTCGGACCGACAGACATAGTTACCTCTACAGTGAAAAATCCTATATGTATGCAAGCAGTCCTGAAATTATTTAAAAATCAGTGCATGCATGCACCCAACTGTCAGAAAGATGACAAAAAAAGAGAAGCTCCTCCGTTCACCAAGCCCTGTGTCCCTGCCACAGTTACTAGGAAACAGGAGGCTCGCAGAGCCGGCTGTTGAGGCTGTGGAGGTGCAGCGAAGCAGCAGACTGGCAGCAAGTGTTAACGTGATTATAAGAAGTGAAGCTCTGGGGTTAAATGCTGCACAAATTCCAAATTTTGTACACATTGAAATATTACCGTGTCATCCAGTTTATTGGCGTTGCTTCAGTGACACCTGCACCCATTCTGCATTTTCTGTTTTGGCTGTTAGTTTCTTTCGGTGACAATCAATAGATTTTACTGAATAAACACATAAGCTCACGGATTATCTCTGCATCCTTTAAGAACCTTTTGTTTTGTTTCCTCTGAGTCCAAGATTTAATTCATGCTATCTCTGCTGTGATAAATGTGTCCACATTTCTAATGACCCTGCTTACCAGTTCTTTCACACTGATAAACAATGTATTAGGCTCATTGTGCATGCATGCTGGATCACCCACCCATAGATCAACCCGCTGATCTTCCAGTACGTGTTTGGAAACAGAGTGCAGCAGTCTTGAACTTATAATCTCTGCCGCTGTGTTGGCACGCATACAGGTGTATTACTGGTACAAATGTGTATTTGTGCATCTGCTCGTGTTTGTTTTGTTTTCGGTTTGGTTAATGTTCTTCAGCACTATTCATTCATTCTGCAGAGGTGGCTGTGATAGTGTGTTTCATACAGCCTGTTGGTTTGGCAGATGTGGGTTTTGTTGGCCAGGGAATTTGGAGCTTGTCATTTGTCTTGTATTGCAGCCTTCTGCCTTTTGGCATACTGGAGCGCCAAGAGGCCATCATGATAAAATATTAGCTCCACCTTCTAGATAACAGCAGGAATTCTGCACCAGTGGCTGCAGAGAGAAGCTCCAGGGCTTTGCAGCAGAGCTCATCCAGTCCAGCCCACTTCCACCCACTGCCAAGCAGATGCTCTGGAGATGGTGGCGTATACACAGATCGGTTGCTGCCTGTCATTCAGACCACTGTGATATTTGTTCATTGAGATGAAATGTCATTTCTAAAACCTGAAGGATGGTGCTCGCTCAGTAGTCTCAGACACAAGTTATAGGGTTTATGAAAAGGTATGTTATGTAAGATGCTTATTAACCACTTATTTTACACTTATTTTCATACGATTGCTCGCTGCTTATAATGCCCTTTCAGATTATGCAAGCAATGTCTCGGCATCGGTTCATTTTTATCAATATAAACTGCTCTTTTCTTGCCCTCACAAGTAACATTGACACTTACCCTGAAACTGAGCTTCAAATATTCATACCTTCATAGAATTATTAATGCGTTGTGTGCTTTGGGGGGAGTTTTATTTTACTGGTTTCATTAAAAGACATTCTGTTTCTCAGCGATGGAAAATGCCAGAAAAAGGTTGTTGAAGACACTGTGGACTTTCCCTTATTGCTTTGTGTCTTCCCCGGTGTTGTTTTTGAAATTACACAACTGCTTGCTTTGTCATTTTTCTCACCTTCTGCGATGTGTTGAGTGCGACTCGAGAGCAGAGAAGCTACATTTGAAGGAAAGATCACAACCCTTGGATTCAATTTGGATCATTGCTGGAAGAAAAGATTAAAGTGTGCTTATGATTGCATCGATACATAAAGTGCATCTGTGTATCTGCGTTAAACTGTATACTGTAAATGCACTGGTTTGCGCTGTTGCCTCACAGCAAGAAGGCTTTGGGTTTGCCGGGTGCGCCAAGAGGTCTCTCCCTCAGTCGAGACGTGCGTGTTAGGTTAATCTGTGAGCGTGCATTGGCTGTAGTTTAGGATGTGTTTATCCGTGAATGGCTGCCTCTCACCTAATGTAAGCGATTAAGGAAATGGGCAGATGAATGAATGGATATATACGAGAAAAAACAAAACAGTAATACTCACACTGCAAACACTGGCATGAAAACACATTTGCTACAGTAGTGTTTTAAAGCGAATAGAGCCCTTGGCACACATTAAATGTGATGTGGTTAATAAATACTGATTCCTGGCTTCGTACCTAATGACAACTCCGTTGTGGCTCACTGGGTTATCATTGACTGTCCTGTTGTTTGTTACAGTACAGTGCGTGTTGTAATGCAAACGTATAGATAATCGATGTCAAATATGGAGACGGAATGTCGAGGACACAAAGTTGTTGTGCTCCCGGAGTCGTGCATCATCTCCGAGCACCGTTGCTTCCTCACACGGAGAGAAGGAGAGAGAGGGAGAGGAGTATCTTTGAAGTTGATCCTCTCTGCATTAGTAGTCTGTTCTGGTTTGGTGTGTAAGCCTGTTAACCACAAACAGTTGTTGCACACAGCATGCAAATGGAGTTTTTGTTGGAAAGAGGTCTCACCTTGTGGAGGCAAACAAAGGGCTTATTGTTTGTGATTTGCATGTTTCTGTTACTGCACTCCCTTGTGGTATTGTTTACATAGAGTGTTGGTAATCAGCGTATCATTTATAATATTCAGGGGCTGCCACTAGAGCTGCAATGATTAGGTAATAATTTAATTAGTTTATTTTAAACAGCAAGCTAAGTGACAACTGTTTCTTTGATTATTTAATAAGCAAAAATCCCTAAAATTATGGAATTTAGTGTTTTAAAATGTACAAAAATTGATTTCTTTTTCATCTTCCGTGAATCTGTAGTAGAGTTAATGTCTTCTAAGTTGTCCAGCCAGTAGTTTTAAATCATCACTTTGTGAAAAATAAAAAATAAAAGAAGTAAAGGAGACAAAAAACAGCAAATCCTTAGTGGAGAAACTTGAATTGGTTCCTGTCAGTTTGTAATTGAGACATGCCTTTATTCACATATCAGTTTTCTGCAGATGAACTAATCAGATCATCTAACTAGTTCTTTTTAACACAGTTCCTTCACACTTTTCTACATTTTGAGCATTTTTGGTTGTGTGCATATTTTTTGTACGGACCCCTAACTGTGAACGAGAGTGTGTATGTGTGTCTTTGTAAGTCCCCCCTGATGCTGTTTGTGGTAATGACAGCCGGCTGTATGAATGATTCATAGCTGAATACTAATGAGACCTGCTGCAGATGTCTTGGAAAAGTCAAGCTGTGCCCTTTAGGTGTCACTCAGCGCTCTGGGATGCTGGTCACCTGCACGACTCGCTCTCACAACTTCATGAAAAATCGGAACCGATCCATCGAGTTCTTAATTTCCTGTTTGTTCCAGGCTTAATTTAACCTTTACAACTTTGCGTTGTTATGGTAATTTAAGACACTCGCACAATGAGAACATGATTGAAGGCAAAATGATGATCACACTGAAATAGATCGTTTCCCTCAGATGTTCTACAATAGATGGGAAAGAGCACAATGTGATCTAGCAGACGAAGGTCACGGGGAGGAAGCACATCAGAGTTGTGCAGTGGAGGGGAGGCTATAGGGAGCTGTCTAATAACAATAGGGAGCAGAGTTGGCCTTCAAAATGTGCCTCATCGCTCTCTTCTTCTCCTCATCTCCTCCTTTTTGTACTCTCTCCCTTCTTTTCTTGTTTCATCTTCACGGTCGAATATACCTGATGCAGCCTGAGCATAGCATGAGTCACTATTGATTTCTCTTCCCTCTGCTCTCTTGTTGGGTGTTTGACGCAGGAGTTCAGTGACACGCAGGGCTTTGTTGTGGCCCTTTGATCCTTTTCAATGACCTCAGTCCATCCATCCTATCCATACATCACAAAAATGTCCTATTGTTTTCGCTGTCAGGATGCCCCATGAACACTGTCTGTACTGGTAGCAGTCTGGAACCCCACAGCAGTGGTATGACTTTTCACTGGAGCAGCAGGACGCTCACAGCAGTCTTTTATAAGGTGAGAAAAATATCGTAGTGATTTATTTTAGAGCCCCTTAGAAATCCATGTATATTAAACAGTTTGAAAATTCAGACATAGAGTAATAGAGTTTAAAATGGCTGTCGATATAGTTACTTGAATTCAGATTAGAGCCAAGAGTACCTATAAGGTGTTATTCACTGCTCTGAGTTAGGATAAGTAAACATCGCATTCTGAGCATTGCAAGACAATAGCATGTAGAGACATAAACAAACCCTAGATCAGGGGTGTCGAACTCTAGGCCTCGAGGGCCGGTGTCCTGCAGGTTTTAGATGTAACCCTGGGTCAACACACCTGAATCAAATGATCAGTTCATTACCAGGCTTCTGGAGAACTTCAAGACATGTTGAGGAGGTAATTTAGTCATTTAAATCAGCTGTGTTGGATCAAGGACACATCTAAAACCTGCAGGATACCGAATGCCCTTGAGGCCTGGAGTTCGACACCTGTGCCCTAGATGGTCAGGTCTGCTATTCGCCCCGCGCTTCAGGATGCTTGCCAACAGCTTCAGCCACTGTTGTGTTTTCATTTTTTGACACAGAATCATAGACTGTGCTCTCTAGGCAGAAATACTCTTTCCCATGTTGGATGGAGGGCAGACCCTGCTACAAATATTCACTATTCAATCTAGGTGTACAAAAGTGGTATTAAAGGTTGGCTGAATAAAGGCCACTAACTATATCAGGTACAGTTAAGATCATAATTTGTTAGACGAACACATAGTTTTTCTAGTTTTGTCTCTGTACACCACTAGAGTGGATTTTAAATCAGAGAATCGATATATGTTTGAAGTGCAGATGTTCAACTTTAATTCAAGGATTTTTACAAAACTATTCAAATACTCAGAATTAATGGGACAGTTGAGAGACGAGAGGGCCAGATGAGGCCTTTCCCCTTGTTATGTCATGAAAAATGAAGCAGACACAATATCTGAAGCTGATTCAAATTGTTGAATTGAATTTTGTAACTTTTCATAGTAGTTTTGGATGTCAGTGCAAGTGAGGGGGCCAACATTAAGCTGGAAAACCAAAACAAAGCTCTCAGAGAGACAGGAGGAACTTTAAGAGTGGCCGAATCAGCAGTCAGGTTCAAAAAAGAGCAAAACAAAGATGGCAAAAGTGGATAATGACAGCATTCCATGGTTGAGAAAAACTTCACAACATCTCACCAAGTCAAGGACATTCTTGAGTAGGCATATGTGTCATTGTTAAAGACTAAAATTAAGAGACACTTTCACGGATGGAAATACGAAGGGCTTACAACAAAGTGCAAACAACTGTTTACACTCTTACATGAAGGTCAGATTCAACTTTGCTAGAAAAGTCTAAAAGAGCATGCAGTGGTCTGAAAAAAATCCTTGGACAGACAAAATCAAGATGAACTTCAGCAGGAAAGTATAGAAAAGGAAAGAAACACATAAAAACTCATAAATCAAAGCATAATGCATTATCTTTTAAATGATATTAGCATTATAGCATTGACATGTATGACTGTCAGTGAAAGTAAGCCACTAGTGTTTGTTGGTAGTGCGACTGCAGGGTGAATTGTGAAATACACTATGAGATTCATGTAAATGCTGCAAACCTGATTAGACAGTACTTCAGTGCAAATGTATAATGACCCAAAGCATACTGCAAAAGCAACCTATGGGTTTTCAAGGTGAAGAAATTGGATATTCTTCAAGCCAAGTAATAGCTAAGTCAGTAACCTGATCTCAACACAGTATAGCCTGCTTTGAAACAGAATCCAGAGAGACTCATACACGAGCTGCAACTGAACGTGCCTGTAGTGTAAAGGTTGGGCACAATATCTCAAGGGAGAAACCACAGCCCGTGGTGATGTTCATGGGTTCTAGACTTCAGGCAGTCATTAACTGCAAGCTGTTTTTATCCAAGTATTAAATACAATCCAAGAAAACCAAGAAAATTTCAGATTTTTTTGGTTTTCTTGGATTGTATTTAATACTTGGATAAAAACAATTTGCAGTAGGAAAACCGAGAAAATTTCAGATTTTCTTGGTTTATCTGAAAACGATTACCTAGGATTTTTCACAGTTTTCATGATGTTTAAACTCAATTAAGTTATTAATTGTACAGCTAATCTTAAGTTATTTAGACTGGCATTTTTGTATCTTTGTAATTTTGATGACTGAAAATGTTAGCCCTAAATTCTCCAGGTCGGATATTCACTTACTGTAGATTTAGTAAACCATAGCTTCAATTATACTGATTAGTAACAACAACATGCTGCTGGCAATGGGGAGAAAGACAAGGTAGGAAGGGGGATTGGTCTGCACCAGTCCACACCAACAATCAATAAAGGGTAGCCATCTGCTGTGACCAGTTGAGGGGATTAGATGAAAGGGAAAAACAGTGGTCTGGTCGTAGGACATTTCTCCCTATATCCTGTTACTTTTCTGTTATCTTTGCTTAAATGAACATCACAGCCGTCAACCACCATAATGAATTCCATTCACTGCTCAATCCCTGTAGACCACTTAATTTGAAGGGACTAGTATCAGCCCCAATGCTTCTGTTTAAATCAGCCAAAGAGCCGTTAAGAGATATTAGGCTGTGACACCTGTAAATTCTTTCCACATAAATTACCGTCTCTGCAAGTTGAAGGGTTGGCTTTTTATCTCTCACCTCTTTACCCTGTACGGTTACTGGCTCCACAAAATCTCCTATTTGGGATGGCTGTCCCTGGGTCTAGCTTTGCACCTGTGGCTCATTCACAAAGTGTCGCATCTGTCATTATCATAATCATCATATTACTCGTTCTTCTCTGACACATAATCACTTTAATTGGACTGTAGCCATAAAACTGGTAATTGTGTGGTGGAGGGGACATGAGAGGAGCTTCTGGTAGAACTGAACTGAAAATACTCTGTTTTCTCTTGTGGGATATATAAAATAGGTTTAGGGGTTACATCTGTGTGTGTGTGTGTGTGTGTGTGTGTTTTAATATTATCTTTGGGATTAAGAGGGTCAATCGTCTCTCTTAAATTTGGTACGAGGCCTTTGGTGAATCCATTTTGTACACGTGCGGCGTAATATCAGATTTCACATCTTTTTCTATTTATCTTGATATGAGAGGAAAAGTAGGCTTCTGGTCACATTACAGCATCATCACTCTGCATTATCGATCTGCAGTCCTGCTTATTATAGAACAGACAACGGTGCACTATTGCTGTATCCAAGGCATTTACAGGAGAACTCTCGCTTCTTCTATGTGGTTTTTGTTTGTTGTTTAGTGATGTATTTGTATTTATGTAACCCGTTTATGTGTTACGCCCGTCTTTGCGTTGTGTTCTGGCGTGAAAGTAAGAGGCAGGAGACAGTACTGGGTCTTTGGCTCTTTACTGCACATCTGCAACACAGAAATAAGGGTCTGTTCTGTGTGTGTCACGCGACTGCCAGTACACCTCTCCTCCGGCCATGCTGAAAGGAGCTGTGCCCGCAGCTTCATTAACACTACAATATAATAAATCAAATACAACAAATTGTTTTAAAACATTAACTTAAGCTCTCAAAAACAAAAAGCACAAAATAAATAATATGTCACTGAAAAATCATTAAAAACAACTTATAAGAACAATAAACAAAATAATTCAAAAACAAATAAACAGTCAGATAAATACAATTCAATAACCAGGACCCAATATTCTGGTACTTATAATTCAAACATTATACTTCAGTACAATTATATTAATAACCGCCATCTAACAGGCAATACAACACTGTACTTATAAAAACAATGAATGAAAGACTGCATCTCCAAAACATAAGAACATCTCCATACCTGCAACACAGAAATAAGGGTCTGTTCTGTGTGTGTCACGCGACTGCCAGTACACCTCTCCTGACGAAGGAAAAAAGAGTGCACGCTGTTAAAAAAACTGCAGCGAATACGCTCACAAGCCGCTAGCGATCAGGCTAACTTAGCATGCTAGCATTTCAGCTGCGTTCTTGGCCAAAACTCATCAAAAACGTATATTAGCGAACTCCGCCCTCCACAAAACTTATCCCAAATGAGTCTCTTAATGACAAACAAAAACGCGGCAGTTCGGCTGTATTCACATTGCAGCTTGGGCTCTGAACAAACTTTAATTAGCAGAGAGCAACGTGGCAGTGACTTACCTCCGGCCATGCTGAAAGGAGCTGTGACCGGGCACACATGCACGCGCCTACGTCACCA
The DNA here is from genome assembly GCF_056152115.1 of Neolamprologus brichardi. Classification (NCBI taxonomy): domain Eukaryota; kingdom Metazoa; phylum Chordata; class Actinopteri; order Cichliformes; family Cichlidae; genus Neolamprologus; species Neolamprologus brichardi. The sequence goes on from NC_142107.1 coordinate 17,255,901, forward strand.
CGCAGCGCACACACACACAGGAACGCACACAGACTCAGATCACACAGGTAGGAGATTGAGATGCAAAATTACATATTTAATTTAAAAAAAAAGAAGTGTTTTGGGTGAAATTCAAAAGTATTTAACACATATGTTACATTCACCCCCCCTGAATTTCACCAAAATCACTACACATCTGAATGGTACTGCAATACCAAGAGGCACAACAATGCTGAACTACCATCACCTCCGGACCAGGCAACCCAAGGATCTTATCCCATAGTTCAGTTAAAAAAACTATCCGTAAATGGATTAAAAGAAGTTGGATAGGTTGATCAGGCCTCCAACCCTTTCAGAACATAAAGGTGCAGCCTACACCTCATCAAACGTGGTCCCATTAAAGACACACAGGGCGGGTGTCATGATGCCTCAAGTAAATACAACACATTCATAATACGCAATGGGATGACCAAAAAACAGTCTATGTCAGAGGCCGAGCCTCCCGTGGCGGTAACAGGCCCCATGCAATAGGCTTCTGGACCATGTTTTCTATCAGCCTGTTGACTGACTTTACCACCCGACCTGCTCTTGTAACCACTCTGCCTCGAACATTGGCATGGTCAGGGCCATGTCTTGGCAAATTGCATGGCTGCCCAGTATACGGCTGACCAGAGGTCTGATTCATGTCTGAGCCAGAAACAGGAACAGTCTGCGGAACAACAGCGTCCCCATGACAGGCACCTGGTGCAGAAACTGTGCCAGACTGTGTCAAATCAAAGGAAGCGGAACAGTCAACCGGAGTAGGAAGAGCAAAGTGCTGGGCCTGACCAGAAGGGCTTGCTGAAGTGTGCGTTGTGCAAGTCTGAGAGTCAGGTAAGGCATTGTCCACATCCGCACCATCACATGAACCGTGCTGACGATCCGTGGACTGTGAGGCATGCTCTCCTGCCACAGAATCCACATCCACCCCATGGCTCAAATCCGAAAGGACCCACAAGGAAGTCCTTGCTGCGGTAGACTCTGTCTCTAGACTGCCAGAGTCCTCCAGATCCCCACAAGCACTGAGATCCCCCTCACTGGAGAAAACGTCCAGGGACTGACTTCCCAATGAATCCTGAACAGGAAGGAAGCTCACGTCCAACAGAAGGTTTCTGTGTACAACCTTACTCTGGCCTGAAGAGTCACTGATCCTGTAAATGTGGGTCCTGGGATGCCTCTCCACAACAGTATAAACCTGAGGCTCCCACTTGTCTGCAAGTTTCTTCTTGCCCCGCTCGCCTTTATTGGCAAGCAGGACGCGATCCCCAACATTCAGAGACACACCTTTGATTTTCTTATTGTATTGACGAGCCTGATGCTCCTGCTCATTGCTGGCGTGCCCCTGGGCGATCTTGGCAGCCTCAGACAAGTATGACAGAAGAAGCTTGGAGTAGCTGTTAAAGTCCACCACAATAGGATCATGCAAAACAGACTTGAACATAACGTCGACCGGTAGTCGTGGGACACGGCCAAACATCAAGTAGAATGGGGCATATCCAGTAGTCTCGTGAACAGTTGCATTGTAAGCAAAGGTCAATGTCTGAATCTGCTGCGGCCATTCCTGTTTGGCTCTGAGAGGGAGAGCTCGCAGCATGTTGCCAAGTGTGCGGTTGAACCGCTCCGTGCCACCATTGCCCATAGGGTGATAAGCAGTAGTGTGAGACTTGGCAACGCCCGAAATCTGCAGAAGCTCAGAAAATAATTCACTTTCAAAGCTGGGACCTTGGTCTGAGTGAATACGCTCAGGGAAACCATATACACAAAAAACACAGTCCCATAACTTTCTGGCAACCTGCTTGGCAGTCTGATTCTTGCACGGGAAAGCAAAGGCCATTTTCGTGAAGTGGTCAGTCGCCACAAGCACATCAACAGAGCGCTTCTTTTTGTCCTCTGCTGACCAAAAGTCAATGCAGATGAGCTCCATGGGAGCAGAGGTCTTAATGCTCTCTAATGGGGCTCGTGCTGCAGGTTCTGGAGTCTTGGCAAGTATGCACCTTCCACAGCACCGAACATGCTCCTTCACATCCCTCTCCATATTGGGCCAGAAAAAACGTTGCCTTGCTAGGTGGAGGGTCCGAACTTGACCCTGGTGCCCTGCCAAATCGTGGACACCTTTCAAGGCCTGCGCCCGTAAATTCACTGGCAACACCAACTGGAGTCTCTTTGTTTTGCTCACAGGGTCTCTCGCCTCCCTGTAGAGAATCCCATCCCGAACTTTGAGCCTCTCCCAGTGCTTCAATAAGGCCAGTGCCCTGGAATCCATATCATGTCTCTCACGCCTGGAAGGGCGCCTTCTGCGGGCTACGAGTGGCAGGACAGCGGAGATGATAGGATCTTGAAGTTGGTGGTCCTCCAGCTCATGTAAGGTAAGTGATGGCAGTACATCATTGCCAACTGGTTGTAACTGCTGAACAAGGTGGAGAAGGGAGGCAGCTCTATTCTCCGCAGCGGTTTCCCAGTAATCATGGTGAACCAAGGTAGCCGTGACTTCCGACGAACTGTAGGAATCTTCTGAGGTCAGAGCTGGAACAGGTTGTTGGGCAATCTGAAAATTTTGGACACCAAACCTGAAAACGTCTTGCACCTCATGAGCCGCCGCACCTTCTGCATTCCGCACCAAGTGCGCGTAGGGCTCCTGAAGCAAGCGCCCACCAATAGAATGGGTGAAGGGGTCACGACTGAGTGCATCTGCTACAACATTCTTTCGACCTGGGATGTACCTCAAATCAAAGTTGTAGGATGACAGCTTGGCCACCCACCTTTGTTCATAAGCGTCCAGCTTGGGCTTGGTCAATATATGAACGAGCGGGTTGTTGTCAGTCCACACTGTGAACTTGTGCCCCTTCAACCAATGGCTGAACTTTTCAGAGATGCTCCACTTCAGGGCCATGAACTCAAGGCGATGGGCTGGGTATCTCTGCTGTGACCTGCTTAGCGCTTTGCTCGCGAAAGCAATAGGGCGTGCCTTATCCCCGTCGACAGGCAATTGTGATAAAACTGCTCCCAGTCCATCCAGAGAAGCATCCACAGACAAAATGAATGGTCTTGAAAAGTCAGGATGAGCCAACACGACACAGTTAAGGAGGTCGTCCTTCAGTTTATGAAAGGCCTTGTCACATGCAGGGCTCCAATCTGCAGCAGTCAACCTCCTGAACATGCCAGCACCCCTTCCAGCCTGACTAGTCCGTCCCTTCCGCTTCTGGCCAGCCGTCAGAGCAAACAGAGGCTTGGCAATGGCTGAGCAACCAGGAATGAAGCACTGATAGAAAAAGACCATTCCTAGAAAGGACTTAATCCTTTTCACAGAAGGAGTGCAACCATCCTTCTCCATTAGAGCCTCCTTTGGCATCTTGGAAATTACTTCCACCTTAGCTGGGTCCACAGCGACTCCGGTCTGGTCGATGACATGACCAAGAAACCTGACTGACTTCTGCAGCAGATGACACTTCTTTGGACTCAGCTTGAGATTGTTGTCTCTCAACCTTTGAAAAACAGCTCGGAGCCGGCACAGGGCTTCCTCTTCAGTGGGAGCAAAGACCAGGAGGTCATCCAAGTAGCAGAGCAGACTGGTGAAGTTGAGGTCACCAAAGATGTTCAGCATCATGCGCATAAATGAAGCTGGGCTATTGCAGAGCCCTTGTGGCATCCGGTTGTATTCGTACAGGCCAACAGGCGTTGTGAAAGCGGTGTACTTCTTATCCTCCTCACACATTGGAATGTTGTAAAACCCAGAGGTTAAGTCCATCGTGCTGAAGAAGGCATTGCCCCCAAGCGCGGCAAGGCAATCTGCTTGGTGAGGGAGTGGGTGCGCATCCTTAAGAGTTCGCGCATTCAACCACCTGAAGTCCGTACAAATCCGCAATCCACCATCCTTCTTCCAGACCATGACGAGGGGGGATGCATATTCGCTGATGGATTTGCGAATAATCCCTTTCTCCTCCATGTCAGTGAGTACCTGCCTTAGTTGTTGGTAATGAGCAGGGGGTACTCTTCTGTAAGGCATGCGGAATGGGCGTTCATCAGTCAGGTGGATCCGATGTACAAAGCGTTTAGCTTCGCCACAGTCAAGCGGGTGTCTAGAGAAGATGTCCTCATACTGCTCAATTAGCTCAACAAGCTCTCTCTTTGAATGTAAGCTGGCATGGCATGAGTCAATGTCAAGATCACCCAAACCTAGGGAGCACAACCTGTCATTCAAGTCTGCGTCAGTAGCGGCTGGCCCACTGACTGGTACCTGGGCCATACTCGCCATCTTGCAGGAGTCCTGCTGGAAATCAAGGTCCTCCACCGCAAGGCAAGATGAAACAACAGCAACCCTCGAGTTGCGTTTCAAGGTTAGTGGTTTTGAGGAGAGATTGGTCATCTTCAATGGCACCCACCGATCACCCCACATGGATGTGATCACCCGGCCAACAAGAATGTCTCTCGGCCCAGACCCAGAGGTGCAAGGTTCCACGATAATCGTGCTGCCTGGAGAGACTGGCACATTGCTGGGCAGCCTGCCCCATACCAGATGCTCACACTGTGGAAGTAGTGTCACAGCACGAGGCAGTTTCACAGTGCCAATTTTGTCAGGAACCTCCTCACCCCTCCATCTGGTGGTGCACGACATCATGTCCAAGAAGTGCTCATAGTCAAGAAGCGAGTGCTTGCTCCCCACAGACACAAGCTTCCAATAGTCATCTGAATGTTTCATAACTCGCATCAGGTACTTGAGGACATTGGAGCCAATGATGAGCTCATCACGCTGACCCGACACTACCAAAACTGGCACAATGCATTTCACACCATGGACAGTAAGTGTCAAGTCATAAACGCACTTTGGGTGGGTCTGCTTCCCACCACAGCCAACCAGCACAATATGTTTGGCCGACTGCGGTCCACTCACAAGAGCTCCAGCCTCTCTTAGTGACTTCTCGGCCTCTTCACTCATAGTGCAAGCCATGGACCCGGAATCCATCATGCCCCTCAAGTTAACCTTGTCATTCACTGCAACTTGGGTGTAGAACAATTCACTAAATGTAGGCACTACTGCTGGTCCCTGAACCACGACACGGTATCCCTCTGGCATTGTTGAACAGGTGTTGACATAAAGAAATTCAAGATCCGATTCATCATGATTGAGGGTATTAGGTTCATCCCCCACACTGCCCCTCTCCAAGTGTGGGTGATTCAGTTTTCCGAAGGCCAACTCTGCCTCGCGACAGCTCCAGCCTCCCGTCCCTCATGGCGACTGTGACAGTCCTTTTTCCAATGACCAGGAGCAAAGCATGCAAGACAGAGATTCTCTCTCCTGCAGTGCATGTGAGTGGAATGACCAGTGTTGCCACAGACCTGACAACTCTTCTTAAGAAAGGGCCCGCGGGTAAAACGCTGCGAAGGTGCAGATGCAGGGGCTGCAGTCTGCACATTCTGACATGCAATCACGCGATCCAAGAGGCTGATCAGAGCGCGCATGCCAGTCACATCAAAAGCTTGGGTGTTAGTCGAACCAAGCTCGCAACCAACTGACTGCTGACTAGACTGAGTGGTCACAGGGTATGTTGGTGACTGTTGGAACTGAGGAGTAGGCGTAGGCACCGGACAAGAAGACACTGCTGTCCCAGAAGGACAGGTTGTCGAAACATCAGCTAGAACAGGAGTGAAGCAAGCTGCTGTGGGCGAAAGCTGACAAGCGAGGTTTGAGGCTGGTGCTGTAGGCTGAGACTGCAAGGCGACACTGGCCTGCACAGGCTGTGATGCCATCGCTTCTTGAGGCACAATAGAGCAGTTGTGGCTAAGCTCTTTCCTCTGCGAGGTGTGGAAACTGCCCTGACTGCGTGCCCTGAGTTCACGCTGGAAGCTATCAATGCGTTCTTGAACCTCAGTGGTTGTCCACTCCTCAGCTGCTTTGATGCTGAGCCTGTTCAAGAGGATGGGGTCAGGGCAATATCTGATGAACATCATCGAGACCTCACGCCCCGGATCCTCAACATTACGCCCCTGCCTACGCAAGCACTCGTCAGCAACGTCAATAGCATTGTTTAGCCTTATCCAATATTCCATCACTCCCTCATGTTGTAATGGTTTGGTGTTATAGAAGTCAGCCATAGGCATAGAAGAGTAAGTCAATACACTAAAGTGTTGTTTCAGAATGTCGAATATCAATTCAGGAACCTGGACATGGTCAATTGAGGGGTTGTGACGTAGGGTGACCCTCACTACATCCTTAGCCTTCCCCATCAACCTAGCCAATATGTCACGTGATCGCTGATCTGTTGGTGTGTTGCGTTTTACAAAGTACATATCCATCATCTCAACCCATTCATGAATGGAGAATTTATCACTGCCGTCACCCCTGAAAACTGGTGGCTCCTTGGCGTCTGATTGCAAGACAAGTTTCACCCCAGACAAATTTAGCTCAGGGGGTCCCTGCTCAGCCTTAGAGGTTTCAGTAGGCATACTGGTCCCCTTATCACCTTGCAGCTGGGCTACAATGGACTGACCAATCTGATTGGCCAAATCTGAGATGAGTGTACTCAACTCAGCATTGGCAGCTGTCTGCGGGGTCTGAATGTCACAGGGGGGAACCTGGAGACGAGTGGAACAAAACTTGGGAGCAAATGACACACCAACTTTAGGTGTCTGAACCCCATCCCCAAGAAACCACCCTCGCCCCAAACCAACATTAGAGGAAACCTCCCCATCAGAAACACCAGTTGCCTCTGAACCAGATGCTGACTCCATAATGATGAATAAAGCACAATAACAAGAAACAAGATTCAAAATAGTGCAACTGTACAAAAGCAAACACAGTATTCGTAACTAACACTTAATGTTATTCAGGATGAGAATTGAGCAGATTAAATGTCCAAGCTCATTCAAAAAGTCCCACACAAGTTAGGAAAAGCAACCAACTTGGAACAAAGGCAATTGCGAAGAGCTCCCCACGGTGATCGAGATGACGTCGATGCTTGATGAATCCAAAGGGTCACGGCACCAATGTAACCCGTTTATGTGTTACGCCCGTCTTTGCGTTGTGTTCTGGCGTGAAAGTAAGAGGCAGGAGACAGTACTGGGTCTTTGGCTCTTTACTGCACATCTGCAACACAGAAATAAGGGTCTGTTCTGTGTGTGTCACGCGACTGCCAGTACACCTCTCCTCCGGCCATGCTGAAAGGAGCTGTGCCCGCAGCTTCATTAACACTACAATATAATAAATCAAATACAACAAATTGTTTTAAAACATTAACTTAAGCTCTCAAAAACAAAAAGCACAAAATAAATAATATGTCACTGAAAAATCATTAAAAACAACTTATAAGAACAATAAACAAAATAATTCAAAAACAAATAAACAGTCAGATAAATACAATTCAATAACCAGGACCCAATATTCTGGTACTTATAATTCAAACATTATACTTCAGTACAATTATATTAATAACCGCCATCTAACAGGCAATACAACACTGTACTTATAAAAACAATGAATGAAAGACTGCATCTCCAAAACATAAGAACATCTCCATACCTGCAACACAGAAATAAGGGTCTGTTCTGTGTGTGTCACGCGACTGCCAGTACACCTCTCCTGACGAAGGAAAAAAGAGTGCACGCTGTTAAAAAAACTGCAGCGAATACGCTCACAAGCCGCTAGCGATCAGGCTAACTTAGCATGCTAGCATTTCAGCTGCGTTCTTGGCCAAAACTCATCAAAAACGTATATTAGCGAACTCCGCCCTCCACAAAACTTATCCCAAATGAGTCTCTTAATGACAAACAAAAACGCGGCAGTTCGGCTGTATTCACATTGCAGCTTGGGCTCTGAACAAACTTTAATTAGCAGAGAGCAACGTGGCAGTGACTTACCTCCGGCCATGCTGAAAGGAGCTGTGACCGGGCACACATGCACGCGCCTACGTCACCACGCAGCGCACACACACACAGGAACGCACACAGACTCAGATCACACAGGTAGGAGATTGAGATGCAAAATTACATATTTAATTTAAAAAAAAAGAAGTGTTTTGGGTGAAATTCAAAAGTATTTAACACATATGTTACATTTACATGTAGGTTGTCTTTAAATTGTTACTGTAAATGTATGATTTAGCATTCCTGAGTATCTTTCCCTTCATATTCTGAGATTGAGGGTTAGAACTGAAGTTATTCCAAGTGAATCACGTTTGCATATACACATAAACATGTATGTTTTAAATTGGTGTTCAAAGTCTCAATAGATTTTAATATCCTGGAACATTTCCTGTCAACACAGAATGACGTAAATATAGATTTTTCCTGTCTAGAGTTTTGTTCATGTCTCATTTTGGTACCGTTTTACCTTTTTAGCACTCATGGTTTAATGTGCCCCGCTTTCTCTCCAAGAATTCATCTTTACATGAGCAGACATTTGGCTGTTCCCCGCACAAGTCTCTAGGCCTTTTGCTCTTAGATTATCAGATTAGAAAGCCAGCAGATCACAAAAAAAGTGTCTATTTTTGTGCATGTGCATGCTGTTTGAATATTCTGAAACACATCGCATTGTCACAGAAAGCAGCAGATATAATGCAGTAGATCTATCTACATGTTACAAGGTGTAGCTAGTATTTCTCCACTAGCGCTTCCCCTCTGTGTGTGCGCGTGTCATTGCACATTACATCCTCTCCATGTGACGCAACACACATGTTGTCTGAACACTGCTGGGATAAATCTTTTTGAGTAAGAGGCTGTTAAGGGGAACATCTTTCTGCTGTTGCACATGCACAAACTTTGGACAGTGGCGGTGTGCATCTTTGCAGGGCGGAGCAATTCTGAGTGAGCAATTCTGGTAACACCTTGTGCCGGCAGCACTGTCTCTGCAATCACGCTCCCATTGAGGGCAGCCTTTCATCTTGGGCCTTTCACAGAAACCTTTCAGACAGAGAAAGGCAGAGATGGAAAGAGGGTAGATCAAGGCAGAGAGAAAGTGCAGAGGAAAGGGGAAGTGCTTCTGCAGCCCCGAGCGCTTGTCTCCGATCCTGATTGTGAATAAGCATGTTGCTGACGAAGAGCACAGATGTTGAAAGACTGTATAGTAGTAAAAGAGAGCAAGAGGTGCTGTTAGTCCCTATTATGCACGTTCACTATGTTATCAGTCAGCTACCCTATTTAGGCCTTTGTCATACTCTAACTTCAGTGTCCTTTAAAGTCGTAATCATTGAGGCGTAATGTTACTGCGGGAGGGAAGTGGTGTTGTACACTTTGAATACAGAAGATTACATTAAAGTACAGTATAGTACTGTGATGCATCACTCAGTTGATCTTACAGGTTTTCCGCTGAGCTGAGTAAAGCTGAGCAGCTTTAGCGGATGGATAGAGGCTGTTTGCTGGCAGACCAGGGGGAGGGAATGTTTGGTGAGGACTACCAGGTGTTCACACCTGATGGGCGGGCAGTTGGCCAGGTGTTAGTGCTGGGACCCATGGATGCTGTTGGAGGAGGTAAGCGGGTTCAGCTTCAGAGATGAAATCCTCTCAGAAATTCAGCTCTTGCTTTTGAAAAGTTTTATTTATTTATTTTTTTGGATCTGTTGCACTGCTGCAGAAAGCCCTACCTGCGCCAAGGCTTAAACAGCCTGCGGGTTTGAACGTTGTACCACTTCATCAAGAGTACTCTGAAACTCTGAAATCTAGGTGCATTTTTTTTTTCTTTGGCCAGGAAACTTTCGTCTTTCTTTGTTTGCCATCATCACGTTTGTTAGTTTTTGCTTTGTGTAGCATTTATCTAAAACAAACAACTGGCGAGCTTTGTTGTCGCTCATAAATCATTCAGACCTACTTTGTCTGCCAAGTGGAGCCCGGGATACCATTTCACACAGCAGTGTGTCGTGCGAAACAGTTTTTGCTTTTGGATTCTCTTTACTCCTGTATTCATAGTCCTCTGTGCTTCTACCATTACTGTCTGTGTGTCTGGATTCAGTGTGGTCTTTTATGCTCTGGCAGCTTTCTGTGTGAGCTACGGAGCTCATTTGATGTCCGCTAGAATAATTTGAGGCTTGAGTGGGGGTGAACAGGGGATATGCTGTAAAAATCCAAGCTGTGATTGATCAGTGGAGAAAGAATGGAAAAAGAAGGCAAAACTTCCTGTTTGCCTTCGTTCCCTTTTAGAGTCCCTGTCTGCCTCCCTCTGTTCCAGAGGCCAGGGTTGTATAGGCAGGAAGGCTAATTAGGCTGCTCCATCCCATTCAAAATGTTCAAAAGATTTTGAAGCAATAGAAAACCACAGACTAATGCAAAGAGTGGTAGAAAAAAAAGATCGCAAGGCACATTCCTTCCACTATTATCATGATGATAATAAAGCGTCAAAACGCAGGTAGAAAGGGGAGATTGAGCCGATGTCTTCCTGTGCATGTACATACTCCAGATGATTAACTGGACCAGCACTGATGTCACGTTTTTTTCCCAGTATGATTCAGTATGATGATGGACTATAGATGGATATTAAGCTCACCCACAGTGCGTCCACATTGTGAACATCTGCTGGAGTTTTTAAGCACTATATTCTGCATACACAGGGAAATATGATGGTAATGACTTCCACCTCTGCGGCAAGACAATCAAATGCTGTTAATTAGTTCTGGCACTGTAGCACTCTCAATCAGGAGAAATTCTCTGCAGCTACGAGCCGGGATAGAGAAAATCCAAGTGTGTGTATGTACGTGTGTTTGCTCGATAGTCCTGCTTATTTTGTTGGATGATAATTATGACAATTATTAATCACGATTATTACCCTTGATGATTTGAGTAGCAGGATTTTGTCCTGCATTTTTGGCAGCTTGTATTGACAGCTTGAGATATTTTTATGTTAAATTATTTATTTCATTATAATTAATGCAGCTGAAAAGGTTGTGGCGAGAGGATACCCTGTGAGGAGGAACAGGTTACCCTATGTTAACCTAAACAACCTGCCTGTCACACTGATGACAGAGCTGTCAAAGCGGTTTTCAGAAAGATTTTGGAGGAATTAAGAAAACAAATGCCTCACTTCCCCGCCAGTCATTATCCTGGTGACAGACTGAGAAATGCACCTTTGTGTGAGAAACAAAGTGAAGCAGGGCTTTGTGTGACAGCTGAGAGAGAGATTGGGAGGCAGTAGGAGGGATGGCAGGAGCGTGCATGATTGAGATAAGCGACAGAAAGATGGGGAGCCAGGCACAAGTCCTCTCCCACACACTGGGATCCCAGAGATGCCTCCCACAGAAACGGTGAAGCACACTGCGGTTGCACTGTCACGCAAGGACACATGAAGGACGCAGGGAGAGGGAGAGAAGCAGAGAGCACTGAAACTGAGCGAGCGAGCGAAAACGCCAGACCTTTTCCTTTAGTGAATAATAGTAATGTAGCTCATGCTCTCCATCGTAAAAACGTATTATTGGCCAATTTGAAAGGATATATTGAAAAGTAATACCATCCTTTATCAGAAGAAGCGAGCAAGGGCACTTCGCTTTTAGCTTTTAAATAAATTAAACCTTAGTGAATGGATTTTGTGGTTGTTAATGACTTATGCGTACAGTTTTATTTGCCACACTACTTGGTAAAAAGGGAATTGACAAACAAAGGAAACTACGACTATGATATGAATGTCATGTAAGAAAGAGAAGAGGCTGAATGCTCAAACATGTTCTTGACTTTTGGCAGTCTAAATGTTATGCTAAGTACTATTCAGGGATACTTTTCCTAAGAGGTGAATTAAGCGATTGAGCTTAAGCGCTGTTGCCTCACAGCAAGAAGGTCCTGGGTTCGAATCCACACTTTCTGTGTAGAGTTTGTTCTTCCTGTGTCTGTGTGAATGTGAGTGTGGATGGTTGTTTGCCTCTTGGCCTATGATAGCAAGAATAGGCTACAACGACTGTGAAATAGATAAGTGGAAGAGAATGGATGAATGGAGGTTCAGGTGTTCTTGAAAAAAATGAGGTCCAGCTGAATCAAAACACATTGACTCAGATAAGAACTGCATCTTTATTAGCATTCATTTTTCTTGGGATTCTTCCTGCTTTTGGAGCTACAGTCTTCTTCCTCATGTCCCTGTCAAGTTGCCATGTTAGACCTCAGTCACACGGGCCTGGAGACCAATTAGAAATGTGTATTCTTGGCTGGCAGTGGTTGTGGAGGTTGTGTGCTGGTGCCAGGTGAAATCAGTCACAAAGAGGGTGTGTTATTGGTTTAGTCACTAGCAAATTGCCGTAATCACCCGTTGGCATCGACTTATTCCAAACGAGCGGTAGTGAAACTAGTAGGGCAACACATACTGGAGATAAAGAATTGTCTCACTTTGAAAAAAAAAGTAGTTCACATCATCGACAATGCAGGTTATAGGGAGCATACAAACTCACTATTACACTGAAATTTGCAGATCTAGTGGAATTCCAAACAGCACGAATTCTGTTCAGAGCAAAAAAATAATAAACTGCCAGGTGATATTCAAAGCAAGTTATAATTGAAGAGGTTTTGGTAACTTTGAATGTGCGAAAGTTTTCATTTTTCTGTGCTTGGAGTGCAATTTAAAAACAGTTTGAGTGTGGAGTTGAAGCAATGTGCAAACATAAAGACGTTTAAAAAGACTTATAAAGACATGATCTTCATGAGATACAAAGAAAGGGAAAATTATGGATTTTAGTGAATGTCTCTGTTTAGAAAGCTATTACTTCATGCTTATTTGGATTGTATAATTAACTTTACAAAACCGGAGGTATTCTCTTGATTGCATCATTCTGCTAGGTGCACATGCATATGCCTCTTTGCAACCAGTGTGACCTAGCAAGTGCCAGCAACCGCTCACCAACTGGCTGAAGAATATGAATTTTTCCCTAGTGACAGGTGGTTACCAAGGAAAAATTGACCGGTCTTTAACCCTGCTCTGAATCTTAGCAATCTTGTTCACAGCGACTTTCAGCAAATATTCACAACTTGCCAAAGAATACTTATTTTTCCCTAACAGCCAGTGGCTGCCAGGAGTTCATCAGCTGGACTGAGTGACTGCGGCCTCGAGTAGCTTGTTGTGGTTGATTCCTGAACGGGATATTTATGAGACCGTAAGACGGGAAACACTCATTGAGATTTTGATTGGCTTTTTACATTTTTATTTTCACCTGTTTGATCTTAATAAGCCACTCCCGCAGATTTCAGCGTTGAGAGGGTGATAACAAAGTTGACGTTGTCCATGTCACGTGTTAATTAACAAACAAGCCCCGCTGAGCTTAATGCTGCCAGTATACTCAATCAGGACATCTGAATTATTGTGACATAATGACATGAAATTGGGTATCTGTGTACAAGCATTTCTTAAACTTTCCAAAGCATCAGTTAGACATCTCCATACACTTCATGCTGTGATCTTCCAGAAGGATAAGCGTGAGTTTGAACCCAATATTTAAACAGTGTATTTAGATTAATCTAGTTCTTTTTGCAGTTTAAGCTGATGACAGATAATGTAAGTCTGACAACTTTGTTTTAAAAATAACATTAAAAAGAACCACTTGAACAAGGCTGATTAATCAGTAAACATTGTGATCTTTCCCCGGTCACTATCTCCTTACAAACATCACAATTACATTTTGAATTTGAACAATTAGCCAGCAGAAAAAATCGAAATCTAAAAAAAATAGCCTTAATTTCTTAAGATTCCCTTTCAGCCATTTTGTGTGCTCGGCCCCCACCCATCCAGCTCTCTGTGATTTCTCTTACCGCCCTGTGTAGCTGTATCCATGCAACAGTGTGTGCACAGCCACAGGGGATTGTCTCTGATTGGCACAAATGTTGACTTTTTTTCCCATTATTATGAATCACATTTAAAAGTATGCTTTAAAGTTCAGTTTTATTATTTCTTTTCTGTTCGTTTTGCCCTCCACAGCCCAGTAGGTTTCAGTGGCCTTTATTTCATGGAGCTGTCTATGAGGAACTTGACACCCTGCTGCTGGTTACTGGCCTAATGAGTTGGCTGCTGTGGGTTTGTATTGGAATCCAGTAGTAGATGCCGGTTAGCGTACGCCCTTGGCTTTGCATTCTCCTGCTCGTTCTTGTCTTCCAGGCCAACAGTTCTGACTAGGGAGGATCAATCCTATGGGTACAGGACTACGATATCCCCATCATTCCACTCGCTGTTCTTCTCAGAGAGTGAATCTGGGTCAGACTTTGCGTGACAGACAGCCCGCCATTATCACTACCACTCAGATGCACAAAAGGGAAAGGCCAAGAGCTGGAAAGTGCTGGGATGGTGGAGGGGAGGGGTTGATTGAGGGTAGAGAGTGCTTTCCTGTTGTCTCCCTCTGGCAGTGCGACAGGATTGAATGTTTCTCCCATGGGTGTCTGGTCCTGTGTCCCTTTGACACATTCACACTCTGCCATCATCCCTGAAAGAGGAAAAAAAATCAGACATGCACATACGTAGAAGACGGAGCCAAGAAAGTCAGTATGGCAATGAGAGTATGATGTCTTGGCTTTCTTTTGCACTAAACTGTTGTGAACAGGTCTCAAGTTCGGGGGCTCATTTGTGTGATTCTCACTGTATTAACCTTGAACTGTATCACTGCACAAGCTGTCGTCATGTGAGGTTAAGGTGGTAGGGGAACATGCCCCGACTCTTTTTCTAAACTGTCACCAGTTGACAGGGGTCACACCCGGATCTAGACTCCCTGTTTCCCTCTAATCTTTCCCTCACAGCTTACATGATACTTTTGTTTTCCCTTCAACTTTTCATTTATCCCTCATTTGTACAAATCTTTCTTTTGATGTGTGCTCCATGTCTTTTCAACCATGTTAAATGTCTTGCCTTTTACTCCTGCCTCCATTTCACTCTCACGGTCATTGTTTTCATTCAGCACACACTGCACGCTCCCTAATTTGTTCTGCTAGTGACATTGATGTGTAGTCACGTAGAAGAGACAAATAAAGCAAATAGCAAGTCTTTCAACTGACCTGAAGAATTTGGATTTGATTATACCTGCATTGGTGTTCCAGGTTAAAAAAATAAAAAATACAGGAACACATGAATGCTGTTTTGAATCACATGTGTGGATCTGTAACGTGTCAGCTCCAGGACAATAGCTTCTCTGCAATATCCTAGGAATCACATGTCCTGTTTGTTATTCTGTCAGGTGAACCACCCTATCAGGGTTCATCAGGGTCCCACAGGGATCAGTAGACTTTATGAAGACAGATGAGGAATCGCAGCACCTGAAAGCGGGATTAAACAGAATAGATGGCTGCTTCTGATTGGAGACCATTAAATATGTCTTACAAACAGCGTAGATGGCCAAAGGATGATGAATGTTGGACACTGGCGGAAATTTGTTCATATTAAGGTGTCTTGTTGGTGGTGAGTTACACAAATATGACCATTGTTTCAACATTAGTTTTGTTTTTTGTGCAGTTGTATGTTGGAGTTACACTTTTACACTGTTGTCATCTGTTTCAAATAAAGCATCACAGATCTGTTCTAGGTGTCGGCTGCTGTGTCAGTACAGCACAATTAATTTAAATTAATCTACATGGAATTTTATTATCAGGAACTTTTTCCAAGGATCTGTTCCACCAGTCTACCAGTTTCTTTTCTTTCACCGTGGTCTCAAGGACAAAAATAACAGCCATGAATATGGCGTTGGATATACAACAGACTGCTTCTCTCCAGTCCAGTAATAAAAACAACTTAGTTACATAACAGTCTAATTGAGTGAGAGACCACTGACACCACAGCACTTATCAGTTATGTTGTGCTGTTAATTGTGATTTACAGCTTTGCGAATGGTTTCAGTGAAGCAGTGTTGTGAAAGAGATGCGAAGTAGTAGCAAAGATGTTAAGATGTTGTGGAGACTGACTGTGAGATGAGTCGGGTGCACGGCTGGCAGAAAGTGCTGTGTTCAACCAATGGGGAAATGGTTTCAGGAACCGAGTGGGGTTGATGCATAATTAAGTTAGGGGTGTGGCCAAGTGATTGACACGTGTCGTAACAGGTAACTGGAGCCTCAGAGTCTGCTAGACCTCATCCACTAAACTCAACTTCTTCACTGAGCGTGTGTGTATGCATTTGTTGCCTGTCTTAATGGATTACCTGACTAATGTTAAGGCTTGCTCTGTCGTACAGGGTAGAAGAAGTTTGTGCTTCAGTTTTCGTGAGTGAAATTCTAGTATGTTATTAGTCCTTTACTATTTAGCTGATATTACATCCATGTTGCGTCCCATATGGTTTATTGCTTTTTTTTTTTTTTTTTTTTTTTTTTTTGCCTGTCCCATTTGGTTCTTTAGCCGTCAGAATTGTTGTCTGAAGACCAACAAGGATACCCAATGGATTTATTTTGCCAAATGGATCATCATGGCATTGCCGTATTGGTCCATTTGATCAACCTTTGTTTTTATTATTTATTTTATTTTATTTTCAGTTGATACAGACGGGACAGACATGAGTGAAGGATAGGAAAGGGAGAAAGAAAGAGGAAGGAAAAGAAAAACAGAAGGGGAGAGGGACAGTGAGAAAGGGGGGGAAAAAAATATCTCCGGGATCACCTGTTGAGAGAAAAAGAGTAGAAAACAAGCAAAAAAACAAAACAAAACAAAGCAACATACTATACACAACACCATCGCATTAATCTAGCTAAGTGTAAACAGCAGCAAATACCAAATATTGAACGTTGTTGTGCAGCACGCAGGACAGACAGCGCACAATGTGCTTTGAAGTAGCAGCCAAGAAAGGTGTGATTCAAGTCTACGAACAGCGAACACCTGTGTGCACACCTGTGTGGATCGGCGCGCTTGTATTCAAATGGTTTCCCCATGTAATGGTCTGCAAGAGGATGTAGAGAGCCATAGCCCTGTCCCCCAGGGCATGAAGCAGGCATGGGGGAGATCCAGGCCCCAGACATCCAGAGGCCCCAGAGTGCAAGAGCCCAAGGAGGACCACCGGAGGGGCATCCGTGCCACCTTCATGGGAAGGGCTGAGGATCCCCAGACGAGGGGTCACCCAGTAGCCACCAGGCAGAAACTAGAGGGGGCTGCACCGGCGTGCCCGCCGGCTCCGCCGGCAGCCAGCTGTGCCAGAGTGAACCGAGCCGCAGGCACAGAGGCCGGAGGCCCGAGGGCCCTCCGCGCCCCGGAAGAGGCCTGACCGAGCAGCAGGCGCCAGGCCCCGCCAAGTAGCCACCGGGAGTGAGCTGGCACATGACCTGAGCGCCCAGCCCCAGACACCAAGAACCAACAATGCACCGACCCCTGAGGGCATCAGTCACCGGCAGGGAGTGTGGTGAGGGGAGATAGGCCTCCACACTTGGAGGGCCTGGGAGTTCCCAGAGAGGTGGAGTCTAAGACCCGACCTGACATATAGACATATAGTTAGCAATAAACCACCATATGGTTTATTGCTAACCAAGCTTATTTGCATTAGCTGATAAATTTGCACTCCATCCTTTCATCCATGTAAGGCAGGGATGGGCGATTAATTTTCTCAAGGGGCCAGACGAGAACGTGGGACTGTTGTGGAGGGCTCTAAAAAAGCTCCAAAAAAGCCAACATGGCAGAAGCCAAAATCCTTACACTGAAGTTCTAAAAATGCTGAATCCACTGCCATGGGTGACAATGAGGTGTCTTTAATTCTGTGTATGAATTATCTCAAAGGAAAAAAAAAATGGAAACAAAACTTCCAAATATTCCAAGTCACTGGCAAAAGCTTGTGGGGTATATTTGACTGATTACTTTTCAAATCTGGCATTATATATATTACAACAGCAGTTCCTTCCTTAAATTGCTTGGACTTTGGACTTTAGCAAGCTAGGCTTAAGGAGTGCAAATGATTCCATCTATTTAGGGCTAGGCTACAACTAAAAGTAGGGTTTTAGATAAAGGCTAGGAGTGCCTCGTGGATCAGTCAGGCTTAAAGCAGTAAATCCACACGTCTCCCTTGACAGAGGTCAGGATTACTTGTTCCTTACCCACCTGTTAGCAGGGGAGTTTCCTTTGATTCTCTTCGCTGTTTTGGAATAATAGTAAAATCTTCAGTTATGTGTCTTTTTATAAAATAAATAGTGTCATGAAAATAGGAAAAGGAAAAAAAGATCAAAATAATCATCACTGACATGTGCATGAACTTATTACTAGCTGAGAAGGCAGCTCTAAAAATCCCCTGGGACCCAACATATCCGAGAGCTTAAAACAGTATCTCAGGAAAAACGACACCGTAGTTTGATCTTTGATGAATGCTTGCTTGGATCAGTGTTCATGTTCGTGCGTGTTTGTTTGTGTGTGTTTATCCATTTGCAAATATAACTGAGTAAATTTAGAATTGTTCCATTCCCGTACAGTTTTAATGCTCCAATGAAAGCATATGCAAGATACTTTATATATCAGAGTGTTGAATGTGGACTGATTCGTGCTGCAAAATGATTTATTTATTTTTTGTAAAAAGAAAAACACTCGGACAGCATCGGATAAAGTCAAGCTGTTGAAGCCTTAGCATTAGCATTAAAATGTGAGCTTTTTTTCTCTGTTAACTGCAAGCTCAAGTCTTATGATGTGAAGCTATAGAGCTCTTCTCACAGTAGCTGGTAGATGCAGACAGCTAGTAGCTCAGGAGAAAGGCTCTGCCCATACTGATGCTTTCTGCAACAGCAGCCCTGACCTCCTCACACACAGCGTACAGACTCCCTGTAGGAGTCAGTGTTCCTGCATTAATGATGTCGGCGCATCTGCCTTTCGAACATGCAGCTGCATGTATTATAGCTGCTAATTTCTCACTCTGTAGTTTGAGGTAATATCAGCCGATGTAAGCATATGTATTGTAAGTGTATTCTTTTGAACAGTCTAATAAACTCTGGTGGAACAAGCCGGAAGAAATTCATAAAGTGTGTCAGTATTTTATAGTTTATCCGCCAGACTTGATTTTTTTTAATTGAATTGTTTTGGTTTTTAGAAAAAACAAACAAACCAGAAAACATCTGGAATCCTTATTTGTTTTTGGTCATAAAGTGCTATTAGTGATCAGTATATTTATGAAAAATACACAGTTTTATATAGGACTGCCTCCTGAAAGCTGAAGTAGTAACACATCAAAGCGACAGCAAAGATAAATCAATAAAACAGAAGACTCATGAAGTCAAGCATTTGTTTACTTGCATAACAGCATGAACTGTGCTCACGAGATGAGGTAATATCTACAAAAGTGATAATCTTTTCTGTTTCTACCCCTTTTATTAACCGGTGTGTGATGTGGGTCCAGGGACGTGGGACGTTTTTGATGATTGTGAGCAGCTGGAGCTACTTTGCCATCAGCTGTGATTAAGCTACAATAATAAACCATTTTCCAGCCAGTTTCCCAGACCTGGATTAAACCTAGTCTAGAAAACTTTGATGGAGATTGCTACTGGAAAAGTTTTTTTAGTCCAACTCTACACTTAATCCATGTCTGGGGAAACTGAGCTGTAATATCTAATTCTGCCTGGTTTTCAGAGTAATATTTATCCAAATGTTGTCTATCAGCTTGGCTCTCTATAATAAGAGAGACTTGTATGGCTCATGAAGCATTACAGCAGTCTCTATGGCTTCCTCTCCATTATCACAACATACTCTTAAAACTCTTAAGAAGTCCTAATTTAGAGAGTTCTTGACTCCATTATAATAAAGTTAGAAAACACCTGTTTTGGCATTAGTTTTAAAAATGAATTTCATATTTCTTTAGGATGAGACTGGTTGCAGCATGACTTAAAAATGGGATTTTGATTGAATCTGCCCCCACTATTTATACTACCTTACCAATAGTTTTGCAATAAATATAACAGCGGTACTCATACACAACATTTTAATTACAATTTGATCATAGTTGTGGTGTTGACAGTTATCATTAAACCAGTGATTGATAAATGCGATTAAACAGACAAATATTTTACAGCTATTTTAATCATATATTAGGCTGATTTGATTAAGTTAACAAATCGAGCGTACAAGATTAAATCTATTTAAGACATGTTTCATTTCACAATCAAACATTTTTGAACTATAATCTCTTTGCGGTTGTAGTATACGGTGTTATTTATCTCGCCTTGATACCCAAGCATATGTTGCCTGAATCTGACTCATGCTTTGCAGATGTACCGATGTGGGTGTGTGCTGATGGTTGACACAGAGCCAGGAATGAAGAGCCCAAATTAAATTTCATGAAAGGCCCCCAGAAGACCCAGAGCTGCCCTGTTGAGTTGAGAGACCAAGCATAAATCCTTGAATACCTCCATAAAACACAAATTTCAATCCCTCGTGGCCAAAATCGGAGGAGAGGTGCATTCGTATAAAGTACAAGTAGTGGTTTAGTATTCTGTTGCTGTGTTTTTCCTGTTGCACAGCCACTTTCCCCCCCTCTATTACTGCAACTCCTCCTCACCCAAACCATGAAGCTCATTCATACAGTATTCTACAATTTTGCAGCAGGATTTGACAGATATGGCAGCTTATTACTGCTATTTTAACTTGCTATTTGATACAGATTTCTCTAATTGCAGCCAATTAAACAGCCAATTAGTGGATTCATTAGTGATACTGTCTCTTCTTCTGCACACAGATTATCCACGAATCAAAACTTTACAGAAACTTCACTTTTACATTGTAAAAGTGAAGTTTCTGCACCTGATAAGAGCTGAATAGACTGGTGAAACTCTCATCTCACTGTCAGCAGAACCTTGTTTTCTTTCTTCCAAGGACGTCTGGATTTCCACTGATAAGGCTGGGTAGTTAAAAGACTGCTTGCTGAAGCCGTAAAGCCTCTTAAATACAAAGTGCTCATAATTTGCCTCTCTGGAAATATTAATAATATAATTCAGCACATCAGTATCAAAGCATGGGCTAAATGATTGATGAATGTGTTTAAGTTGGACATTAAAACAAAGCAGGAAAGGTGGGTTGAGGGTAATAACACAAGGAGAGATTTTAATAATACTGTATGGAGTCAGCGAATGTAAGCCCAGGTACGCACACACTGATGCCCAAAAACATTAGCGTGTGTTTGAGCACTTCTAATTTCCCCTCTCCGGTGTAGTTAATATTCCTGTCGTCATAGCTGCAGTTTGATGTAGTGGTCTTCTCCTGAATGTGATGGCTGCCAGAGTGTAGGGCAAAATGTTAAAATTCAGGGTGCAACAAATTAACAGCTGAAAAGGGGGAGTGACAGAGTGCAGCCTTGATGGTGATGGAGCTCAAGTGCAGTACTGCGTAGCCAATATCCGATCAATATGTCACATAGTTGTCCAGCTTACCGTTGAAACGGCTGGCCTACTCCCTTTAGATCTCCTTCAGACCTGACTGAGCCTTTGTGTCCTCCAGTGCTGAATGCTAATTTATCCACTGTGCCAGAGGTCCCATGTGCACTCTCTTACAGTCATTAAAAGCTGCTTAAGACGTCACAGGACACTGGGCTCCATTTTTTCCCATTGATGCTGAAGTGAATGTGTTTTTAGTCTAACTTCTGCATATTTAATAAACTTTAATGCCTATTTGGGATTTTGTGGAAGATTTTTCGAAAAACGTGGACAAAGAGAAGCTGTCTCACACACAGACGAAAACACAGTGACTGCTCTCTTTAGACTCTTATCCAATCACAGCCTTTACCGTGTTTTTGAAGAATGAAGACTGCGCTCTTTCTCGTCATAGAACTAGGCGGTCATCAGGGACGGAGGATTGATGGATAGACCTTGAGAGGGCACCTTCGCAGAACCGCTGATGTAGTACAGCAACGGGATTAATGTAAAGCCCTGCCTATATTTGGAAGCCTTTGTGATAGTGGTGTATTTGATTTATTGTTATTTTTTTTATTCAAGAATGTATTGATGTTTAAAAAAAAATCATACGAAAATCCATGAGCAAATTGGTTTTTGAAAGTACCATTTGCTGAGAAAAGACTCTTTATTTTAACAGTTAGTTTTTCCACATACTTAGAGGGACTCTGGTGCATAATTAGCAGCTCATTTGTATTTTTCCCCCCTTTTTTTCACTTTCTATTATCGCAGTGTTCTCTGAGATTTTTTTACATACAGAAGGACCTCGTTTTTTTGTGGCTGCGAGCCCTCTTGCAGAAGAAACAAGACTTTTTAGATTTATTTGGGGTCAGTTGAAGAGGTATGATATGTAGGTTACATTGTCTTGTGTTTCAGTGTGAACTAGAGTAAGTTAACGTCTCTGACAGCTTTTTATAGTCTCTTCTAAAGACTTTAAAAGGTACAGATTTCCTTTCAAATAACAAACTGAAGCAAACAGCAAAAATCTATGACTGCTCTTTATTTTCTCTCAGAGACAGATGCATATAAGGTCAAATGACATTGTTGTTGTTTGTAAAAGGGTATTAGCGGGTTTTATTTTATAAAATCTAACCAATGCTATTTGCTTTCCTGTCATAGAACGGTTAGATAAGAAATGATCATAAACAAAACCCGAGGTCTTCTTACTCGGTTTAGTACACGATCCAACAAGCAGCATTCGAATGCCTGTCTTCATTTGCTTGCAGTGTACTGTAGAGGAAGCACTTAGACAAATGGAAGGAAATTTTGACAGACATTTCCCTCTGAGCAAATTAAACACACACCGCCATGATTCTCTCATGCTCTTACACTGTGGCATTTTAAAAAGAAAACATCCCGACACGTCTCCGCTGTCTGTTTTGAATTCCTTGCGGTCTGATCACATCTAATGTTAATGCTGCTCTGCAGAGCTGACTCTTCGCTGATGGAGAAACTCACCCACACAGTGATGAACGCTGGCTGACACACATTCAACATACAGCCAAGCCTGGAAAAAGCAGAAATACAAATGGCTTCAAAAGCTGGTTTTACCAGTGCCTCTCAGTTTGACTGACTCATTGGTGATATGTCTGACTTGGGTCATTTGTCATTAGGTGCAGAAGCCAGGTCTGTGTGGTTCCTGATCACATAAAACTGAGTTATAGCGCCCCAATAACATTGGATTACTGCGGCGTGGGCCATAGTACAGTCAACAACACCACTGAGAGATCCTCTGAGTGGTATTGAGGGAAGGAGGGTAGGTACAAAAACTAGATGCTGTCAGGGATGAGAAAAGATAGGAAATAGATGCGTGAAAATATATTGAATGGCAAAGTCACTGAAGGGATAGAAAACCTAAAAACTAGGTAAAAAGTAAGTGCAGCTATACAAGAGTCTGCGGCTTTAAGTGTAGAAGAAAGCAAGAATCCCAATAGAGGTTGTTCAGGGTCGCTGATGATCGTGCCTCCAGCTGAGGATCAAAGGAAGGGGAAACACTTGCAGTTTTTTCTGATTTAGTTTACTTCCTTGACTCCATGTCGGCTCAGTGAGAGATGGAAGAAGCTACAGTATTTCTACTCTACAAACATTGTCAGTTACCTGAATGCTGACCCAAGGGTAATTGTTTTGGCTACCATTGCAGGGAACAGTAAGATACAAAGGCGATTGTTTGTTTCTTTGTTTGTTCTTGTCGTTTTATGGGAAAGAAGTGAAATGTCTTTGCGTTTGTCATGTTGCTGACCATTCTGTCAGTGACTTCCATCCATGCATTGCAAGGACGTCGGAAAGATTACCTAAACGATACTCAAGTGTCCTTAAATGAGGCAATCTGCACAGCCCTGCCTATCCATTACTGTTAGCGTCTTGATTAGCTTGCAGCCATTTACTCAGCAAATCCATCTCTGGCTCTCTTAGCACTCTTTGCACTTCAACTTCTGTTGCGATTTTCTTCAATTTTGTCAATGTCTGCAATTTTTAAAGCTGGTTCTTATCGGCTCAACCCGCCCGGACTTCCTCTTATCAGTGCCATGGCTTGGCCCTGCGGGGCAGAGATGTCCTGTGTTGCCAAGCTGGGGTATAATGACACAGGTACTTCCTCCTCAGCTACCCTCTCACTCAGAGATACAAGTTTCATCTTCCTTACAGTACCTCTTTCTATATTTCTGTGGAGCAGACTGTTTACATGCCCTGTCAAAATAAGATCTGACCCAAAAGGTTACACTTGTTTTTGCTGTGCTGTCATTACATTTACTTTCTTTTTCCCTCTCAGAGAGAAAGAGAGAGGATAGAATTAATAAACTGCAGTGTGGGAGAAGTTGTAGGCATCAGGGTGAGCTCCACTTATTTGGCCTATACCAAGCTTGTGCACAGCAATTATGTCTTGGTGATGCGGGTTTTCACTCATATCACAGATCCTCTTAGCCTGTGGTTTGTCTAAAAGCATCAAGCTACGGAGTTTTCCTAAAGAGAGTAGTTCTAGCTTGTGTACAGAACACCTTTTCTGCTTTACATTTGAACATGTGCAAATGATGCACATGCAAATTCTTGTGTTTCATTTTCACCTCATGTAACAAATGTTGCTGAAGTTTTTGACTGTTTGTTACCTTACTGTGCAGGTGCAATGAAGGCTGAGTACATGTCCATTTGATTCCAAATGTCTAAAAGTGATGCAAAATAAAATGAAATAAACGCACGCACAAGTAAACAAAGGAAGAGTGCACTTGTTGATGGGTGAAGAGTTTTTTGAATTCTGTTGGCCAGAGGTGCTGCCTGATGAGAGTAGCTGAAAGGAATGGTGAAGTGGTCGTGGAGGGTCCTCTCTGATGAAGTCGGCTTTATTTTTTACTCTGTGACTGTGAGGGTCTTGAGAGTTGTGTCGATGATTTTGCTTGCTTGTGAGATTTTTCTTGTTTTCCACTTTAGAGATGTTTTACCAGGATGCAGAGTGGATTGTGAGAGTGCGAGTGAGAGTTCATCACCTGCCTTTCCATAATAGTGCCATATGTCCAAAGGCAGCGTATGAGGTGACCCTGTGACAATGCTCTTTAAACTTTCTAATGTTCATTTTCAGGGAGTTTTCCTGGAATTAGACAAACTTGGCATCCACATTCTTCCTGTATGTGTGAAAAGGAGCCCTCATCTGTCACATGTGCAACATGAGGCGATTTGAGTTTCAAGAGTGAAGCTAGTCACCGTATCTTGAAAAGTTAGACAGTGATGCTGCTGTGGCAAACTCCACAATCACCACCAATTCTTTGCATTCATATTCAGTTTGAAATTCATTTTTTTGGGTATCCTTCTGGTCCTCAAAATGGATTTAGGCAAAAGAGTAGAGTATGTCATGGGTTCATTCCTTTTGAGCATGTTGACCTCTATCAAGGTGCCGGCTTCCGAACAGCTTTGGTTACTGAAGTCGGGTGTCGGGGCCCTGCCTCACATCCCTTGTCTTTGGGTAAATCTCTCTTCCGTTTTACTTTTAAATCAGACCTTGGCTTTGTTTTATGCTTCAGCTGCCTTTTCAGTTCATTGGCATATTTTTTTTCCCTCTGATCTCACACTGTTTTTCAGCTCTCTGGGGTTGTTATTAGGATACGATCTGACCTGTTTAGTTGAAATAGCATCGTTACCGCAGAATGACATTTACAGGCAGAAGGAGTTATTGAGTTCAGGTCTCGCTCCCTTCTCTGGCAGAATATCTCCTAGTCAGTGAGCTCAAAACAGCCTCTAAGTGTTTTCACAAAATTGTTATCGCAGATCTGAATTACTTTTGAATGGATCTTGAGTGTTTTCTGTCTTTGCCTGTATTTGGCAGCAGTAATCTTATATAAAAGTCTGAGAAACCAAGGGGAAAGCGTTGCATATACTTTTGCTGGATATATTTCCAAAACATATGTTTAGTGTTCTGGTCTAACATGGTGATGCTATTGCAGTTAGGCATGCCGTTCTGTGTTATAGGTGTGTGCAGTGCAATAGGCTGGAAGCACGTCCTCTTGGCCAAGGACATAGGCAAGTTAAGGCAGTTAACTTGTGAGGTAGATAGTAAGCATGTAACAATGCTCACAATGTCAGACAGACTCTGAGGAGATGTTTTCATGAACTGTAAAAGTTAGTGGCCCATGGATTATGTCATCATTTTCTGACTACATTGAAATTAGGATTTTTCTGGTAGTACATAAACAATTTTATAAGGAAAGCATCAGTGAACTTTCTCTGCATCAAATCATTCAAACATGAAAGCATTTAAAAGGATGGGATTCGTTCATCTTTGGGTGCAGAAGCTGAGTCCGTAAGTGATTAAAAGTGTGTATGGTTTAGCTTTAACTAGAGTGAGAACCCGAAGACTGCCACCTTCAAACTTGACTACAAAACGTATGATGGAAGTACAGCTTCAGAGGAGAGCTTGCAAAAGTATCAGCAGTACACTCAGATATCACGAAGGATGCAGCAAAGTCTAGAACAGAAGTTGGTTAAGACAGAGGGGAAATTTAAAGGGAAAAGGAATCATGTACAGGCAAGATGGTGAGGAAGGAAACAATTGGAGAGAGATGACAGAAAGACAAGGATGCAGGATTGTTATAAGCAATCCTTTGGTGACAAGCCAAGAGGAGGGTGGGTGGGACAGGAGGTGGGAGATGGGGAGGAAGAGGGTTGGTGGATAGGGCAGAGAACTGAATAAGCATCAGGATGATTGAATGTGATCGAGAGAGGTGGAGACAGAGCTGGTTTCCAGATGCCTTGCCAGAAGATAAAGAGAAAGTAAGGAGCCAGGGTCCTCTCTAGGGAAATGCTCAGAGGAAGGAGAAGAGGAAATGGGGAATAGGAAGAGGGGGGCAAACAGGGGGCAAGTAGAGTTTTCCGGTAATACAAGTAGAAAAAAGTAGGACAAGATGTTAAGCATCAGGAAAAGAGACGGACAATATATGGGCCCTTTGTTCCATAACCAATTATGGTCTGTAATGGCCAAATCATTTATTTGCTGATAGAGCATAATTGCACGTCAAAGGGTTTGACTAGTGGTAACTGAGCTAATAAATCTCAGATGATTTACCGCAGTCACACGAGCATGCACACACACTGATCATTTAGTGTACACGAAAAGAAGGGAGTGTTATCCTATCTGCTTGCTGAATCACAATTCCCGCTCTACTGGAACATTAAGTAAACCTGCAGAGATGCTAATGCAATTACGGCACGCTTGCTCTGTACACAAATCAGAATAATTAAAAGGTCAAAGAGGACGCAGTAAGCCATTAATATCTCATCTGTATGTATTTGTTGGTGCTAAATTGCTTGGTGGATAGAGGGTTGTTTTTCAAAGGTAGAGGATACGCTTTTTTGTTGCTTGTTGTTTACTTGTCCTTGCAAGACATTAGCTCTCTGCGTTAGGTTAACAACACACTTTTCTTTCCTGTCACTTATCAACATTGGCAAAAACACAGAGCTTGAACGCCAGTACTCATGTCCCATACAATGCATACACGTGCACATTGGAAATGCAGTGAATACTTTAATGTGTGTGCAAGTGTTTTAGTCTGTGAACTCCGGGGAGCAAAGCTGCGTGTTCAGCAGTTGTCAATCCCTATGTGGCCATTGTTAACCTTGCATCGCTCAGCAGGTGTCCCGCTGCACAGGGTAAATTATCTGTGGGTGTTCAGTACAGTGATAATGGGGGGTTGCCCTTTGTCTAACCATCCCAAACACTTAATTGAAAAGTGTGGAGGTATGCCAATGTGGTTAGCACAGAGGACCACTTCATGTGCTTTAAAAAACTTAAAGCCTGAAGTGTGGCAACTTACTTTCGTGAGATTTGCATAATCATTTCGGGGGTGCTTTTTTTTACTGCAAAAGATGGCTCGATAAAAATGTGTGTAGCTTGCAGGTTTAAAAAGTTAAGTCATGGAATACATGCAAAACAAGAGAAAAGGCACACACTGTCTAATTCGTGATTGACAAGTGGATAACCTATGAAGATGTGCAGTGTCTCTTCATTTCTCTGTCACATATAGCTCATCGCTTGTTACATCTGGTTTTGAAACACAAAGAGCCAGAGTTACTACGTGGGGGGAAAACAGCGCATGATTGGAAGCCCCAAAGATGTGGTTAGTTTTATGGGTGATTCACAAAAGTTACAATGTTTTGGAGTCAGTCCATTACAGAATCCAGAATTTAAAGGAAACAAAAAGATTTCTAAAAATGTTCAGATTAAGCCTTACTTATTAACATTTTGTTGGATCTTTGACATTTGACAGTCTAAACATAACATACGTTAATTTTTATTTATACATTTGTACTTACATGTCATACATGAGTATTTTTTATATGATTTTGCAATGATAAGCTTTATTTTAAATATATATTAAATAATATGCTAAAATAATATTAAAACTGACGACTATGTTATTTCAATTTCAGCTGTCATTTTTTGATGACAACACTGCGCTGTCGTGCAGGCGCTATGGCGACAGTCTGTTGCTGCACATTATTTTGATGCAGCAGTTGTCAGATCCGGTATGATTTTATGATTTTTTATTATGGGAGACATGAAGTAATCGTATTGTACATCATGGAAGACAGTAACCCTAACAAAAGACTCAGATGCACTCAAAAGAAAAAAAGCAGCTTCTATGTCATTGCACAGATTGGCTACTTGCATTGCTTTTCCAGGGCGATCTTCATCCTGAGGGCTGCCTTGACCTTTTCTTGCTTTTTATGAAGGTCTCTCAGGTGCCGATCTTGACTAAATCTAACATGTTAATCAAACATTATTGCTGTTTCAGAGGGGAAGAAAGCAACGGCTTTGCTTTCATTCATCTAAGATTTGGATTGATTATTGCTCTGTATGATTCTTGAGAGCTGTTGAGCTAATCCCAGGCCCAGTGTTGTTAATTACCACACCTCTCGCCTCCCCCGCCTGTGATTGGCTATCTTTATTTGAGCAAGGATGCACCGTGGGGACTGTGTGTATCTGTGTGTGTGTGTGTGTACATATATATATATATATATATATATATATATACACCCCTCTGATGGGTCTCTTTTTATCAGAGCACATAAAGATGCAAAGATTGACGATCTTTTCTTCTCCTGTGGGCTCTGCTGGTAAGGATTTGCGAGATGGAGGAAAATAAATATATACACTCTCCCTCAGTTTATGCAAAAGGAAAAAAAGGGAGGAAAAAGTGGAGGCAGATGGAGGTGAAGAGGAGGAGGAGGGGAAGATGAGGAGTTGAGGACGGGGGAAGCAGGCGGGGAGCGGAGGTGTTGCCGGGGTGACAAGAAGAGAAGGATGAAGTGGGACGTGCCAGTGGAGCGTCGGTAATCTGGGGCTCTGGCTGGCTGACAGTACAGTCATACACACACTTGCACACATACCCTTGCTCAATCTATGGCCTGAAGCGCACAACCAGTGCACACAGGTCTGCAGTCGGTGGCCTGTCTTCAAGGTGTTTTAGGGCCAGGGCGAGCCCTGTTTTCTCCTCCTACCCTGGCACGGCCACTCAGATGGACATAATGTGGAAGATGAAGAGAGAGAGAGCGAGAGAGAGCAGCAAATAAGACAGACAGCTAGGGACACACAATCAGACAGAGAGAAAAGAGACAATGTTTGGAACTGGCAGCCTCACTTTTCTCTCTCTCGCCCTCTTGCTTTCTTTGTGTGTGTCTTTCTCACTCGCTGCATTTCTTCCAATACTCCTACTCTCTCCCAACTCTTTCACAATCCTCTTGTCCCTCCCCGCCTTCCCTCGCTTTGAATTTTTTTTTTTTGTACGCAAATGTCCGCCCAAGCCAGTGTCCCAGTAAGGTGGCAGCAGCAGGGGATGAATGAGGAGATGAATGGAGGGATGGAGTGACCTAGAAGAAAACAGAGAGTCAGGGATAGAGAGCTAAAAGGAGCACGGATGGAGAATGCTGGGAAACCCTCAGGTGGGCAGTCGGAGTGGTCCCCTCACTCCTCTCCTCCGTTTGTGTGTCCTGGTCTCTGCTCGTTTTTGTCTATTGTCCATCTCCTTCCTTTCTTCCCTCTTTCTCTTCAGAGTTTTCTTTGAGCATTGTTGGATTTGCTTGGATGCTTGTGGCATTTAATCTTGATAACTTGCAGCACTGAGGGACTTTGCGGATGTGTTTGACAGTGTGTTTGTGCATCTCTTTGATTGTGGTTGGTTGTCATGAGAGTCACGTAGCTCTGCTGTCTGCCTTTGCTTGCCTCCTGTATGTTCAAAGGCTGTTGAGCTTGGTTGCTCCTTTAGGACTTGCTGCTGTTGCTGCCACTGCTGCCTCATTCATGAGAAGCTTCTTCATAAACTCTGCTTTTGCGTCCCATGTGCCCTTTGGGAGTTTTTAAGTCATTTGTAGCCAGTCAGTTGTAGTTCATTTGATTTCTATTCTTGCGTCTTCTTCTGCCATGCTGCTTTATATTTGTGTTTTTTTTTTTTTGCAAAAACTTTGCTTTTGCTGCTGTTGATGCTGATTTGTATTTACTGACTCTACGAGGGCTCCTACAATCCCTTAAATAGTGAACTTGTCTGTTTCCAAGGAGATGTCAGCTTGCCAAAATAAAAGCCCTCAGTCAGTGTTGCCACTCCCTTTTCATTTTCATTTTTCTCATATTCCTTTCTCTGTCCCTCTGCTGTCTGCACATATTTAGCACTAATATGATCCAGGGAAAACTAGTTGGATGATGCAGCGGGACAGCTGGGCCAGCAAGACCAGTTATTCTTCACAATTATACCACTCTAATGACCTTAGTGACAGCATGTGCGAGAATTTGTCGGGCGAGAGCATCAATGATACCGTGAAGCAACTACAACTTCTCTTTAGATATTCCTTGATGACGAGAGGATTGTGGTGAGATGCTAACATGGCACCTTCGCCCTCCAAAGCAGGGATATGACAGTAATGAGGGTGTGGGGTCTGTGTGTGTTTTTGTGTGTGGCCGTGTATTGGAGTTCTCATTAGCCCACTGGGTTTTAGTCAGTAGAGGCCAGCTCCTCTCCTCTCTTTTTTGTCTCTTCCTGACAGCACACTATAGCACAAATTGGGATATGTTTGCAGTGTGTATATCTTTCAGGTGTGCGTGTGCTGGTGTGTATGCAACCTGGTCAGTAATCCCAGATTTACAAGATGGCCTTGTGTTTCCCTTTTTTTATTGTTGCTTTACCAGAAGGCTCCTTCTCCCTGTTAATTAGTCAGCTAAACCCCAAGAGTTTAAACCATTATTTATTCATCATGCCCTTAGTTCAATCTCATCACTTAATGGCGAGTTAATGTGTGTCTGTACACGTGCTTATGCGTGCATTTAGGATCAATGCCAGAAGGATGCAGGGTTCACAGAGGCAAACCGTCTAGTACACAAACACATATACACATCTTTGCAGAGATTAAAACGCAGCAAACTCTTCCTGAATAAGCGACTTCCTTCTTCTACGTCTTCTAAAAACGCCTACAGTCTGTCGTCTTCGTATAATGAGTTTAAAGGATTCGAGACAGTTAGACAATAGGCGGTGGGAGATTAAAAGTGGGCAGCTGACATTTAGGGGTGCTGGGATTTCTGTGTGGAAGATACATCTATGTTATGTGAAGGATCATAGATAGTATGTAGGTGTGTGTGTGTGAGCAGGGAAAGAGTAAGCTTGTTTGGCATTTTAAAATGTTTTATTTAATCTGTTATGTGCTATTAATACTCATCGTAAATCAAATGACAACTTGTCCTGACATTCGACACATGATAATCCGAAATGGGTTTTTTTGTTTTGTTTTTAGTACAAAAGTACAAAAATACAGCTACCTTGCACTTTTTTTATTTTTGTAATTTCAAAAATATCACAAAGGTACTGTTTCTTGTGAATTGTATGGTTTACAACAAAATGTCATTCTGGTTTATTTTCTATTATACACTATGTAACACTTATTCTCTGAGTTATTTTCCTTACATTGTTTTGGCATTTTAAAAAGCCGGGTTGATAAACGTTTGTTCATTTTTATTGTAAATATACTCTCTGGGTATAAACCTTGTCGAATCGGCTTTTTGGTTACAGTGGAATTTGTTTTAGAACCAACCTGATCTCTTTCCAAAAGACAGACTGTGAGACATAGTTCCCATTTATAGTGTGTTAACCTGTGTGAATATTGATTACAGCACAAGTCTTTTCTAAATCTTTTTCATGCATTTGACTCTCTGAGAAGCAAGATATGATGCTCTTTGATGACAAAAAATTGCTTAACAAAGTGTTTGTGGGGGTTTTAGTGGTGGAAAGCAGCAAATCCTCACATTGCAGCACCAGGGACCGGCAAAAATTGTCCTGGATGAAGGGCATTGACAGTTAATCATTCGATGCATTTTGACAGTTTTTTTTCATTTGTTTTGTTTTTAGGCTACAACTAGTATTTCACTACTATTGCTCCCGTTAGTTAGGATTCACTTTAAAAAATGCAGCTTTGCTTTGCCTTTATTCTCCAGGCACAGTTGAAACAGCACTTGAAACTCCGGAAGCGCACTGTTTGTCACCACCATGGAAAAGAGGAGAGAGATGTAAGGGTAAAATTGTTTGTGAAGAGACAGGAGAAAGGAGATGATGAAGGGCTGCGGCAGCATTTCTGAGAGCCCCATCTTACCCTCAAAGTGATATTTCTTTTTGATATATTTTCTTCCTCCTTTTCAGTCACATTGACACGACACGAACAGTCGACCTCTGGCAGCAGCTCTCTGTGGAGATGTGTTCTCACCACAAGTGTCCAGGTTATATTTAGAATATCAGCAATGGCAGATTTTCTGAAATATAAAAGCGTTTAACCTCCTCTTTCCACACTTGGAAACATATGCATGATAATGCAAGAACTTCTAGGCATTAGTTGTCACACTGCAAAATCACATAAAGACCATTGCCATGGCTAAATTATGATGTAACATCACAAACCTACAGTGAAGTGTGGAGTTACGGTTGGTCACAGGGCAATTTTAGTTATTTGGTGTGTTTGCTTATGGCCAAAAAGAAACTAAGAGTGAGTCAAAACATTTACATTTCTATCTTTTTCTATTTGGAAAACCTCGTGTCCATGAACCCATACAATCAAGGATTTTCGCTATAAGCTGTTAAGCATTATAACACAATTATACCACATACAAGGACAAATGTCTAAATCTTACTGCCTTGTATATGAGACACTTCAAAGCCAGACCAGCCTCTCTTTAACAGGGAATTATGACAATCAAGATTAATTGTTAATCCTAATATGATAGTCTGCATAATGAAAACTAGGAAGGACTTTCATCCTTGAAATGATAGCAAATCACACTAATCCCTAAATGTTCTCAAAGTAACAACAACATACTCTGACTACATTACATAATTAACAATCCAACACAGTCTTGTAAATAACTCCTGAAAGAATAAAGTTACGTTGAAACCAAGCACACCATTGTTTTTCTTGTGACATTACCAATAAGTTTGATGTGTCACATGGCCCTCTTCCTATTGAAAAAACAAAAGTTGTATCCAAGATGGCCGACTTCTAAATGGCCTCCATGGTCACCACCCATCTTGAGGAGTTTGCCCCCTCACATATACTAATGTGCCACAAACAGGACTTTAATATCACCAACCATTCCCATGTTATTACGGTGTATCCATATAAATGGCCCACCCTGTACTTCTAGACCAGTTAATCTGAAGTAACATGTAAATGTAACCAAAAATAATTATTATTATTGTTAAAGATATTGTGCTTGTACTCATTTATAAATACAGTATTTGTCAAACAAGATTATTTTTCATTTACTCCACAAAGAAAAATTGCCATCTCTCTCTGTTTGTCTGCCAGCAGGAACGTTAGAAAGTTTGCAGAAAGGTACAGCATCGGCAGAGGAAGACCCCATTAGTTTTCCAAGCCCGTGAGCATCCCGTTAGCTGCATCTTAAATGCTATACCACCACCAATGGTCACAAAACTATGATGGATGTACATTTTTAACCATTTTCAGACCTGAGATATTGGTGGATTGCTTGGCTCCAGCTAGGAGACAAAATGACCCTATGACATGAATTTTTAATATCCATTAAAAGTAAAAACACCCAAAAGTTATTACATAGATTATTTCTTTCCATCACATCAAATCAAGATTTACTGCAAGGCTGTGAAAAACATGCTGACATGGTCATATGTCAGCATTGCTTTTTGTCTCTAAGTTAACTTGTTATATTGACCCTTGGGACCCTTTTTTGAGAAAACACAGTTTGTGGCACTGGACCACTGAAAGTGTTGCAATAAGAAAGAAATCATAATTTTCTATTATCCTATTAGCTCTGAGAGTATGATGAAATCTTCAGTGAATGTCAGCATATATGCAAAGTGACCTTTGGCCTTGGCACAAAGGTCTTTTTTTGACCATCTACTGTTCCATAAATCCTATACTTATTCAGGATTGCACTGCACGTGTGAAAACAGTTTTAATCTATTTTTTCTATGACTTAGAAAGCAGTTTGTTTTCTAATGGTTCCAGGTCATGATTGAAGCATGGCTCTGAGCCTTCTTCATTCATTCCCTGGGCTCTGCCGGAGCTTTATGTCCTGTTGACCAGCCACAGCGTAGCAATGCCAATGGTGGATCTGGGCTGAGAATCAGGAAGACTAGATTTTTGGAGGTTGAAACTATTTGTCGTGGGCAGGAGATGGTTTCGGTGTTGGGGGGGTGGGGGAGACCATGAAAGCAGTGCTGTAGCCAGAGGCGCCATCTACAGACGGGAAAAAAATGGAACATTTGTACACACATGCTTCAAATGGCTTCAGGGTGAGAGCAACAGCAGGTCAAAAGCAGAATATAACTAGATGTCGGATGGAGATGAGAGTGCTTAGTTTTCTTTCTTCATATAATTAAAGCCAGTGTTGCATTTTTTTGACTGTAGGGAAGATGGGCATATAAGAGCAGAGCGAGGCCGAAAGAGACAAAGAAGTTGGAGAACATGCCATGAGTGACTGACAAGCTTTTAAGCTGGAACTAGAAATATCTCAAAAGCATCTAGCGAAGCATAAAGAGCTCCACAGTCTCAAGTTGGAGGAAAAAGACAAAATATGGCCAAAAAGAAGCAGGGATAGCAAGAGAGAATGGAGGAAAGCTCTGTGTCTGAAAAATTGAAGTTAAAACTTTCATCATCAAAAACAAAAGTGCTCTTTATGGCAGGGTCTTTTTGGTGTGTTTGCCAAAACCATATGAGCAGGAGACTGTGAAGCCTTTCAGTTTTGGATCAGATTACAAGTTGGTAAAATCCCCTGATTTGTTAAATTCAGTGACCAATAAATCCCGCACTAAATCTTTCATTCACACTCTCTTCATGTGTTTATCTTCCACATTTTTGCTAAGGAAATATGCAGGCGATGTATACAAACACTAATTCATTGACATGTAGGAGTTATGAGGACTAACTGAAGATGACAGCCTCTACTTAGATGTACCAATTTGTGAATACACTTCACTGAAGTCAACAAATCGATTGCAAAATGCAGTATTTGCAGGAGCAACAATGGCTCTTCACTTAAATATTTATCTACAGTTCATCATTTAAAAGTAAAAACTTGTGTCAGTGCATCGATTTTGCCTTCAGATAACATTAAGTTCAACTGGTTATTCACCGAGTTGATATTTGCTGGATGGTAAGGTGGAAGCAAGATATTTCAGGTGTTTTTTGGACATTAACCTCCTAAGACCCGAACTCTTCCATGACATTCATTTTAAATTTCTCTTTGATATTTGGGCTGATTGGCACCTGGTGAATGTAAAAACAAAGAATGACCAGATTTCTTTTTTTTTTTTACCTAATGTTTGTTTCTGAGAAAAATGAGATCCACATATAAGGATATTTGTTTAAAATTTCAATAGAACAGTGGCAGTATAATGTCCTCGTACGTGCATATCAGGCGCTTGTAGAGCAAAATGTAGTATTTTGGTGTAGACAACCCAAAATGTGATGTCCACATATAGGGACGCCAGGTCCTAGGAGGTTTCTAGGAGTTCTTTTTTCTGTCTTTGCAGCTATGGTATAACATGGATCTGAAGAAACTAGGGAGCCAATGATATCGATACCTTAAATTCAGCTGCTGTTAAGCTGTATTCCTCCTTCTAAGGGAGATAATGGGGATGATTCTTAGATTTAATACAATGTTAGGTGTAAAGATTTTTTTCCTAACTTTGTAAAGTAAAATGCAACACGTCTCTAACACTTTATAATATAGCCCATGCCCAAGTGCATAAATCACCTGTGATTTTCTTTTAAATTACAATGCAATTGTGTTTACCCACAAATACTTAATCTTAGCTACGCTATAATAAGCTGTAACAAGTCAGGCTTTTACAGAAGACTATGTAAGTCATTGATAAGTAAGTAAGTAATAATTAAAAACTAATGCATGAGTAACTTTAATTAACTTCATTCAGTCAACTTCATAATATGGCCTCCCCCCCAAAAAGTACAGCGTAGTTACAATGTAAGATGGGAAAATATTATTGATTATCATAAAAGTGCACACTACTTAAAAAAACTACTTAGTTATGTAGTGCTTAAATTAATGTACTGTTTAGTAATTTCTTTGTTTCCTGTAAAAACCTGACTTGTTGCTGCCATATTCTAGTTGTTCTACCTTTAAATATTTGTGGTAATATGTAATATAATCAATATAATCAAATTAAAATCTACTGAAATTCCATTAAATTACAGGGGAATTACACCCCCTAGTCATGGGCTGTCCTATAAAGTGCTAATACTTTCACAATAAATAAAAGGGGGAAAAAATGCAGTTTTCATTTATTTGCACTTGTTTCAGTGTTGTACTCACTGTTGTACTGTAAGATGGGGTGATGAGGGTATGGCTTGGATAGGAAAGACTTTTCATGTGAGTTGCTGACTGATGAAATACTGTGCTTTGTTGTGGGAGATCCGTCTGTTTGTCTCTCTGTCCATCTTCTGGGAGTTCTCTGGTGAGATGAATGTCTTCTTGTCAAATTGTAGACTCCCTCCTGTCAAACACACACTCCCAATCCTATTTATAACCAGACACTCACTCAAAAATGCTAATGAGTCTCTGGGTAACAAATGGATTTGGACGTTTCACAACCTGGATTCTGCTCTCTGCTCTTTTCCCACTGCCTTTCTGGCCCCCGACTACGATTTTTTTTGTTTCTTTTTTTTTCTGTCTTGTTCGGTGCACACCTCATTTCAGCCCACTTCTCCGTTCTCTTTCTTCACTTTTCAGCTCACCTGAAAACCGTCAATTACTCCTCTCTTCACTGCCCTCTTACTGCCGGCCTCTATATTCCCATTTTTCTTTTTTTGCTCTCTAAGTTTCATCTACCTCAAAACTTAGGTTCTCTTCCTGTCTATCTGTAGCAACCATTGTCTCTCTGTCAATCTCCATCTCCTTTTCTCTGTCTCCCAGCTCGTTGTGAGTCAGTGCTAGTTCTTACTGGATCAGCCATGGGCGGCTCTGCCAAGTGCTCTGGTGCTGTGGGGCAGAACATTTAACAATTGTCAGATTCAAGCTTCATTCAGCTAGCAGGTGGCAGGAAGAAAAGATTGGAACAATTGCTAAAATAGAGACATTTTTGATGTCTTTTTTTAAATATTAAATACTTCTGTATTCTCCCTTAAAGACCTAGGATCCCAAAAGAGGCCTGCTTTAGTTTTATAACTGTGATACCCTGTCTATTTATGTGTGTCCAGAGAGGCAGCTTCTCTGTGGGTGTGATTGGCAGCATGAGGCCTTAAGATTGAAGGAAAAACATTCAGTCAGATTGGCCTTGGGACTCATCATAACTGACATTTAACTTGAGTAAATGTTACTTGGTGCTCTTGAGTTTTAGGGAGTAGGTGTTTTTGGCATGCCTGTACCAAGCCCTGCAGCTATTAGTCCCACGATATAATACAATAAGTGACTAAAAGTATACTATAGGGAGCACTTTAGCATTCAGAGCTTTTACATGGTATAATATGGAATCAAAAAGTTTCCTGTAAATTTAAAATTTAAATCAGTGGAAACTGAATGTTAAATGTACATCCCGATAAGCTATCTAAAGTCAAAAAAAGCAAACTAACCAAAAAGCAACAGAACACATTTGATGTTCTCTCTCCTTTGGTTTGATTGATTTTGACTGCTGCAGTTAAAGTGTTTTGAAGTGGTGGCAGCAACATTGGCTAATCCTTGTCTTGCTGCAGTAAGCCATTTGGGAGTGAGCTGAGACACTGAGGTTAGTCTGGAAGGACACAGTAAACTTTACTGCTCTATTTCTAAGTTTCATCAACTAAAATTGCTATTCACCACAATAAAAAAAGAAAGAAAACTCAAACTCAGAAAGTGACATCATTTATTGGTTTTTGAGGTTCATCTTTACCGCTGTGACCTTTAAGACCTTTAACACAAGAATGTGTTAAAGGTGTGATTTTGATGATTTTGACTTATACTCATGAAAAAATGGAAATCCAGTATCTCATTCTTTCAATAGTAATTTACTCAAATGAAATATTCTACAGTATAAATAGTGCGTATTTCAGTCTAGTTCAGCACATAAAGCTATAATCATGCAGAAGACTGCTGACTTGACAGTTGTTCAGATAACAACCATTGACACGCTCCATTATCACTGTAAGCCACAGAAGGTCATTGCTGAAAAAGCTGGATGTTCGCAGAGCGCTGTATTGAAGCATATTGAGGGAAAGTTTAGTAGAATGAAAAGTGTGGTAGGAAAAGGTGCATAATCAACAGAAATTACTGCAGCCTTGAGAGTCTTGTCAACAGATGTTGATTTAAGAACTTGAGAGACCTTTGCAAGGAGTGGACTGAGGCTGGTGTCTGTGCATCAACAGCCAGCATGCAGACGTCTTCAGGAAAGGTGCTACAACTGTTGCATTCTGTATTAAGTCCCTCCTGAATCAGAGACAACATCAGAAGCATCTTCACTGTGCTAAGAAGAAAAGGGACTGGACTGTTGCTCTGTTGTTCAAAGTCCTCTTTTCAGATGAAAGTACATTTTACATTACATTTTGAAATCAAGGTCCTAGAGTCTGGATGAAGAGTGGAGAGGCACAGAAACCAAGGTGTTTGAAGTCCAGAGTGAATTTTCAACAGTCTGTGATGATTTGGGGTGCCATGTCATCTATTGGCGTTCGTGCTGGTTGGTCCACTCAAAGTCAATGCAGCTGTCTACTAATGTCCGATTGATTTTAGACATTATAACCAATATTGGCTATGTGCTTATCTATCAGTATCTGCATTTGCAATCCTGATAAATGAAATTTAAAAGGGTAAAAGACAGATGGGAGAAACCCTTCAACCATGTTATTATTGCTGATATTAAATAAATTGTCCACCAGAGGGCACTCCATAATTTCCTTGTTGGCAACACAGATGTTTGGGAACGCCAGAAACACAAGTATAATCTGGCAGAGCCTAATTAAGTAAATATGTAAATACTACGCTTAACAGATGTTAGGGAAATCTGTTTAATATTTTGTGTGCCTAAAGAAACAAATATCAGCTGCAGAATGTTGGATTTTTAAATCTAATATTCACCAAATATTGATTTTAGAATCCTACAGTGGTTGGACTATACAGTCTACCAGGAGCATGCTTCATCTTTCTATTTGCCTACATCTTCGAACTTTCCACAGTGCCAAAACTACTAGTTTGCTCACTATGTTATTGGTGTGTTTGATTGGCTAGCTAACTCACCTGACATGAATCAGGAAAGAATCTATGGTCTGTCATCAGAAGAAGATGAGGAACACCTGACCCAAAAGTGCAGACGACCTGAAAGCTGCCATTTGTGGTAAAGGAACCCCAACAAAGTATTGAGTTTATAAATGCATGTACTTTTAAGAAGTTGGATTATTCTATATTGTATTTCTTGGTAGATCTTAGGAAACATTCAAATAATCTGAGACACTTGAGTTCTAATTTACATGAGCTACAAGCCATAAAAAGCCTTTGAAAAAGTTAAGAAATATTTGCTTAATTATGAAAACATTTTATTAAATGTTTCCTCTTAGACTCGTATGGATACAACACACAGTTGACTGCTGAATGCTAACTAAGTTATTAAAACACTAACATTTTACAAACCAAAACCATAGCACATGCATCTGAATGTGCTGTACCACATAATAATTCATATTATTTGTCAGGTAATGCCACTTAAATGCTAAAAATAAAATCTAAACTAGTGAGATAAAGAAAGAGAATCACACCTGCAGTTGTTGTGAAAGGGAGGAACGATCTCAAATCAGAACTCTTCAGGGTTTTTGTGCCAGACCATAAATGTGCTTTTTAATGGTCATTTTAACATGAGAGTCTGTTGGGATTGACTCTCGTTTGGATCCACCCTCAAGTGTCCATTTGAGGAACTGCCGGTCTTGGCATTTCTGCATACCCGGAGGCTTCTGCTTGATTTCGCACATTAATTTGGTTTCAATTGGTCCAAGCTTGACCTGAGGTGGGTACCTCTTCTCTGTGGGTGGAACGGTGTTGGATTCATATTGATTGCTGTTTATAGCACCGGGCTTGTCGGGGGGTTGTCTCTGTTGTTTTTGTTGTTGCATTGGGCGCTGTGTTGTGTTGGCAGCGACAGCTTGTTAACGTCTAACCCGTCATCTCCTCCTCCTCTTTCGTGCCAACTGGCTGCTCTTCCCCGCT
Organism: Neolamprologus brichardi; assembly: GCF_056152115.1. Classification (NCBI taxonomy): domain Eukaryota; kingdom Metazoa; phylum Chordata; class Actinopteri; order Cichliformes; family Cichlidae; genus Neolamprologus; species Neolamprologus brichardi. The sequence goes on from NC_142107.1 coordinate 17,296,345, forward strand.
TACCTACAGTACATCACAACAGAACCCCACGCATCCATCTGTAAGGCTGCCCCACCCCATTCATCTTTTTGCACGCCAACCCAAATGAAAGACATAGAGACATGCAGTAGAAACGTGAGATAAAGGAGGAAAGAGACATCTTTAAGAGGCATGACGATCACAGGGCACATGATAAATGAATAGGGAAAACAGACAAATAGCATAGATTGTTGCAGAGGTTTGTCTCCACTAATGTGATGCCTAGAAGGACAATTGTTCAAGCGCAAGAGAAGATAAATGAGAAAGATGCAAAATTTTATTTAGTTAAGACAAGGTAACTCAATCTTGCAGTACTTCAAAAGCGATTGGAAAGCACAGCGACATGAAATAATGGTGCATTATCTAGAGAATGCAGCATCCCACTATTAAATCATAATACTGTAAGTTACATTGAACAGAAGCAATACCAGCTACAGAGGATCCACTTATTTACTAGATGAAATGTCTTTCAGATGCCCTCTAAGCAAGCTGCTCTGCTTCTCTGTGGATCATTGGAGCAAAAAACACTTGAAATCAGGTCATGCCTTTTTTTCTCAAGAAAAAAAAAAGAAATTCTGGAAAATAGTCTCTTCTGTACAGCAAAAAAATAAAGATAAAATTCACTAAAACCATGCTTTTTAAAGTTTTTATAATTCCCTAAACAGAAGCATCATTAGTACTGACAGACGGTATGATCGTACCATATAATATAAAGAACAGTAACATATAAAAATTGATTTTATCCTCACCTGTGTAAAAGCCTGCACAGTGCTTGGGCACACTGTTTTTTTAGGTAGTGAACTTAAAAATAAATGTACGCCTGGGGATCTTTGAGTTTTAGTTTCTCCTTCACGTACACTGTACAGGGAAGTCATTTCATTACATCGACAAACCCTGCCATAAACACAAAATGGCAAACATTTTATTGACCATAATTCCCAGTTATACTGTGACAGTGTCTCTAATATACTTTATATTTTCTGTGCTTGGCTTTTGACACTACCGAGGGACACATACTGAAGTAAATGGTAAAGTTCACCCTGCCAGGTTGAATTTGTTGTTTTGACCTTTGTGATGAAGACAAAGAGACAGACAACGGAGATATGGAGGAGCAGGTGGAGCTGCTGTTTTGGAGTGTTTAGTCGAGCTTCTCCGCTACCCACGTTGTGATGCCTCTGGGGACTGGTTAAAAATAAGCAATTACTCTGACACCCCACTAGGGACTGCTGTGTGCCGTTCATCTCCCCCCTCTACTACTGGGATCACAGCAGTCATGACAAAGCCCCACTAAATAAGCTGAAATCCTAGATATGGGAATTCCTTTCTGATCTGTGTCACAGTTTTCGCTTGACTTCAAATGAACATGGCGTCTTTGTGTTTGTGACACTCTTTCAGCATGCGCGTTTTCTGATCCGACTGTCCTAATAGATGAGGGGTTTTGTTAACACAAAAGCAGACGACTTGAAAACGTGATTTGAAGATGAAAGAGGCGTGTTTAATTTTTTTCTTTTTCTTTAACTTAGCCCTTTAAAAGTAAAAGACGTTTCCTACCAGACATCTGGAGCAAAACCCACCTCCTACCTCCCATCTTCTGATTTTCTATTTGTCTTCTCTCTGATCCAGTTGACAGAGAGCAGTTTGTACTGTGACACATGATGATCCGTATCATAACACAGATTCATGTGCCGTGTTGTCTCAGCAACTTGTAATCTCCGCTACCCTGCTTGTGCCACATCTGTCGCTAGCTACGTCTCACACCATAACGCTTGTGCAACCTTTAACCATATGCTTGTTGGACAAATGTGTGTGTGCGCGCGCGTGTGTTTGGGGGTTAGCTAACTGCTGACAGCTTTGCAGAACAGCTGACCTGTTGCCAAGGTAACCGATCTGCAGTGACAGTCGCTGTCAAACTCATCGTGGCTAATGACTGGTTGCTTTGATTGATTTTCCAGTTTTTTGTAGGTAAGTTTTGTGTGTGTTTTGTTCCTCCAATTAAAAAAAATTCTGGCAGCGGCATTCCAATTAAACTGTCAGGATAATTCCCATCAAAGAGGAAAATTGCTTCTGTTTATTGTCACCATTTGAAGGAAATCAGCAATTCTGTGACTGTGACTGCATGCCTGCCCCTCCAGGTAGAAGACATGAAAAGCTAATTGTAGCTTCTATGTAGGAGCCAGAAAACACTTTAGCAGAGACAAAGATGACTGTAGTAAAGGTCTAGCTTATCCTTAGGCTGTTAGGGCCTCATCATTGATCCTTTTGGCTTCACTTGGTGCCAACACGATGCCCTACAGCTTCTTGTTCCCATAAGAGTGCCTAACAATTTCATTAGACCACCTGTCTTAAATAAACAAGAAATAACAAAACCTGTTATACACTGTTATTTATTAGGCAATGACAAAATATTAAGGTTTTTACAACCAAATTTAAGACAAAGGACTTATTTGAGCAAATCTGCATTAAAAAACGCCACTGCTTCAGAAAGTACCCTACGTTTTCATGTGTGCCGTTTGAGAAAAATGAAGAATAGCTAATAGATTTGTTATCAAATCGAGCACATTGACATTTACAAATGATAATGTTGCCGATTGAAAGGCAGCAAGGCATGCGTTTGTTTCGGTGCCAATTCACATTTTTCTCAGTTTCACTGTACTCACATTTAATCCTGTTTGATTTGTGGAGCTGAATGCTTTAACTTTCCCCCCCTCAATTTTCCGGCATCTCTCTATTGCTCTTTCTACATCTCTCCATGCCATTTAATCAGCTGATGTAAGTAATGAATGAATCCCAGTACATAATGTAATCCACCACTTTGATTGATGACCCATGGTCAGAGCCTAACTAATCTGACAACAGATGTGTTCCTGTGGGAGATTGCTCGTTAGGTTAGCCTGTTGGCTCTGTCTGGAATGAAAATGCTAATACTACAAGAGCCTTGGCAGCAGGTCTGCAGGGAGGGGTGACGGCAACTACATGTCAGAACCGGCTCAGTAATCCTGCCCTATAAAAATAAGTAACCTTACCAGAGCTGTGGTGACAAGATTTAGTGTAAATTACACATCATTACATGATCATTTGGAAAACTTAGACACACAGCCTCAGCGTCGCAAATTAGGTTTTGGCTTTCATTCCAGTAAATTGATATTAGAATAGGCATAATCTTATTAATGGTGTTATTTTGGGGCCGACTGTTTAATTAGATACAATAACAAGAAGAAACAGCAGTAAGTGTTTGCAGTTACCCTGCTTGCCTATGCAGTGCTGTGTTTCTTTAGCAGTGGAATGCGTCATTTGTTAGCGTTTATTCAGTGTAAATAAATTAATAAGGGTTGTAGTCAACTGTAAGTCAGTAAAAGATCACACTCATTGTTACTGGAGAAGGTATTTTAGCTCTATTCAAACAATATCGTGGTATAAATTGCTTTGTCTTTGTCACCTCAGCATGCCTTTTCTTTGTTGCCTTTTAAGAGCTTTCAACAATCTGGTAATTTATTTAATTTAATATTATTCATCCTGTCTGATCACTGCAGAGGAGAAGAATGATTTCTCGCCCGAGGAAAGAATACCCTCAACACTTCCATCATGTACAAGCGTTTTTATGTTAGTCGTCTTTTATTTCACAACTCTTTTCATTGTGTACCTGCTGGTTTTACCCAAAGGAGCATTTTAGAAGTTGAAAGCTGGTTCTTGCGGTATCTTTGAAGAGCCATTCCACATCTCTCACTTTTACCGAGATTCAGTTTGACACCTCGGGTGTCTTACCGAGACTGTTGACATACCTGCAGATGGATGTTTTGAAATCAGCCTGATGCTGCCAGCCTGTGGAGCAAAGAAACAGGAAAGCCTGCTGACCTGTCCAAAGCAAACTTAATGAACCATCAGTCTGTACTATAACAAGAAATTCCCTTCTTCTGCTTGAATCTATTTCTAAAAATGTATGTGCTTCTATCACTACTTCCTATAATTGTGCTTGTGGGTGGCCCTCAGAGATTACAAAGGTGTATTTACATAAGAGTGCACACCAGTGAATCCAGCATTCCCCTCCTATGTTGCCACGAAGGAGGGGAAAAAATACATCAAAATTGATGCAGCGGAACGCTACCTATCGTGCAACTAGACCACCAACAGCTTACATAACCTTTCTAGCTTCTTTTTCTTTTTTTAAGTTATAGGGTTTAGACCCCTCTGTGTTTTTCAGTGGTACTCCCACAAATATTTGAAAAGACTTTTACGAGTAATATGGGTGGCGCTCTCCTTTAACGCTGGGATAATAGATTTTTTTGGCCGCTGGCAGCAGGGAGAGAAGCTGACAGAACTACCACTCAGACATTACATTATTTTTACATCCAGGATGCCAGGAGAATATGAACGTTGAGATCAGAGGAAAATGATGTGCAATATAAAATAGGAGCTCTGTAGAGCAGCAGGGTTGGGTGGTCATTCTTAGTTATTACACCAGTTATTTGCTTCATTATTATATATACCATGATTATAGTGGTCTTTATGTATGTTTTAATAGCTTTTTACAGTCGGCATTGTCTAAAGTAGGAGCATAATACGGGAACACATAGAAGCACAGCTGTAAAAAGCTTTATAGCTTAGTACTGCTCTCATCCCGTCTTGCCCCCTCTGTCATTATAACCCTGCTCCTCTTATGAATATGTAAACATTCAGGTTATCAACACAGATAGCGAAGGCTTCTTAAATCTTCCTTTTATATCCTCCGATTTTCATTGCTGTCTCAGCTACTCGACCAGATTTCACATCATCAGTCATGTTATAGTTGGGGTGTGCTGCATTATAAACTCTAGCAAGCATCTGGATATGTGGATATGTGACTGTGTGTGTGCAGGTGTGTCCTGCTGTTAATAAAACAGGGCCTGTGGGGCAGATAATGACCCATTAGACCTAAGCAATTTAAGATAGAGTTATTGTCAGCCATTATGGTGCTTCCTTTGTTATCTGCGACCTCTAGCAACGCTTCGCTTCCCGCTTTCTAATTTTTAACTGTGGCTCCCCCTGTCCTTCAGACATGGTTGTGCAATGCAGCAGCTTGAATGCTTTTAGTGGGAGCACCTCTTTTTTTCCAAGTGGTTCATGTGTGTTCTTAGAGAGATTTATTTATTGATATGAGAGCAAGATAAGAGGACAGCTGGCAGATCCTGATTGGATGAGTGTCGTCATCCATTTGCCTTTGCCAGAGTTGGCCTGTTTGCAAGATAAACAGTCATGTTGAAACCCTCAGGAAAACTTTGGATTTTGCCTCTGTCCCCTTTCTCTCTCCCGAAATAGTTTGTTTCTCTACAATCACATTAACTTGTAAAAAGCTCCATCCTTTATGTTTTTGTTTGGTGGTTGTTCATATCTAAAAAGGGGACTGTTCAGGTATTTTTACTTTTTTCAAGGCGTGATTTATTATGCCACTATATGTCAAGGTTTTTCATTTCCATCTTTATTTCCTTCCATGTTCTTAGCTGCTTATCCAGTTCAGGGTCGCAGCAGGAGTGGAGCCTATCCTAGATGCCATAGGGTGAGAGATCACCAGTCCATCACAGGGCTAATGTAAAGAGACAGACAACATTTCATGCTGGCTGCTCCACCTGAAGCCAACTTAGGCACACGGAGTGGACCTAATGTGAGGACCTTTCTTTGGACTCCACTTGAATCAGTGCATGCAATAAGAAAAAAAGGCCTGAGGGGACCAGTGGGTTCAAACCTAGAGGCTGGTTTCTTAAAGTTGAGACATTTGGGCTTTTATTGTGATAGAACAGCAAAGAGAAGAATGTGAGAAAGACCAGGGGAAGACTTGCAGTGACTGTCTTTGAGGCCGATTCACACCCAGGCAACTGCATTATAGCCTTTTAGCATTTGGGTCACCTGCTACTAGTCGGTAAACTAAATTGGCACCCAGTTATCAATTTAAGAAAAGGAAAATGCAGCCGTGGAAAATAAGCTAATTGTTTTAAATCCCTAAAAGGAAATTCAGTATTCCGCATGCAGTGACGTCCATTGTTTCAAAGTTCAGTGTGCTGCATTCGTCTAATGAAAACAAGAAAAAACAGTTGGATAATGCCACAGGCGATGCTGTTTTTTTATGCTTTGTTTTGTTGCTCCTTTCATCACTTGACTCAAAGGCTCAGCAGTGTATTGCATCATGCTATTTTAGAGGGACAAGGCAAAAACTCCATTTGGTATTTAACTGTTCAGGTGCCACTTAGAGAGTGTAGTAAGCGAGAGAAAAGTGTATACAGGACCTTTTCTACCAAACCAGATGTGGTCCACACGATTCCTGTTGTTTGCTGTCTGCATACAGTAGAATCAGGTCATTGTGGTTATACATTAACACTCCTCCTTAAATCAGTAGAAAAGAAAATAGACCTGGATTTTAGCGTTTCAACTGGAGTCCACATTCCTGATGTCTGAAGAAACTTACCTGCACCATTTACCCCTCTGTTACTGAAACTGTACTCTGATCTCCATGTGGGCAGGATCAGTCAGGAAGACACATTTGCAACAGCGATCAATGAGGAATCTTATTAGCTATAATAATGCATCATCATTTACAGCATGGACCCATGCAGATACTTTAAAAGGTGGTCTGCAGATTTCTACACCATCTACCAGTTTGTGCCAAGCTGTGCTATGTGTGTGCGGCTGATTGTGCCCAGTGTTTACACACTGTAGATGTGGCAACGGGCCAATCTCATTACATCGCCTTGCCAGAGGTTGTATTGTCAGCAGCAGCTTGTTTGAGATGTTATGATGACTCGGGCATCTCTGTCATTCATACTGAGAGTGTACAATGTCCTCTTTGGTTTTTTATTGTTGTTGTTTTTTTTCTAGCGTTCTACTCTAGATGTAATGTGTCTCTAAACCCCAAGTATCAGTTGTCACCATAATATTATCAATTTCATTTCACTGTTAGTTTTAATATGTATCTCTATTTCCTCTCCGGTGGTTTGGACCCTTCGAAGGTTACTGAGCGTGGCACATTCAGTGAAGAGGCGGCCTCGTACTGCTGTGACTAAAATGGTTGTAGGATTTCATTTGCTTCATTTGGCAGCAGTGCAGCTGGGGATTTTTATAACAAGTTCAATCACAGTCCGTGTTGACTGGACCCATTGGTATAGGGTTGCTATTTACTCCTTAATTTACAGATTGGATTCACTGGAATTAAAATATGTAATTTTCTAATCGCACTCTGGTTTGATAAGAATTAGAAAATCTTTTCCCAAAGCGTCTCTTTATGGCCTATAAGGATAAGTTTAAGGATCATTTTGGTGACAAATACACACTTTAAATCAAACTTTGTAACTGCAACCAGACATACTGTGTGGTGGATTTACTTAAAATTGTTGTTTGGCTGTTGTAAATGAGCTAAAACACTGTTGAGATTCGAGGTTAGGTTGCAGCTCTTTGAAGTATCTCTCGCCGAACGTATTTTTCATCAGCTCTCTCTTAACTCTAACACGTCTGCCTGTCTCCATCTGGCAACCTATTGTAGAGCTCCCCAGTGAGGTAAATGTAGCAGCACTGATGTAATGTAGTGTGTTTGGAGTGTCTTCCTCACACCCAGTGGCAATACCATGCTGCCTGACCGGGTTCGACAACAGGCTGTAATTAAGAGGCTTTCTCACCTGCTGCTGGACTGCTGTTATTTTCGAAAGAAAAAAAAAAGACAGCCAGCTTTTACCAGAACGATAAGTGAAACAAAGAGATGCAATACGCTAGCTACCACCACCTGTTTCTCCCCAGGTCTCTCCTCCCCTTCCAGAATGTCTTTGTCACACTTATATTCCATCTCTCACATTCATCCTCCAGTTGAGTACACACACATTTGTCGTTTGCAGCTACAGACGGCCCCGGAGATGTTTCAGAGGAGCCGTAGCGTGCTCTAATTGCTCGATTGTGTGCCTTCGTGTATTAACAGGTGTTTTGCTGGATCCACATTACTGCTGCAATTTTAACTTGGCTGCCTCTGTAGTATTCCCAAGTTTGCCACGGAAACAAAGTTAGAGGCTGCTGGGTTTGTGGGTGGGAGAGAGGCACAGATAATAGATAGACAGTGGAGGGCAAAAGGTGAAAAGATGGGCGTGTTGCTTTGTGTTGTACATGTTTTAATGATCAAGTAGGCGTACCCCCCATCGCCTTGTGTGGCGCAACAGATTACAGTTGTCTCTGTCAGTTATATGTGAGGCTGTCTGGAGCCTCATGATTGCCTTGGCCTGTTATTCCATCCAGCAGCTCAGACAGGCAGGCTGACCTTCTCCTGATGGCTTGCTCTCTCTGCCCAGCCGTCACTTTCACCCCTTTTAACTCTCCTCTCCTGGCACAGCAGTGCCTCTGAGCTTTTAGAGATTACCTTAATGGAGAGAAAAAACTGAATAGCACATGCCTGCTGGGTTATATGTGTGTGTGTGTTTTAACCTGGAGCCTGATCGCTCTAAGTGTATACCAGACGCAAGCAGAGAGAGAGCAAGAGAAGAGAGAAGGGAGGTTATTTTTACAAGTTCATAGTCATTTTTTGGCGCTGTATTCAATGAAACTCAAATGGTTGCCTTCATATCAGCTAGTGTAGATTTCAAGATGTGTGACAGCTTGCAATCACTGCTTGTTGCAGTTGGAAAATCAGTAGCGACTGCATTTTACCTCATCTTAACCTTACCTGACTTTTAACCACCGTTGTTTTATCTTTGATAATGCAGCTCACAGTACTTATTCAGTACAGCTTATTCAATATGGAGATATAGCCTCTTTCTTGAGTTGTGACCTGCAGGGTTTATAATGTCCTGATTGTTGGGTTTTCATGAGGTTATAGTTAATCCTGACATGCCCTTATTTCCTTCTGGTTGTTTGTTTTAAGTGATCCCACTGGAGTGCACCGAGTTAAAATTGCTAACAGCTTTAGGCTTTGCAAATTTCCTTTTGCCTTTAGCCTCAACAGACGAGCCGGATTTGCAGTTTGCAGTTTTTTACCTACTTCTGCTTAATTTTACATCTTCCCCACTTTTTCACAGGTTTAATAATGAACTAGTCTGTCCTGCCGCAGCCGGCATTCCACAAAGAGCTTTGGTAGCAGTAAATTAGATTGCATTTACAGGGAAGAGCTCGCCTTGTTTTCCCAACCGTCTGCATAGGTAGGACATTGAGTTATAAAAATAAATACTTACTTTAAAAATCCAAAAAGAAAGCAATCAAAAGAAGTTTCACTTATAAAAAATATTCTTGATAGCAACAACAGGGCCAGAGGGCCAATTAGAAGAGATGATTGAGTTTTTCTTAGCTATTGCTACACTTACTCGTTAATTTATTCCCTCTTGCCACTTCTGCTTCTTGCTGTCTGACAACGCACAGTCGAGACTATTGAAAAACACTAGAAAAAAGCATGTACTGTATGTGCCAGAGTTTTCAGACACAAAGTAACTTAGAAAATACTTCATACTTTAACTATTTCACATTTCACAGCTAGGAAAAAAAAGCTTTCTGTCCTCCTGTTTCTTACTGCCACCTAAATAAGTAGACAAGCAATCCATCAGTTAGTTACTGATTAACTTGTTTAGCTAGATGATAGCATTTCAGCTTCTTTAGTGTTTCACCAGAGTAGTCTCGAAAACTAAAGATAACACCTTTAACTGTTGGAAATGATAACAGAAATATTCATTTTTTTCTGACATTGTGCAGACCAAATGATTATTGATTAAAGGAGAAATGCTCCACATTTATCAATAATTGCATCTCCAAAATACTGTTTAACCTCAAGCATCATATTTATTCATATTTCTATCCTCTCAAACAATGCTTATTCAGAAGCCTTAAATTGCACCTGCATATGGCACAATATGTACAGACTCAAGTGTTTTGAAGTGCCTGTGAAATTGGATTTAGCTATTAAGGAATCCAGAGCTCTGATTATTTGCACCTTGCAGCTCTTTTATCATGCTGTGTGACTTAAAACTTCTCATACACCCCCTGCTCTCTCTGACCCACATGTTTAACATCCCTAAAATATAAAGCTGCACAGGCTGCCTCTTCCAAATCCAGCAAAAAGCGAATCCAAACCCCTTCTCCTGATTCTCCATACCATATGTCTTTGCATATGATGAGTAGCAAGTTCTCTTCCTGAGCTGAAACTCCAGCTCAGTGGGTGGCTGCAAGAACACGTTTTCGTATACAGTCCAGAATTTGGTTGTAGTGATAGAGATTAATATTATGCATGTATGTCTCTTAATAGTTTTTGTGGGTGGTTTGGCAAATACCTCGTCAGAAACTGAAATTGCCTACATTTAAAGATAGATGAGAAACGTTAAGAAGGATGAGGTGATTATGGGGGGGGAAATGACTAGTATGAGCCCTGTTTTTTTAAGCAACTTCTATCTTTTTATGCATAATCTTTCATTTGTAGAAAAATCTTCACTGATGGAAGATTGTTTCAAGCTTCATGCATTTTGCATAAACTGGGAGAAACATCACTGGAGTTGGACTGTGCAATCAGGCTGCATTTGTTGTTAGTTGTTTTTTTTTTGTTGGGATTTTTTGGACTGTCTTATAGTATCTATTTTTCCAGGATTGTAATTTCTTCTCCTCTGTTTGTCTTGTGTTATCTCTCTGAGCTTGCCGCAGCAGGCTCTTTTTATTTAGACAGGTTAATGCACTTGACTGTGGCCTCTATCTTGGCAATGCAGCTCAGGCCTCATTGGGCTCACAGATCTTATCAGTTCTCATTGCAGGCTCCTGTTGTCATTCAAGTCCTCTGTTTTTTAGCTGACCAACATCCTGCAACTTTTCCCGGAGGCGCTTTGTAGTTGCAATTTGGTGCGCTGCAGACCCAGACTTTGTGACAGAAAGTGTTTTCTTGTTATATAGTGTACACTAGAAATGCTCCCCCAACCCGTCTTTTTATGTGTGTTTAAATGATGCTGCCATTGCGTGGGCTTTTACAGATTGTTTTGGCTGTCAGGGTTATTGTCTGCCAGCTTATGTGGAAATATATTGGCTGAGAATGACGAAAGTAAAGATGAATAACCTGTTTCCATTTTCTATTCTTACGCTCCTGCCCACACAACTTTTACTCCCGCTGTTTTTAAGATGGAGGGCTTTGTGTACAGCTTTGCAAAGAATATCCACAAAATGCAGTTTGGAAAGTTTTTGGGTTGGATTTGAAACGAGTGTTCCAAAGAAATACTGAGTCATTCATTTTGGCTGACGTTTGCAAGCCATTTGACTTCTGCTTTGACATAAAATCTTACTAAAACATATGCACAGCCACATAGCATATTGGCCTGAATACACACCTGATATTAAAGAATTTCCAATTATCTGACATCTGTTGAACTCATTTTGAAGATAGGAAACATTTCTACACTCATCTTGTTTCCCTGAGATACATAAGCCTAAGGAAACTGCTCTGTAGTTGACAGATTCTTGATGATCAGACGATGATCAGCAAAGGAGTATCATAAAATTATACCCACTTTTTAAACTTAATTTCCAGGAGAAAGAAACAAAATCGTATACAGGCCAGTCTTTCTAGAGAACAACCGTGTAGTGATAATAGTTTTTTTAAAATGGTTTTTTCCAGGCATTAACCAGCACTGATGCATTATTGTTGTTAAGAGGTTTGAATTATTTAGCTAACAGTTAATAAGGGCTTGCTACCAGTGCTTGTACTTTGCTGTAGATTTAGCCCTCGTTACCCTTAAGACATTTTGCCATGTGTTGTCTTAACTTCAACTAAAAATACTATTACTATATATCTCATTATAGTAGATATACTATATATCTACTGTATTTTAATGCCGGCTGTAATGATGGCACTTGAAGAGCCAAATGTTTTTTGAGGGGGTATTCACTGTGAAAAGTTTCACAGTCAGTCTATAGGACTCTATAAAACTCTTGGCTGTACTATAAATGTTTGCTGATGTTTCGTTCTCTTCTTAGTTTTATGCCTGTCTATAGGCAGCCTAGTGTACTCAGCTTTTCACTGTCAATGCTGCTACTCAGTTGCATAATAAGCCACACTACATAGGCACAGCTTTGCCAGCCATTGTAATGGGGCCCTTGAGTCAGGTCCTTGTTAGCTGATGCACAATAAGCTCCAGCCTAATGAGGTGTAAACCAGAGATCTGGGAAACTGAGAGGGGGCCAAATGAGTATGGCCGTCAGCCTTGGTGTGCAGTGGAGAGCTCAATGCTAATGCTATTAGCTCGGAGGTCAGTCCATTTTGCCTTTTGCCTGTTCAGTTTATCAGCACTTCATAACGTGCGGGGTGGTAGGGCGGGGTGTTGAGACAGCAGTTCACACTTAAGTGCAGCATCTTTCGGCGAACGAAGAGAGTGAGAAACGGGTTCACAATGAGTGCACGGTTTGATTGCAGCTGCCATGGAGTGATCACAGACCTTCGGCTCTTAACAGACTCCTTCTGTGTTAAGGTTTCTCCACCAGAGAGCGTCGGAGCCTCCATCTGGCCGGCTTCCTCGTCACTTCTGCGTTCATTAACAGTCCATTTGTTGCTTCTGCCCCGAGGAGCCTCCCTCCGCTGCTCACTTGCTCAGCTCGTGCTAATGTTGCTGATGTGAATTTAATGTACATATGGTGCACTTCATTCAGCCCTATTAAGCCTCAGCACTTTTCATGCTTTTACTTTAAATAATATTAGTTTTTATTATCGAGTTGAAAAGAAAAATGCTTGTCTACCTGCTGACGTTTAATATTTTGTTCGAGTTAAATGTGTTGGAGTTTTAGGAAACATTATTTCTGTGTAAAATTCATGATTGTAGTCATTCACCATTCTGCAGGTTACCGTCAGACACTATTAGCATTCATAGAAAGCCATTTCACCATATGTGAACCCTTATGAATACATCACAATGCATATATAATGCATTAACTTATTGTAATTCAGACGAAGTGCTATCATTTCTTGATAGCCCTTTTCTGATGGTCATGTGTTCTGGTGTGTTTGGTTGCACATCTGTGCACAAACACATATATTAACCCTTGGCATGTTTCTCTTCTAGCCAACGCTGGGGCCTGTTTTCCTAAGCAAGGTAACTTACTGGTTGAAAGGTTCTCTGCTCTTTATCGCACCATCATTCATTCATGATTCAAGTCACACAATTATTTGTGTGTGTGTGTGTGTGTGTGTGTGTGTGTGTGTGTGTGTGTGTGTGTGTGTGTAATCACACTGTCTCCTTCCAACTGTCTCCTTTTCTGTCCTTTTCTTTCCTTCCACCTTGGGCTGAGTTGTCTGTCAGTTAGAGAGCTGACAAAAGGCCAAGGGCTGTCAGTTTGAAGCACCTCCTTAAAAATGGACAGCCGGATCAGTACCTTTCAGCAGAGACAGTAAGAATATATAGAGAAAATGTCTCACGGGGTTATGGGATGGAGGGCAGATCGACAGGAGTTGGTGAGGAAGGACAAGAACAGTGAGAGAAATGAAAATGCTGTTCTCTTCATGTTCCCATGTGACTTTCAATCACCTCAATTTTCAGTAGTTTGTTTTTCACTGTTTCCCCAAGAAAACAATGAAAGCCACTTAAGATGACAAGCAGGCATATCACAATGGAATATCCAGCAAAACAAATTCAGTTTGAGCTTCTTCCTTTGATGTACCGCAGAAGCATTTTACTTTTCTCATTTTTCTTCCCTCAGCATTTGAAATCAATAATTCTGCAAGGAACTGCTCTGTCCTGGTGGCAAATAGTCTAACATCCCATCCCATTTCTCTCTCTCTTTCTCTCTCGCTCTCCGTCTCTCTCTCCTGTCCCCTCTGTACCTTATATTTCCACTCTCCTTCTCTGCTTCATTTGTTTCCACCTATGTGTGCCTGCTGTGTGTATGTACGTCTCCACCTTAAAATCTTTCTGCATGCTTGCGTGGGTGAGGATTCACCTCTCTCCTGCATACTTCCCACCCTTCTTTCCTCCCTTTCTCCCTTTCCTTTGTCCTCCCTTTCCTCGTCTCTTAGATCCCGAGCGTGTTGGCGGTCACATGATCTCAAGAGATGACCTGGAATATCCACGGGAATACCGGACGCTGGGGAACAATGCTCGGCGCTTCTCCAATGTTGGTCTGGTGCATACGTCTGAGCACCGGCACACAGTCAGTGCGGCGCAGAGCCTGGAGGCCCTGACCAACCTGCACAAAGCTGACATGGAACGCAAGAGGGACGCCTTCATGGATCACCTGAAGAGCAAGTACCAACAACAGCAGCAGCAGCAGCAGCAGCTTCAGCATCCACACCACAGCCCTCACCACAACCCACCGTCGCCCTCACCCTCCCACGCCAGCATGAGGGGTACATCAGAGCGATCTGCAAGAGAACAAGTAATTAATACTAATTTATTAGTTAATGTACTTGCGACTGTTTCTATTTTTCACTTTGTTGCCATTTCCAGAGATACTTCCAAAAGACAACTCAAGCTTGAAATGACTAATTTATTACAGCAGCAGAGCTAGAATTTGGTATCTTAGCCCAGAGAACATCTCTTCCCCCACAAATATCACACGTGCAGAAATTTGGGAGCAATAGGGGAGCCAACAGGTGGGTGCAGGGCTCCAGCAGCACTGATTTGTTCTAGGGAGAGAAAAGTATAAATACACCATCAAATAGGGACAGTGTTATTGATATACGACAGCAGGACGTGAGTCATGTTACGTTTGTATGACGTAGCGCAGCTCAAGTTGCTTGCCTTGAACCAGCTTGCAGGGTTTTACTCCATTTATGGTGCTTTTTTGGCAGGTGCTGCTTTTAATTCAGGACATACTACTGTTTTCTCAGTGGGTGACATCACCAAAAAACAAAACCAAAAAATCCAAAAAACATGCTGTCTGTACACACAGAATGCCCTATTACTTAGGTGGAGTTAAATGGATTATTAAATGGTCAAAAACAGGCATCTTGCTGGTGATGTCAACAGTGAAACGAGCACGCAGTTTGACACCGACCTAGATAGAAAAGACGTGAAAGAGGTGCGTCGGGTATTTTTGTAGGTGTAACAGGTGTCATTATAAAATGCTTTGTTTTGTTTTACTTCTTGAAGAAGTAGCAAAACTTTACATAGAGTTAAAGATGAGAGATGTCCTCTCAAATTAGCACAAAATTTTGAAAACCTGATTAAAAAAAATACAAAGATCAAAGAACTGAGCTGGAGGTGCTGCAACAGGATGCTACTCAGCATGGTGCCGCCTTCAGAAGAGGGGTTCAGACCAGAGCAGGGGTTCAGACCAGAGCAGGGGTTCAGACCAGAGCAGGGGTTCTGCTAAGGTGTAGGAAAACGTAGTAAAAGGTACTTAATGCGCATATGCTAATGCGGACACATCGAAATAATCTTTCTCCTCTACTCTCCTCGCTTTTTTATCAGTTGTTTTCCCCTTTCCAAATGTGCTTCATGCTTTGACCAGTTTCATGGCTCTCTGTCTCACACACACACTACGCAGAAACATGCTCTCTGTGTTCCAGTGCAGCTGCTGTGTTAAAACCGGGTAGATTTAGTGTAATGATGTGACAAGAAAAGCACATCAGGGGTGAAGGGAAAGAATCAAAGAGAGTGACGGAGTGAGCGAGCGAGCGGGAGGGTGGTTGAACGGCAGGTGGAGTCCGTAGTTGCCTTGGTAACCTCTCCCATGTATGGTAGGTGGGGATATCGCATTGCAAAGGTCAGGTTGTGTAGAGAGGGATGAATTGTGCAATGAATCCAGAAGAGACAGGGGAATATTAAGCTCAAGGTAGGTGTTTTTCTCAAATTAAGTGTCAGCCTGTGGAGTGGACAGATCCATAGGTGACAGGGCATTTTCACTCAGGGAAGGAAGCAGCAGAGCCCAGGATTTCTTGTCATCTTGTGGTTTTGCAGAGCATAGACGGCAAGGAAGGAGGGAGGGTGGGAGGAGGAGCTGGAGAGGAGCACAGCAGCCTGTGAAGCAGCCCACTGCTCAATTAGCCAGCACCAGCAGGACCCAGCCACCCATTTGCGAAGGAGTTAATCGGCTGGTGTTGTAATGAATTAAATAAAGACTTTCCGCCGCATGTGCAACTGTAGAGCGAGACAGCGAGAGAGGGAGATTGAGTGAAAGAGAGGGAGGTGGGTAAGAGAAGCTCAGGGAGGGAGAGACAGGCGAAAGCACGATGAGGATTCACTGTACCTGACGAACAGCCTGGGATGACTGGAGTGGTGGACAGGCACAGGTGCACTGCAGGTGAGATGAGACTGGAAACTGGAGGCTGCCGTAGAGAGTTTGTGTGTTTGTGTGTTTCTGGGAGGGCATGTGCTCGCTGGGATTAGAGTGCATACCTGTTGTGCTTGTTGTGGTTGTATAGACGGCGTGCATATGCTCACAAGGCAAGCTACACGGGGGCTGATGTATAAGCTGTTCACAGCGTTCTTTGTGTCTCTGTTTGAGCGAGCACTAATTTGCTGATTAATGTGTGCGTTTTTAAGAGAGAGAGAGAGGGAGAAGCTGCTGTGATGTTTAGACACAACACCGGACTGGAGGAGGATCGAGGGAGAAAGAGTAAGAAGGGTTGATTTGAGGGGGGCGGGGGTGCAGAGAGGATGACGACATGAGAAAGAGACAGAGGTGGAGGAGGGGTGGAGCGAGTGCAGCCTGTTTTACATGCAGGTCAGGTAATGCAGCGCTCCACTCTGCGAGACTAAGTCCTTCTGTTAGATTTCTGTGGTTAACCCCAGTAAGTGCACAAACACAAGCTTATGCGTAAATATATAGACGTCTTAACTTTGCAGTGAGAAATGCATTTAACCCCCGAGCCCTAAGTGCAAACATCTATCAGTAATTTCGTCTAAGTGGGGCTTGCAGCCTATTTAATTCAAGTGGAAGTTAAAAAATGACAATGTGTAGATTTGAGCTAAGTAGCAGAGCTACAGTCAAGAGTTACTCTGTCATCTGTTCATCTGGGATTAGAGTGATAACGACTGGCACTACAGGCTAAGGTGTTGAATGTGATTTCTTCCCAGAAGATGTTCTTTAATGGCAGTGATTATTGCCTGCATGGAGAACTGCTAAAGAGAAATAATCTACATTGAAATAAGCCCTCTCCAGTTTGCTCTCTCTCACCTTCACATTGGAATATTTGCCAATCAAAGTCCAAGTGAAGTGTATCTGCAGCTGTCAGAGCAGAGCAACGGTTAAAGAACAATAAAAATGTGTTTACTTTAGTGTGAGTTAGCCTCATTAAAGCAACAAACACAGAAACACTGGGAAGAGACATACACACAAGACCACAAATCACTTCTGCACCATTAAAGCCAAGCCTCTGAGTCATTCAGCTTTGTGGGAAAATAAAATCATTAAGGTTGTCAGAACAAATGAACAGCAATTATTTATGATGCACCGGTGCTGCCCCTGAGCTCCTGTCAGTTCGACAAATTGTCAAGGACAAAACTCAGTGGCTACACTTAATAAATGATGGACTCATGATCAGGTATTTAAGGTCAGTTTGAGTCCAGTCCTGAAGGATTGTGTATTGGCATATCCCCAAAAGCGACCCACTTTATCACTGACCTTCAATCTCTAACTGAGAGTCTGCTTTTTGACCAGATGATTTACAAATCCAGTGTGTTCCTGTGAACAACGAGAACTTTTTAAAATCATCCACAAAGAGGTTTCTCTTTATTATCACCAATGTTGGTTAATTTAATCCTGTGGACTTTGAAGATAAGTGGTTTTCTATGGACAGCAACAATATAAGGCATTAGAGTTTGGTAGGGGACATCACACCAAAGAGTCATTTTCTCGAGCAACTGCTTTGACGTGTTGGTAGAAATTTATATACCACGGGGGAAAAGAAGCGTGGGTAGAGATTAAGCGCCATATAAATTTGCGTCCCACTTGTCTCAGAGCCAGTGAGCCTAAGCACAGTCATACACATTTAAAATTATACTTAGAACAACTCCACTCTACACTTGCAAAACATTACTTGGAGAATAAAATAACAAGATTGCACACGATGCTTTAAGTGAGATTTAAAGGTTTCAGTGTTTCATTTTTTAGGTGGTTAGTTTGTTACTGTTGTTCGACCCATATCACAGGATTATTAAACCATTTTTGTATTGTATGCTGTGTAAGCTCCAAGCAGGTTTTGTTTATATAGTGGAGATGCAGTATCAAAAAAAGAAGAGACAAGCACAGATGAACTCAAAGACAGCAGCCACTTCACGAAACATGAATAATTTTAGAGCGTCCTTCTAAAGCTGTTGTCTATCATTTATAACAAAACACAGATTTGTAATGAATGGCGCAGATATTCTGAGCTATGAATATTTTTCCCTTTTTGGGATGTTCTGGTAGGTTGGTGCAGTCATTCCCAAGACTAATGTTGAGTCCAAACTACATGCTGATTTAAAGATAAGATAAGATAACTCTTTATTGTCATTGTACAGTTATACATAGTACAATAGTACGATGAACTTGGAAAACTGTCGCACGTCGGCACTATATGCAACACAACACATCACAGTAACTTAACTTAGTAATAAAATGAAGAATAAGTCTTTGTGTATTGCACACTGTTATTATTGCACATTAATTATTGTTGTAAATATTATTATTGTTATTGTTGTTACCCCCCAAAAAAGTCCAGGGAGGTAGTCAATCAGGTCAGCTGTTTGCACTGATTAGGGCTATTGCCCTGTTGTAAAAGCTGTCCTTGAGTCTATTTATCGGGACCTCAGCAGCCTGAACCTCCTGCCAGACATCAGGAAAAGCAAGATTTAAAATATGTTGCAAAAGTCTCAAAATACTTCCAAAACATATTAAATGGACTTTTATTATTCAAGAGAAGTGTACAATCAGTGCAGCATAGATACATGGAAATGTATTTTGATATTTAGCTCCCCCCTCTCCAGCCTGTTTGTGGGATATACAGTATCTTATGTCTAAAAAAAAAAATCAATTAAATTTTGCTATTCTGGCAACTTTTTATTTTTAGGGAACCATATAGACATGATTTCCGTGAGTGCTGTAGATGTGGCTGCTTCCAGCTGATCCTTTATTCACAAGGGACCCACTCGGCATGTTTGATTTGGCAGATTTTTTTTAACGTTGGATGCACTTCCTGACACACCCTCAAAAGGATTTGTCTCCTCCTGGGATGGGATCTTTTGCTTGTTAGATGGCGTGAACCGCTACACCATCGAACCACCATGTGTGCTATTGATGCAAAAAGTAAAAAAAAAACAATAATAATTCATCATTAGAATAATAAAATTTTAGTAGAATAGCTCTAGAAGCATTTAATGTCTTTTTAGTGCATTTGTGATTTTGTTTTTAATTCTTTTTGTTGGTGTGGCGTTCAAGATTCACACTTTAATTCAAAACTGATAATATAAAATAATTATCTGTTCATTCATGTAAAGTAGCTACAAAACATTTAAAGTTTTCCTCTCCTGTTTTCATCAGAGCCATAAAACGCCTTGTAAACTGACTGAAAACACCTGCAAAGGGGTTTTCAGCACACAGTAGTTTACTACTGCTACCTTCTTGCCCAGGAAACTTTACTGCTTTGTATTAATTTAATTATAGCACTTCATTCTGCATCAAGGCCAAGCAAACAGTTGCATCTCGATATAAAAAGAGAAGACGGAAGGAAATAGAGTGACAGAAACACCTGAGCTGAAAAAGAGTGAGGGAACATTAAGTGAAAGCTTGGGTTGCAATAAGTTAGTAATCACTGGCCCTGATTCTCATGTTTACAGAAATAATCTGGCTTTTGTTGAGACTGTATTAGAATGGGAGGCGGGTAATGAAAAACCACCAACTATCATAAATCAAAACTTGTCGCTTAAAAAAAAAAGAAAAAGAAAAAAATTCATCTGCCAGGAGACTAATGTGGGTTCTGGAGAACGGCGACTGAATGGACTGAAAACTGCCTGCAGATAAGAATAAGAACAAGAATAACAGTTTGGATTAGAATTAAAATTCATGGACTTTTGCAATCTTTTTTTTTTTTAATTTCCATGTCAGTTTAAGGTATTTTGGAGCCATCAGTGGATTGGCCTGGATTTGACTGTGGGGTAATTATGGCTTTATAGAAAGCCAGAGACCTCTGCCAAAATGCGAGCGCCTTTTAGTATGTGGCAGAGCAGCAGGAAGGGCAAATGGACAGATGAGAAATACAGCATGCACTGGCGAAAATAAGCAGGTGAGATTTCGAGGTTCTGATGAAAAGAGCGCAGCTGGTGGATTGGGAATGGATGAGACAGGAGACGGCAAGCGGGAGGCAGAGTGCTCGCTTGCCTGTGGTGGTGAAGTCTGGGAGAGAGGCCAGCGTTGCCGCTACAGAGTGGGTTGCTTGCTTGATTCGATTTCACTCTTTTCATTTCCTCACCTTCACCAGTTACAGCCAACAACGCAATCTTGTTTTAGGTACGCTGGAACCCAGTGCTTGCAAAACACAGAGACCACTTGCATTAACACCAATCATTTAATACTTCAAAGAGCCCTATTAGATGAGGCTGTCAGTAATATTAATGAGTTCAAAGGATGCTTTCTGGAGGAAAATGCAAAACCTTTTGTGGCCTGCAGCGTGACTCTGTCTTGTAACTAGTTTACTTTGCTCTGTGCAATATTCTGTTTATATTTAACTTAAGCTATAAGCAGAGACGTAAATATCTAACTATTCTCTCTCTGTCTCCCTTCCTGAAACTTCACAGCAACAGCCCAACTACTGGAGCTTTAAGGTCAGTGCTGCTAGTTCAAGTGTCCCTGTGTGTTTGTCATTGTTAGTGTGTCCATTTGAATGTGTCTATGTGTGCTTTGTGCTGTGGCATCACTTTCGACCCTCAGGCATCACTAGCCTATCTCCATGCTACTTTAGCTTCAGTATCCAACTCGCTTGACATCTCTTGGCTCTCTGTGCACTGTGTGTGTGCATGTGTGTGAGAGTTTTGTCTCTTTATGAGTGTGTGTGTGTGTGTGTGTGTGTGTGGTGGCAGAGGTGTCAGGGGGTGGCAACAGCTTAAACTTCTCCTGCTCCATTTAATCTGCAGAAGATGAATCTCTCTGGATTTATGATACCTCAGTCGGCTGGCATTAATGGATAGCAGCCATGTGACACTGCTGACGTATTACTGAGTGAGACATTAAGAATGCATTTCAGATGTGCTACTCAAGCATTACTGAAATAATGCTTTGGCATTAGCACAGAAGCTTGAGTCATGGCTAAAGATGCTAAATGTATTTTATCCACAGGTTTATAAAGGAAAAACATGGGTTATATACACTGGAGAACAGGCAGTGATATTGACTGTATAAATCACTTACGCTGAATTGCTGGCTTGCGTGCAAGGTTGTGTGTATCACTTTCTGACTTTATAGATCATAGTGGTAGGCAGGGAGAAGGTATTGATATGTGTGAGGGAAGAGCCCAGGGCTTGTCTGAGTTGTAGTCTGACCTCAGTCTGTGCTCTCAGCATCATTTGGACCAGGTGGAAATGTCACTAAATATCAATGGCTAAATGCCCTGACCCTTGAGGAAGGGTAAGTAATTTATCCCCTATTCCCACAACTAATTTATTCTGAATAACATGAATTTAGAGTTCTGTCTGTCACATAAATGTGCCACACAAGTAAACGATTTTGAACCCTGCAGGACATACAAGTGGGCTGCCAAAGCTCGGGGGTGTTTGAGGAAGAAAAATAGCATTTGAAACAATCAATTGAACCAGTTGTGACTTTTCAGAAATGAAATAACAAGACTGAAAGATTTTCTGCAGAAATACTGAGAATGCTATTCATCTGCCTCCAACCTTTTGTCCTCCTTCACTATATCCATGAATCTTCCTCTTTTCCTGCTTGGAAGCTCCACATTCAACATCCATTACCCATTTGTTACCCAACATATCCACTATCCCTCCTCTGCACATGTTCAAATCATGTCAACCTGAGCTAGCCCTCTGATATACTCATTTCTAATCTTATCCCTCCTGCTCATTCCCAATGAAAATGTTAAAATGATGTCAAAATAATAATAATTGAAACGAATAATTATATTTGCATTTGAAAATGTGGGTTCTTGATTAGCAATAAAGGCCATGACATGCTCATCAGTATTCCCCAAAGTCAAGTTGACCTTTAGGGATGTTTCGTTTTTTTCCAACCGTTAATGAGAAACTGAAAGCTGCGTTATACAAACTGTGAAGTGTTTGGAAGAAAAGCTTTAGAAAAAAACAAAAATTTATTAACTCTTCTTTAGTCAAAGTAGTTCATGATGAACATTTTCTTTATCAGTGATTTACTAGAGATTGTTTTCATTTCTTTGCATTTATTAGTGCAAGTTGCTTTTTTGTTATTCACGTATTGTTGTTTTGCAGCTTTGCTTCACAATGCACTAAATTAGGTTGTTTTAATAACGCAGTAGTGAGAAAGAGAGAATTTATTGACAGAGGTGCAGCAGCATTAATATAGTGTCAAATGAAATAAGCAAAATACTCCAAGTGATCAGAAATCTAAAGATATCATATATTATATGCTTTTAACACAGAGGCTGTTGTTGACATCTTTTACTGTATGTCGGCGCCTCATCTTGTTCAATTTTCTTCATTTTGCACTAGAGCTTCTGAAAGCCATGTCCTGCTCCCTCATGCTATCATCTCTAATCTAAGCCTAATTCTCCCTGAATTACCCTCCCTGCTCAAATTAAACCCCCAAATGGAAGTAGTATAAGGACTGCATACACTCATGGTTTCATCTTTGGCATAAATATGTTTTCCAGGGATCTCATTGGATTGTAGCATGCTAAATATAGACACATTTTTAAGTCTAATTAACAAGTTGTGGGTGATGCATGACTGAACATATCCCTGTCAAAGTTTCAAAACTGCTGTTTCTCTCGGCCAGAAACCCACCTAACACTCTCAGTTATAAAACGGTGTCTTGAGGAACAGTGCATTATTCTCACTATCTTTTATAAGCAAACCTATTGCAACAACTTACAATTTATAGCAGTTTTACAAAGCATTTTGTTCCATGCATTGATGATTCCTGGTATTCTAAAGAGAAAGGACTCTGAGAGTATTGGGGGACTTTGTGTCCAGGAGATTGGCTACAAAGATGAAAAGCTATAATAACGGAAAAAAGCAAGTAGAGCCAAATGGATGTGAGAGATGGATCGATTTAGGGGGCTGTTTTCTCTCCATTTTCTAAAAGTGAGAGCTGTGAACTTTTTTGTGTGGGAAAAGAGCCAGGTTGTGGGTGGAGGAAAAACATTAAAAATGCTCAAGATGTAGACAGAAACAACACGAGAGATGTACCTGGATGTGGCTTTGGCCTCTGCTGCCAGAGACTGAGGGGGAAGCAGATATGTTCACACAAAGCAGTCGAGTAAGAATTAAAGGAGGACACATGAGTGACAGGGGATAAAAGGTGGGAAAGGAGGACGTATCACTGGAGGCTAAGACACAGAGAAGCATCCAGGGAAGATAAAGATATTATTAGGAGGGGCGAACAAAATAAGCTGGTGGGGGGAAAAAAGTATGAGATGTGGACAAGGTGTGAGGTTTGCAATTTAAAGATTTTACACCTCGGGAACCAAAGGCTTCACTCGCATCAAGCTGTGTTTGGCATTTTTATATATAGTAATTTTCAAATCCAACAGAATTTAATGTCACTTAAGAGGAGAATTACTGCTCTTGCAGAAAAGATTAGAAAGAGGCTGGCAGCAACCGTCATGTAATAAGCCAGCCTCTGGTTTTAGACTGTTATAGCAGTGTAGTTCAGCCATTTTCTTGTCTTGTTGGAGGCTCAGCTGTATCGTAGCCAATGCCGACACCTCGCACATGAACTCCTCTTAACTTAAGCTTGTGCATCACATGATTCATATTTATTTACATTCTACATGTTATGTTATGAGCAAGAGGAAAATAGGAATATATAAGGACACAGAGGGGGTTTCAAGTTCAAAATATACTCCAGAATTTTTAAAACAAACTCACTTCACTTTTATGGCCAGATCACTGAACCTTCAGGCAGTTAGTTAATCAGGCATCAACCACCTCAAACTGAGCACCATATCAGAAAACAAGTTCAGGGTTTAAATTAAATGTAATCTTCACAGAGAGATAACTTAACACTTTGCAGATGCATTCATTTTTTGATTGCCCCAGAAGTATAATTACAGTATGCCTGATTAAAACATTCTGTGGCTGAAGTGAAGTTCACCATTTTTATCGAAGAAGAGATAAAAAATCTGACAACTAGTTTGCAGTCTAAATAAGACGACCCTGAAGTACAAGATGGAGTTTGATGAGAAATGCTCCCCCAAACATAGAAAGCCATATACCAAGGCTACAAGGCTTTTGACCTTAAAGCAGAGTAGACCGTTGTGTGTGTGTGTCTGTGTGTATGCACTCATGCTAGCGTCTACAAGCAAGAAACAAGAAAAGACATGGTGGGAGGTTGCAATGAGTTTAATGCAGTTTGTAGCCTTAGGTTGCCCTGTCCCACTTTCCACTCTATTCACATGTAAGATCATCCTGTTCTCCTCTTGTTCCTCTCTTCTGCCATGCCCTTATAGCAGTGTGGAGATTGCAACAGTAATTGAGTGCTGTTGGAAAAAGTCTAAAAGAAAAGGTTGAGGTGTAGGGAAGGGGGTGGAAGGTGGGAGGGTGTGGAGGAAAAATGAGGAGGTTAAACCAGTTTTCCTCAAAGGCTGTGAACACCGTGATGTAACGCTGGCATTTCTAGCAGCACCAGATGCATGACCAGATGGTGCATTCACATATATTATTTACAATGCAAAATTACCGCAGTGAGACATTTTCAGTTTACATATCACATAAACCACCAATATGGAAGTCAATGTTTGGGGACTGTTGTAATAAGACGATCTGAGTAAAACCACATGTAACAACAGCTGCAGTAATCTTACACCCAGTCATACATGGGGATTTCATTGTCTTGTTTTTGCAGCATGTTGAAAGGAGTTGCGGAGAGAATGCAGCGTGAATAAGGAGGTAAATTTGGGTTTAAAAACATGACAGGTAAGCTAGTTCAGACATACAGGATCATACTCTCCCATTTCCTTTTCCTAGAAAGCTCAGTGGGTTATTTCGCTTTAAAATTAATTTCTAACAAGGACAGCTAGAATGAGTCAAGCTGTAGTTCAGAGTTGCTCATATTCCCATTCATAGAAAAAGCTGCATTTCTTTGCCAAATCAGCTCCCGGGTGTTACTTTTACTGAGTAATATTTCATTTAGACGGCTGGTTCAGCACCTGTTCTGTGTTGGCTAAACACCTGAATTTGTCCAAAAACTGCTTTTTATCATCCTCCTTCTTTATTGGCATTTAGAACGTCAAGTGTAGTCTACAAATAGTCTAGCACTATCAGTAGCACACCTCACTACGCTGGTTCGTTCTAAAAAGTAACGAAAATCTACAAATCAGTCTTTTGGTTTTTGGGTCCCAGTTATGAACTTTCCTTCACCATCAGTATCAAATTAGGTGTTCTCTTTTTGTGCCTTAAAAGTAAACTGTCTTAACAGGCTCAGATTAAAGTGTTTTTATTCTGTAGAGAATATTCACTATTGCTTTGTCTTTGGCCAAAAGGTCTTGAGTATTAATACACATATCTCATAGATGTATCATCAAATGCTTCTTTTAGCTCAGTAAGTAACCTTTTTACTGTTTAGCCTGTAAAGTGTAAAAATTACAACTGGTTATTTTGCCTATTTTGACGTAAGGTCATGTATAAATAACTCCAGCCTACATAGTAGTCTGGCAAATGCACGAAGCCCAAGAATTATACTGCTGTTACCTCAGAGCTGGGATGACTGTTCACCAGTGTTGCCAGTCTGCTAATCATAGCTTCTTAGACTCACATCAAACAGCTTGTATAACACCGAAAGCACGTTTCGACATTTCAATCATAACTTTTGCTTCCTAAAACAGTGGAAACGTAAATAAAATCTCCAGGGTTTATTTTGATCCCCCAACCCTCCTCACCCCTTAATGTCCCTATGTAGGATGGTCTGGCCAGAATGAGGCAAGCTACAGTGTGGGCTTCTCCTCTGTGATGCTGTTGGCTGTGTTCCTCGGTGTGGTCACAGCTTAGATAAATGACCCTATTAGAAAACATGGTGTGGGTTATCTGTCAGCATCGCAGTTTCTCAGTGCGCTCAGACACTGTCTGCCGCTACCATCACTGGTTTGGTTCACTGTGTATGATTGAATTATGTATGATGGCGGCAAAAGGAATGTAAGGTTACATTATTAAAAAACGGTTGTTGGGATTTTTAGTCTTGCTGCAGGTTTGTAACTTGTCTTGTAAACATACACGTGAATGCATGCAGCAGCTAATTAAAAGACCAAATTACCAATGACTGCAGTACCTAACATGATATAAGGTCCCATATATTGCTGTTTGGTTATTCCATTCCCTACTGGAATAATTACTCGATTCCCAGAAGTTTAATAAGTAAAAAAGATTTATCTCATTGAGTTGCATGAGTACTGCAGCGTTTATTATCATTTGCATCTACATATTAAGGATATCTACTAAAGCTAAAGCTAGGCTGGTGTTCACTTGGAAGTGTTGGACAAATTGAACTATGATCGTCGGTGCAGAATTCTGTAGCAATCGATCTTAAAGCTGAGTATGCACCGAGGTGGTCGATCGACTATCTGACAGGGTGACATTGCCATCCATTGAACTGTGCCACCTGCAAGGCTAAAAAAAATTAATCTTGTGCTACATTCATTTTGCCCACTGTGACAGTATACTGTCACACGCTGCCTTTTGGTAAAAACAAAACCCACCCTTTTGAAATTCTCTGTCTGGGATATTGAGATGGATTTCTTCCCTGCTATTTTTTCATTTTACTGATTAAGTAGTTAATTGATTATTTTGAAAAAAAATCCATATTGAAAGTATTCTCTGTTTGCATCTTTCATTTCTTGTTCAGCATGCTTTCCTGGCTTATTACCCAATTAACAAAACCATAAATGGATGTACAGTGATTGTGTATTCTGTGCAGTGTTGTGTGTTTATGAATGAATTCAAACAGCCCACTGCTGAGACTTAATGAGCGCAGATATGGCCCTCCATATTGCTTCTGTCAGTATCCCATTAATTAAATACCACATTAATGGAAGGAGCAGTAGATCCATGCTGCTGCTTGACTTAGGCAGCGAAAGGAAGACAGGGGAATTCTTAGAAAGGACTGTTCTAAACGAGCACAACGACTGTTGTGCTCGTGGTTCAAGGAGGATGAGACAGGAATGGCTCCTGTGCTGTGGCCAAAGATGCATTTGCTTTTGCCGTCCAAACAATGAGCAGACAGCATTCTGGGAGCTCATTACAGCAGCCTCTGAGCTGGAGGAGACTCTGCAGCGGTGGGGGATCAGAGAGACAGTTCAGTGAGCTCAGCCCCAGCTGCGCTAACAGTCTTTCAGTGAGAGACGCCTGGGCAAAGGCCAGCAGGATAAACCCACAGTGACAGCCTGGGATTTGCATGAGCTTCTCCTCCCATCCCACAAGCATTCATTTAAAGTTCGTAGCTGCAAACGGACAAGTTTGGATGAAAGCGTGTGGGAGGTGTGCAAAGTCTCACTAACTTTTTCTGAGTTTCTGCTTAATACGTCTCCTTACAAGTGATTCATAAAGGCTGATGTCCTGGCATTCTGTGCCAACTGAGTACAGCTATATAATGTTTTGTTGCTGCACCATTCAACTAATGTCAGAGACTGTGACGCCAGTAATTCTTTGTAAATGGCTGCTAGCTTAACCATTGTCAGGGCTTCAATAATCTTGTTAGGTGTTTCATTGTGTGGTGTCTCACTGTGTGCCTGCTTTCTGTTTTCAAGTTGTTCTTACACCACTAGCCCCGTCCAATCCATTCTTTCCACTTCAGTTTCACTTCACAGTCAATTAATCTGTCCCTTTTCTCTCTGTAGAGCCGCAGTCCACGCCACTCCCAGTCTACCCAGTCTGGTCTCGCCGACCAGGCTGCCAAGCTCTCTTTTGCCTCCGCTGAATCCTTGGAGACTATGTCAGAAGCCGACATCCCCATTGGATTTAACCGGATGAACCGATTTCGCCAGAGTCTGCCGCTGTCCCGCTCAGCCAGCCAGAATAAGCTACGATCTCCAGGTTAAAATCACCGCATACCAGCTGGACTCAAGGCAGCTTTCTCTTTACCTCATGTAGCTGGTGAAGGGAACCACTGTGCTTACAATGAATTGAAGGAATTGTGTTTTATTCACACCCGAATTTACAGTCTTTAGTGTAATTGACCTGCTATAAAAATGTACAGAACACTCAAACCTGATAAAGTATGACCTGTGAGTTCAAAAATGTCTTGTAGTTTTTAGAATGGAATAAAAAACAGAGATTTTTTTTCTTAGGATAGGTATTTTAGTGACATTTCATTTAACTGTAACAGAGTTCATACTGTACTGGATTAAGTATATCCTTGTGTGCAAGCAGAACATTCAAGGACAGTTTTACAACAAAAGGGCCTTGGGAGTGTAGAGAGGATTAATGTGAAGGTGGTGCAGATTCATGAAGAGCAAGGTGTGGAGTTACCTTGCGCAGGTAAAAGAAGTGAGTGTAAAATTAAAGAGCTATACCTGATTAGGGCAAGCAAAAGTGGCACAGCAGGCTTGCCTGTCTCCCCTGTCTCTACACTAACTACTGTCTTTGTTTTCTTCTCTTCCCAATTTGTCTGCAGTATTAACTGACACTTAATTTTGCCTGACTTTTAACTCTTGGTCTTTCTTTGCTTTGTTTGTTCTTTTTTGTTTGTCCCATGGTGTATGACTTTTTGTTTGTCCCATGGTGTATGAAGATGAATTTTCAGGTTAGTCAGGTGTCAAACACATCTTTATTTATATGATCGTTGCAGAATCTGCTGAAAGCTTTTTATGAAGTTGGGATGTTTTGGAGTTTAATTATTCATAGGTGGGGCAACTAATACTCAAAAAGAAAACCTTGCAAGAAATTCAGCCTGTGCATGCATCTTTGTGCATTATCTGTGAATTCTCAACTATCTCTCACAATCCTAATCAAACATTAAGAAAATAAGAGTGGGTTTGGTACTCATTTAGCTATTAGTCATGCTGATATCTGATGAGAAAAGTTATCTAGATTTCGTATAAAAAAGAGTCAGAACATTTGTATCATTTCAGCTGCAGCCAACAAAATGTCTCTGCTAGTTCTCTCCATCCACTAAAGCCAGCATCTTCTGACTCAGCCACCTTCTCCTTCATCGCTTTCTTTTAGGCGTGCTGTTTCTGCAATATGGAGATGAGACGCGTCGGGTGCACATCACCCATGAGCTCACCAGCCTGGATACGCTGCATGCTCTCATTGTGCACATGTTCCCTCAGAAGTTGACAGCAGGTATGCTGAAGTCACCCAACACAGCCATCCTGATCAAGGACGAGGCCCGTAATGTCTTCTACGAGCTGGAGGATGTCAGAGACATTCAGGATCGCAGCATCATCAAGATTTACCGCAAAGAACCCATCTATGCTTCTTATCCCGCTGCCGCACACCTGGCCAACGGGGACTTGAGGGTAAGCAGAATGGAGATGGGAGGTGAAAAGGCCAGCCTGTTTTCTGCTATTTCACAGAACAAAATTCTTGTCTGATCTCTGGCAAGTTTGACAACTGAACTGTCAATGAAAACTATAATGGGGTGCCTTTTTGGTAAGGTAATAGTGCCTTCTTTTATTATTTTTATTATTTCAGTGGTTACTTTGACTATTACAGGCTATTACAGTATATTCAGGTTAGTAATTTAACAGGTATTCCTCCTGGAAATGTATTTTCTTATCTTCAAGTAGGCCATCTGTTGCTGTGCAGACACCAGAGAACAATGTTCCTGTGTGAAATGAGCATATTTTAACATTCAAAGCTATTTCTGCTTCAGTAAAGATCAAGGGAGCCTGAGGGAGATCCTTTTTTAGTTTTTTTATACAAAACTATGCTTACAATCTGCATTATTCACAAAATACTAAGAATACAACTCTTGTTAACCATGCACACAGAGAATGAAAAATGATTTCAGTGCATGTACTGTGCTTGTACATGGGGAAGGGGTGGCCAACGAGTGTACACCACAAAAACATCAACAAGTAGCCACACAGGCCTAAAGACCAGCTGGTGACAACCTGGCAACCAGTTGGCAACAGTTGATTAGGAAAAATAAGTATTCCTTGAGTGGTTGCCAGTGGTTGTTCACAGTCACTGTGAAATCAATTGCTAAAGCCCCAATCTTGCAGGCTGGAGGTAGTTTTTACTGCACTTTTTAAAGTTTCAGTACCTGTCAGTGGTTAGGTAGTGTTTGCGATTCTTGGTACATCCAGTTTCTTCCACTGAAAATCAGAAACCACTTGTCAACTGGTCAGGAAATACAGGGTTTGGCTTAGTTTTAATGCCATGGTTTTTCAGTGTATATAAATGAATTTATCCCTGGTTACAAAGGCTAAACATCATATATTACTCTGTCTTTGTCTAATATATTCTCTGCAATAAACTGTTTGCTATGATGCTGAGAATGAATGAAAACACGAATGACTTAAGTTAGAAAAGTAGATATGCGACTAGGAAAAGCAGACTATTTGACATTTAAAAGGTTCAGAAATTAGAAAAATCACAACAGGACTAAATTAGCAGCAGGGGAACACAGCCAGAGGTGAAGTGAAAGATAGCACTGGGGCATGTTTAACAATAATATACTAGACAAAAGGCAGGGAAGAAGAGCTCAGTGAAGAAACGTTCAGAGCTTTTCAGGTTGAATGAGCTTTTGCATCATGTTATCATCCTGCTGTAGATAAAGATACAGATTTAAGACTACATGGTCTTGTGTTGCCTTGCAGATTATTTCCATTTTGAGTAGACACAATCAATTTTATTCCTTTTATCATTAGTCTAATAAACAAAATCACAGGCAGCATCTCTGATCTCTTCCATCGGACCAATAATTTGTCTCGTTATTTAACAAATTTATCATCATATTTTGGCATCTGCAGATCCTGACACCTTGTCTGCTGTCAGCCAGATCCAAGTCATAGTCACAGTCATTATAAGCATGGGAATCACAGTACACTCATCTGTTGGTCTCCATGGTAACTCTCATCCCTCTTTGTTCATTTCAGAGGGAAATGGTCTACTCTTCCCGCGACTCCTCCCCAACTCGCCGCCTAAATACCCTTCCTTCCTCCACCGCCTCAGCATCCTCTGGGTCTCCTTCTCGCTCACGCCTCTCCTACAGCGGGGGCCGTGCTCCATCCTTCGGTGGATCCCATCCCCAACATGATCAGCCCCGACACCCACACCATCCCTCAGCCGGCCATGGTGCCAACGCAGGTCTGTCCCCTTCACCTAGTGCCATCCTGGAGCGCCGCGATGTCAAGCCTGATGAAGAGGTTTCTGCTAAAAACATGGCACTGATGAAAAATGAGGGGCTATATGCCGATCCCTACAGCTTGATGCACGAAGGCCGCCTCAGCATCGCCTCCACCCAGTCATTAGCTGCGATCGGAGACCCCTTTAGCTTCCCTGTTTCCGCTGGCCTGTACCGACGTGGCTCTGTGCGCTCCCTCAGCACCTACTCAGCTGCTGCTCTCCAGGGAGAACTGGAAGACTCGCTCTACAAGCCTGGAGGTTCACTATACTCAGACACATACTCTTCTGCCACTCTGGGCATGGGATTTCGCATGCCACCGTCATCCCCACAGAAAATCCCTGACATGCAGCTGAGGGACAGGGACTCTTATTCCAGCACACCCAGAGCCTCACCTGTCAGACAGAGTTTCCGCAAGGACTCTGCCTCTTCTTCTGTGTTTGTGGAGAGCCCGAAATCCAGGCCCAGCTCCGGTTCTGATCCTCTGTGTATAACAGCTGGACCTGGAGAGGGCAGCCGCACCACATCTGGTTTTGGGTCTTCGTTATCTGGGCAAGATTCTGACAGTAGCAGGTCAGTAAGAATCAGTGTGAATGTTTTCCTGTTTTTATTCGTGTATTTTATTGTATCTTCGGATGCAGTGTGCATCAGGGAAAAAAGCAAACAAACAAAAACAAAACCCTCAAAGTTACATATTTTCTCTGCCTGATAAACTTTTACAGATATTATTAATTCATGTTTAACAATCTCCTATTCAAATTTGCATATTTCACACCCCTAAGAACAAATATTTTTCTGTTTGCAAAGAATTCCAAGTGTTTTTTCAGCTCTTCGTTTGTGTTGAGTTCAGGGTTTTGTTTCACAGATGTGCTGTTTGTTATTTTCGCAGGGATCATCGCCTGGAGCGTATGGAGGCCATGGAGAAGCAGATAGCCAGTCTGACTGGGCTCGTCCAGAGTGTGCTGACCAGAGCACCAGACAGTGACAGCACGTAAGACTCTCCATTACAGCCCATTAACCCTCTGAAAGTCACAGATACAGCATTAGTTTGGACACAAAAACAGGATGATCGACAGGATTATTATCTATTATGAGAGCCATTATAAGCTCCATAGCTGTGAAGTGGTGCATTACCTCGTGTGAGCACAGCACAAATTCAGAGCACTAAACATTAGCCACAGGGCACAATGCTGATCAGTGCACTGATAAATACAGACATCTCCTAGAGTCTTTCAGCAGATTTTGATTCCTTACACTGACCATTGTTATCAGGGCACTTTACTCTCACATATGTAGACTTCATTAAAAAGGTGACAACTTGTTAATGTAATCAGTCTGATAGTATCCAGCAGTGGTGCTTCTAGTGTTAGCACTGTAATTGCCTTGCCCTGTGGCCGTTGATCCTCAGATGTGGCCTGCTGCGTCTCTGCATGATGGCGGGCTGCCCTCCAGACCAAGGGACGGAGTTTTCACGGCCATTACCTTTCTCTTCCAGCGAGAAGACCGAAACCAACAGTGATGGCTCCGCCACTGGAAGTGAGTAAAGCAGCGTAATTGTTACCTGTGAACCCAACCGTTACTAACACTTCCTTTCCTGTGCTGTTTAGAATACTTTTATGGCTCGATTTCCCTGCTCCCTGTGCACGCACCCGAATGTACACAAACTAGCAATGGCGGTGACTTCCTGGTTTAAGACTAATATATGCCAACTTGGTAACTTTCTTACAAGAGGGCGGATAAGAGGTTAAGTTAAGAAATGTAGCATTGGTAATTGTTTGTTTGGAACTTTTAGTTCTACTCCAGCAGTGTTCAAACAATGTGTTAGCTATCAAACTGCATGTGAATATGTAGTTATACAGTCTGACCCTGGAACTTAAACATGTTTATCTACATATACAGTAATAGTGTCCTGTCCCAAGCAGAATTCAAAGAATTTTATTTCATTTTTGCTCTAGTGGGAATGTATATTGACATGTTAATGGGCCAAATATAGTGCATAATACACTGAGTCAGATGAAATATCTTTAATAAATCAGTGGTATGATAGGTTATATGGTAATACTTCCATGTATCGTAAATAGCGATCCTACACTGGCTGTGCATTTTTTATTATAAGCATTGCAAATGTAACAGCAGATTTAGCTTATGAAGTCATAATAATTCTCATGGACAGTTTTTCTTCTAGCTATCCAAAACTAACTGCATTAAGCAGGAAAACTTGCCAGTGTTTATTTTAACTGAACCAAGTGAGTTCAGTGTTAAAGCCCCTTTGGACACTCTCTGAGACATTACATTTCCACCTCATTCATAGTTCTTTTTTCTTTTTCTCTTTGACTGTCTTTGCTTTTCTGTCGCTTCTTAAGTGGAAGAGTTTCATTTAAAATGTCTAATATATCATTTGATAATCAAAATTAAGCATCAAATCAAGCATCAATTCGGGTTAATAGAATTGTTAAAGCTCGGTCAGATGAGAAAATTACTCTTTGGTTCTTTTGAGATTGTACCGCAAAGTTTTTTTTTTTGCAAAGTACAAATACAGG
This sequence comes from Neolamprologus brichardi, assembly GCF_056152115.1. Classification (NCBI taxonomy): domain Eukaryota; kingdom Metazoa; phylum Chordata; class Actinopteri; order Cichliformes; family Cichlidae; genus Neolamprologus; species Neolamprologus brichardi. Next base: position 17,330,262 of record NC_142107.1, read on the forward strand.
AAAGCGGAGGCGAAATGCTAGCACGGATCTGTCAGAGATTGAAAAATATACCTGGTGACAGCTCGTGAAATGTGTTAAATAAACTGAGATGCCAAATTGTAAACATAACCTCCAGAAAGAGAAAATAAGACAGCTTTGAAGTCTCTGGAAGGTTTATTCCTTCACTTGTGACTGTCTCTGCTGGCGGCATGTAAATTCAATTTTGTATTCAAAGGTATTTTTCAAAATATCAGCTATTCTCTATAAGAAACAAATATTTAATCATAGAATTTGTTAAATACTGACAGGAGCTTTTCAGCTTTTGTACCCCGATAGGTATACTGGATGCATCCCTTTGATACTGTACAGTCATCCCTCTCTTTCCATAATTTTATAACCCTGTTGTCTTTGAAGCTTCCTCATGCATTGGATCACTGCCAGAAGACTTATGCCATCACCACAGCCATTGTCTCTGCTATAGTCAATAAAATGTTCTCCGGGATCACCATTCTGTAAATCTAAACTTTCCTCTCCCTCTTTGTCTCTCTGCTACTCATTAATTTCTTGGTAACTGCCTCACTCTTTCTATATTCCAGCCGGACGACAGAAGAAGAAAGGTAGTTTCCATCTCCTACTCTATCACCATTTTACTCCTTCCAGACATTTCTCATTGCTCCCTGACCTCTGTATGGGTGTGTGGTGTTGCTGGGTAGCTGGCAGTGTATATTCTCCTATTTATCTCCTGGTTGGTTTCCCAGAACGCAGACTCCCCTCGTTCTGTCTCTGTTTCTACTTTTTAAATTTCTGCTTGGTTATTCCTTTGCGAATTTCAGAGGTTTGTTTTGGCACACAGTGGAAAACTCCTTTGTGAGGGTGTGTGAATATGTGGTAGAATATCTGGTGGGTCAATGGCCATACTCACAAAGGCCTATGTTCAGATAAGAGCATGGTTATCCCTGTGTGTCACTGCTGAATAGACTAATTGCACTTCTCTATGGGTTACTAATAGCATGAGCTCATATTTCTCCCACTGGGCAATTAGAGTTTTGTGAATATGGGACTTTTTTGTATTCACACACTATATCCTCTGTGTGTGTGTGCGCCCAGAGTTTCTGTATATGTAATTTTTTTGGCCTTTATGGCAAGTGTGTATTTGTGTTATTGTTTTACTGTGTGATGCTGGCTGGCTGCAACTCTCACCGGAGCATAACCCAACAAACTAACCGCTTTGTTTCCCAACGACCTCCCGGTGACCCCCGTTTCCTGCTCTGTGATTGGCAGCAAATACACCGTCGGCACCTCTAGCTCTGATGCCGCCGCCACCTTCTAACTCAATCCAGGTGAACAGCGTTGGTCGCTTGCAGATGCAGCTCCATCTTCACGGTCTGCAGCAAAACGCCAGCGACCTGCGCAAACAGCTCAACCAGCTACGCAAGATCCAGGTATTTAATATCCACGATTAAACGTTTTTAATTGGTTTGTCCTTTCAGATTAGAAAACTGGTTATTGTCTAGCTCTACAAACACCGTTTGTTTTCCTAAATATACCTTTGATATTCGAGTTTATATTTAATGTTTCCTGTCTCATCTAAAAGATTATCGTAGCTGCCAATGGCACTCTGTGTTTGTGAACCGAGCTCTCTGTGGTTGTGTACTGAATGCCACTATGTAAGAACTACATAAAATTTATCTGGACATATCTAGTCCTCCTCCCTATGGAGGACAATAATGTTTTCTTTCATCTGTTTTGTTAGTTACATTGTTGTTATTGCACAACAGAAAACAAATACATATAAATATGTAATAAGGATAAAAAGAAACAGACATCTGATATTAATGCGATATTTTGAAATGTAAATTCACTGTGACAGTGGTATAACTCATCAAAACAAATTGTAAAAGGTGAACAATTATTAACACCCCCACCTCTACCCTAATGACATGCAAATGGTTATTTGTATTTGTGTGTGTTGCTCAAGGCTTTGCAAATGTACGCTCTAAAAAAATCAGCAGCAGCATGCCTCGCCTGAGATACTTTACTGATGACTCTGCATATTACACAGTCTTGTGAGCAGTTGTTATTAACAAGTTTCTACTGAAGAAGTAGTCCTTAGGAAGAGTGTTGACAGCATGCTGAGTAGATTATTTAGAGAAACCAGGACACTGTTTCTGGGTTGAGATAAACCCATTTTTTACTGAAGCGAACTGGCATTATCTTGATCAGCGTGAATGATGTGCTAGTAGCATTTGTTTGGAGCATCCTTTTCCGTTTCGCTCCTTAGACCTGTCGAGATAGATGCAGAATTAGACAGAAAGCCACAAGAAGAGTTAACCAAAAAGTGGAAATTAAGTCCTTTCTGTCTGCGTTTCATTTACCTCCGCTTGAAGTGGTGCCATGGTTACTGCAGGAGGAATTAGAAAGAGATGAGATAAATGCTCTCACTTTCAGAGGAGTGAAGTTTCTTGCAGGAAAAGGAGTGAAAAATTGAGTAATGGAAGTGAGAGATGATAGGCATGTAGTGCTTTTATTTGTTCCGTAAGAGCAGTTGCAAGGCTGCTTTCAACTAGCGAAACAGTGAGATGGCGAGCCAAACATCAATGGTTGTGATGCACCGAAGAGAGAACAGTTTGCTGTTCGCATGTCAGTGTGCCCAAGTGTGACCTCTGCACCTGGGCCTATATTGCCACCCGTGCTGATGGCCAACAGCTTTAATTTTACATGTGAATGAATTATGCAAGAGGGTAAAGTAGAGACTGGCAACTGAGCAAGACAGAGGCAGCAGAGCATGCTATTTCTCTAGATGCATTAAACATTTTTCTTTAATGTGTTACAGTACTCCTTGCTTTTGGCCTCATGCATCTACATCACTGCTGCTGGCAGTATATCAGGGAATACTGGGTAATTATAAATGTTAGCGATATTGTTGTCTTGCTTCACTTCCTGGAACAAAAGAATAATCAATTATTCATTTTTTCTTGCTCACTAGGTGATTTCATCTCGGGGAGTTGTGTTACATGCATAGTCCTGTAGAATATTCCTTTCATAACACTGAAAGCAAGTGGAGTTCATGCTTGGTGCATCTGTTTTCCTCAGGGTATTTCAGCCTTCTGTGTTTAGAACAATATTGTGTGCACATGCTAATGCAAATACGTATTGGCTGCATCTCACAGTGGTTTCAAGAACATATTGTTCATTACATCATGAAGGCTAAAACTCACTAGTATTGACTGGAAAGTTAATATACATTAAAGGACAGAGTTAAGTGTTCTTCTCATGTGGAAGGTCATGGAGTAAAGATGCCAGAGAACCTGACCCCTCAAGGACAAGGTAGAAAAAGGTGTGCAGTTGTTGCAAATCGCTGAAGTTTTCATCGTAAAGCCTTAGTCAGCTCCAGTTCTCCTCCTTAATGTGATATTATTTTGTGATAAATGAAATAGCAGCTTTCATAACGCCAGCAAGCAATGCTCCAAAGACCAAGAAGGCTAACATTCCCACAGCTAATTTCCAAATATTTGCTGAGCGTATGTGTATTTCTGTGATGTTGTTTTTTAACGTGTGGCTTTTTTTTCATGCAGCTAGAGAACCAGGATTCAGTGCGAACGCTGCTGAAGCGGACAGGGGCGGAGCTGAATGTGCGCGTGACTGACGCCCTGAGGAAACAGGAGGATCCTCTCCAGAGGCAGCGCCTCCTGGTGGAGGAAGAAAGACTCAAATATCTCAACGAGGAGGAGCTCATCATCCAGCAACTCCAGTCAGTTACAGTACACGATTTGTTTCTTGGCAGTGTATAACAGTTGTTGAGCAGTACACGCTTGATGATAGAAACCAGTGATAATTTAAAAAAAAGGGGGTTTCCAAATATAGAAGAATCTATGAAAGCAATCTGTGCTGTAGGTGAATATACTGGTTGACATTTGTGTAGTTTAAGATGTGTTTTAACTTGTATTTTATAATTATATCAGACATAGCAAAATTCATGTCTCTTTTACGACACACTGATAGGATAAAGCTGTCGCTATAATTAAGCCCGGCACAGAGCAAGATGCTTATTAAGATCTGAGGTACACGACTGTTCAACAACTAATTAAACTGACTGCAAAATGAGAGCAAAGAGCTACCTTGAGATTTAATAATCAGATAACCTGCTTCAGTCTTGTATGTGGAAATTTGCTGGATCGCTTTGTGAGTCGAAGAAGACTTATTGAATGTCACTCGTTTCTGCACTTGGATTTCAGAATAATTAGTTGAACTGTTAGATGATCCCTGCTAATCGATGTCTGGTACTTTTCCTGGCTAGTGGCAGCCAATTATTTTGATTAATTATACACTGAATTTTTATTCATCATATGTCTTGAGGACCAGACTAGATCAACTCAACATTAGCGCTTAACGAATTTATATTTGCGTAGTTTACGTTTTCTTGAAGGCATCATATTATATAGCTATTTTAAAAGTTTCTTACCTCAGTTGCTGCATGAAACTTTCGAAAACTAATCTGTACCTCGTCCAGTTCAGCTTGCCCAAACTGTTGATCTAGTTCCCAGTTGATTGAGAGACAGTTTATTGGCAAAAGCATGGCTGAAACTTGAATATCACGATTTTGAGATAAATATTCAGTCGAATCTAAGTGTGGCGGAGGAATCCCTGGTGTTCAGCCTTCTGTCTGTTCCATCTCAGCGACCTGGAGAAGTCAGTGGAGGAGATCCAGAAGGAGTCGTCTGTCAACCACAAGCTGGTGACAGTGCAGGAGCTGGAGGAGAAGGCCACTCTTCTGAGAAAGCTGGGAGAAACACTCACGGAGTTGAAAAGTGAGTCATTCTGGTGGATTTCACTGTACACTGGCGCCAAAAGGAAAACACAGGCCTTCATGCTGGCAGACAATTTATAACACCCTAGTTACTCATCAATGCACTGACTAACTTGTAGTCATGAACAGCCAATCTGTAGCACTTAATCACCCTCAGATTACTCATTATCTCAATGTACTCAGTGACCATTTACCTAAATTGAAAAAGGTTATGGTTTTCTACCACAAAACATTTTGGACAGGGAGCCAACTGATTACAGTTGGCTCCCTGTTTTAATCTGTTGCTTTCTCCTAAAGATCAATTCCCAGGTCTGCAGAGCAAGATGCGGGTGGTGCTCCGGGTGGAGGTGGAAGCTGTCAAGTTCCTGAAGGAAGAGCCACACAGACTTGATGCCCTGTTAAAACGATGCAAGACTATAACTGATACCCTTGCTACCATGCGCAAGTATGACCTAGCACAACAATACCTACTTGGTTGTTTGTATTCCACTAAAAAAACAACATTAAAGTCTAATAGCTGTCTTTATACTGAGTTTGAGATTTTAATAACCCTTTAAATACTGACAAGGAAGCACTTGTCCAGTAAATTCTTAAGCTCTTAAATATGATCTGAAAGCTGTTTAAACATGCCGAACACTGGCTGACCTGTATCCACTTGTAATCAATTCCAGTCAGCCCAGTTTTTCCATTTGCACCTCTGCCAAAGGCATAATGTTTTCACCCCTATGTGCTGGTGTGTCAGCAGAACATTATGGATTTTCATAAATGAGGCAGTGAGAGAGGCCTTTGACCAAGAAAATCGATTAGATAATGTTGTTGATCCAGATCAGAAACTTTCATGCTTAAACATTTGCTTTTTTAAGTCAGAGTTCTGAGTTCATTAAGAGATATAGAAGTGATTTAAATCCATCAAGTGTGAAGAAAAGCAGTCTTTAAGTGTGTAGTCAAGCTTCCTGTATTGTTGTACTTAATTGGCATTATTGAATGTCACACTGATGAATGTCCTTTTCAGTCACATGAGTCACAATTTTGATTTTGCGGTTAGTATAGACTAGAGGACGTTGAAGGACTTTTTCCTTCAGCGTGCCATTGTCTATCTCCTAATCAGCCCCGTGTCCAAAAAGCGCCTCACTCTCAGGCTTAATTAATCTCAGTGATAAAAGAGCTCATTTAATGTTGCTCTTTTCTTTCATCTTTTGGGTAGCAGTAAGTTGGCAAATGAAAGTTTTTATCCTTCAGCGTTTAGTGTTTGGGGTCTTTTTTTAGCATTTGCAATTCCTTTTCATTTCGAGATCTGTATAGTACATGTTGGTTGTTTGTGTTACATTTAAAAATGTTGATTAATTATTTCTTCTTCTGCCTTGCTAGACAAGCAAATGAGGGAGTATGGAAGAAGCAAGAAGACTTCACTAGTTCATCATCCAAGCACAACGAGGACTTGCGAAAGTTTGCAGACTTTGAAATCTCCACCAGCCCACCGCTCGCCATCAATGATCTCGGGGGAGGCAACAGCTTGTCCAATTGGAGCCCTCACACCAGCCTCAGCCGTGGACATGGCAACCCATCCGGCCTTCACAAGGATAATCATCCTCCTGTTCCTCACAAGGGCAAAGCTCTAGAAGAGCTTGAGCGCCGTGCTGCTGCTGACAAAGCTTTGTCCATGGAGGTCCGACTGGTAGGGATTATTTCTGTTGTTTATTTACGTGTTTTTCACCATCTGCTGTAAATACTTTGTGATGCAAACCAGTAAACCAGTGAGGCATGACTAGAGTTTTGTGTTCATACACTGCTCATATCCACCTCTCAACTTCACAGGCAGCAGAGCGGGACTGGGAGGAGAAGCGGGCCAGTCTAACCCAGTACAGTGCTCAGGACATCAACCGTTTGTTGGAAGAGACCCAGGCTGAACTAATGAAGGCTATTCCAGATTTGGATTTTGCTGCCAAGCAGATTAAGCCCTCCTCCAACACACCATCAACACAAACCCCCCAGAGTGGGGCAGCGACCCCAGACCACCGTGCCAACAAGCCCCAGCACAAGCTTTCTGGGAAAGAGGGAGGGTCCAGGCGTGGCTCTGGTGAGATGAGGCTCAGGCTGCATTAGTATGATAGATCAGAGTTTTGTTTCATGGCATCCAATTATTTTTTTTTTAATGAATCTAATTTTTAATTCTTCAATAAACAATCCCTGTTATGTAATCAGTTTATTAAACTGCATGTTAAAAACATACGGTTGTGCTTACATTATAGTAATTTGGGGCTTTTAATTGTTTCTTTAAACTGTTCTTTTTCCAGGGTTGATTGGTTGAAGAGTATACATCTTTAATGACTTAAAGAATTTAATTTGAATGTATATTGACCCTCACACAGGAATTAAATATACATACTCAGTTATATACAAACACTCCACTAATACTTGGTTAAATTTCCTTTAAAAGGTTAAAAGTTGCAGTTCAACTTTATGCTTGTTGTAGCCATCAACAAGTATGTAAAGCATACCATATGGTGTAATTCTGGCTGGATATTTGGCCACCCCTCTTGGTAGAACTGATAGAGTTTATTTAAAATGTTTTTTTCTTGTCACAGACCTGGCTTAAAAGCATAGTCCACAAATTTTCAATTTCCATTTCTTTGAGTTTAGAGATTTGGGAAAGCCATTCCAGAAGCTTAATGTTTTATCCACTACAAAACCAGTTTTGATGCACGTTTGAGGTCATCCTCCTGTTGGAACACCCAGTTGTCTCTAGCTGTGGATTTGTGCAATGTGCTGGTACCACTGGAAGCAAAACAGCTCCAGAGCATGATGCTACCACCACCAAGCTTTACAGTTGATACAGTGATCATATTTTTAAAAGCCTCACCTTTATTCCTCCATACATAAGCTGAATTGGATTTATTGGCATGGTATTGTTTTTAAAATTCAGTGTTAATAATGTAATAATTCTTTCTAATGACATGTTACTGTGTTTTCAGATGAGCTGACAGTACCTCGGTATCGCACAGAGAAACCCTCCAAGTCCCCTCCACCTCCACCGCCTAGACGCAGTTTCCCCTCATCTCCCGGTGTGACCACTCGCAGTGGGGAGCCACTAATTCCTGGAAAAAGCATAAAGGTAACTGAAAAAAATAGTGCATTTAACAATTCCAGTGTTTTAATCCTCAAATCTACAAGTCATAAAATTCCCCTATTGATATATTTCAGACACAATTGCAAGCTTCTCACACCAGCTTTGGACAAGTTCTTACCCCTTTTTGTTCTTGTGGCCCTAGAAGGCTGAATCTGAAGAGACAGAGGGACAGAAACCTCACATAAAACTGAGGAGGACCGTGTCCGAAAACCCTCGTCCTTCATCAACACCTCCCACACTGGCTTCTGAAAACAAAGAGGAGGGAGAGGGGGAGAAAATTGCTGCCGAATTGGAGGTAAAGAAAACACAAGGTTAATAATATCCCCAATAGTCCGTTGTTCATAAAAAAAAAACAAAAGGAATGTTTTTAGTATTCATGTTACGTCCACAATTTGGAGCAAGTCTTTGTGTGCACACAGGCAGACAATGTCTGTTCAGATATGCTCACCCTCATTACCACATGTTCAAGCAGCAGGTGCCATATGTCCCCAGCCCCTGGCACTGTGAGAGCCCAAAGATCACATACTGCTCACTCACACACATCATCACCCAGGGCTCACAGATCACAGCCAGACAGATGGATCCTGATAGCTGCTTGGACTGTGTTAGAGATGACCTGCTGAAACTGAATAGAGTAAAGACTCAACAGTAATTGAGTTTGATCATTCAGCTGCTGCTGTGTTTTTATTTTGCAGATAATGACAGTTTGTAACTTCCTTTTTTCCTCCTCAGCTATTTGAGAGAGCCCCGCACAGGCTCTCTATGCCAGCTCCTCTTTCCCTGCTAGTTAGCCCATGCAGTATGAAAAGTTTACACCCATCCAGACTGGACCTGTGGCCCCCTGAGGCCCCAGGCTGTGAGGTAACCTTTTGGCTTACCCTGAGTTATCTACATACTAAGTTTCCATCTCTTTACTTCTACACCCGCTACCACACACAAGAATTATTAACTACAACACCAGTTCCAAAAACTTGGTACACTGTATAAAATGCAAATAAAAACTTAAACTTTAAGGTAAAAATAAAAAGGAATTTGGAATTTGATGGCAGCAGAAGTTGGGACAGGGCAATGTTTGCAACTATGTAAGCTTATATATGTGGGAACTGAGTAGATTAGTTGCTTGAATATTGAAGCCATGGGTCTTCTTTGTGGTATTTTCATTTGTGGTATGCACCAAATATTTTCAATTTGTAAAATGTCTGAACTGCAAGCAGGCAAATTTTTTAGCCTTACTGTTGAAATAAATGCAGTATCAAAGTAAGAGTGTGTGAACATTAGGTAAAAAGTGTTTAGGCTTAGATAAAAGCACATGTATATGTGTGGAATGAGGCATGTAGTAAGAAAATGCTTTAAGTGCTCAAACTGAATAGAGCACAATAAGTAGTATTGGTGCGTTAAAAATCAGTATTACACTTTCCAGATGTGCAAACTGCTGAATCCATGGCAATAATGCACCATTATACCATCGGAGATGCGGGCTTTTGAACAAAACTCTGATAACAAGCCAGATGATTTCTCTTTTCTTTAGTCCAGAGGATCCGGCACCATGTTTTCCAAATCCAATTTCAAATTTTGATTTGTTTGACCACAGAACAGTTTTCTACTTTGCCTCAGTCGATTTTAAATTAGCTTAGGCCAAACGATTGTGGCATTTTCTTTTGGATCATGTTCACATTTGGCTTCTTCTTTGCGTCATAGAGTTTCCGCTTGTTTGCTGTGGATAGCACAGCGAACTGTATTCACAGAGAATGCCACCTGAGGGCATCCAATATTGATTTTTGGCCTTGTGCACAGAGATTTCTCCAGGTTGTCTAAATCCTTTGATGATATACTGTAAAGGCTGAACTATATAAAGACTTTCATTTTATTTTCAGGAACATTATTCTGAAAATGTTCCACATCTTTTAGATCCAGTTTTATGTAGATTGGCAAACCTCAGCCCTCCTTTGTTTCTGAGAAGGTCTGCATCTCTAAGATGCTCTTTCTGGCTTTTGTTGCACCTTTTTATTTCAGGTTAAATAATTTTGAGAAAAATACATTGCTTTTGTGATTTGCAAATCATTGCTTTCTGGTTTTATTTCCATTTTACAAAGCATCCACACTTTTTCGGAACTGGGGTTATAGGCTGTCTTTTGTCTAGTGTTTCTGGGCAGGAGCTATACAGAGGTTTCTGCCAATAATGCGCTGCAAACCCAAAGCAATAACTGAAAGAGTCAGGTTTGTCTGACAGTGAGTAATTTGATCAGTTTGAGTATGTTCATTAACAATCTTTCTAATCCTTTCCATTTATACCTGTTACACAACTTTTTAGAGATGTTTATAAAAGTCATCAGACCTTAACAGGTATTTACACTTATTAATAATATTGTGTTTTTTTGTGCGTGAGAGTCAGTATGTAAAGAATATACACTGAGCATCCTGGTAGCATTATCTACAAAGGTATTAGATACAATGTGATAATATTTCTTTCATGCTTTCTGATGTGCTTGGGTGTTTTTAATACCATGGTTTGTAATCTCACTTGAAGTTTGTGCTTGGAGTGTGTTTAAATTGAAAACTCAAGTGCTTTCTTCATTTATAGGCAGGGCACTTGTCTCCTGTCCCCCACATCGTGTTGACAGATTGCTGTCCTGCTTCGCTCACAAACTCAGAGGATCCTGTCAGAGATTTAGGGAATGACCTTGTGGAGGAGACTCAATCACAAGATTGGACTGGTCATCATTCAGTCGGCAAGGCTATAATTTCAAGGGGAAAGCATTCAGGGGGATTTGAAAGTCCTCCACAGCGAGAACAGTGTTCGGATAGTGAATTCGAACAGGAAGTTGCCCTGCTGGTGACAGATCTGGACATGAGAGTGGTGTCTCCTCTTGAAGCCCAAGAGCTCAGTGAGACTAAAGGAGATGTTCTTCACACTCTAATCATCTCACCGCAGACTAAGGAACTGTCTGAAACTCAGCTGAGTCACCGGCCTCTGCTAGTGCTCTTCAGGGTACAAAAAACTGTCAAAGAGGCCTACGAACTGCTGTATTCCCTTGTGGCTTCATTCGAATTAAAATTCTCCCATGCCCCAGACCAGCAGATGTCTCTAGCTGAGGCTCTCAGAAGCGGCATAGAGACAGGGGCTAGCATGCTGACATTTCACCACAAACCTGAAATTAGGTTAATGCCTGAGATACAGCTGAGCTCAGTAAGCAGTACTCTTAACTCTTATGGGTCAACTAGGTCTGCGGACACTCAGAGGAGAATGACAGAAGATGTCCGACGCACCACCTACAAGAGGCTGGACAGCTTGGAGGAGACTATTCGAGAGCTGGAAAACACACTGATAGAGATCAGTGGTCATGCTACTAGAGAGCAGCTCTACAGTCAGACAATCATCAACAGTAGCCCTGTACCGACGACTGGTAGGCCAACTGAGGCAAAGAAGCCACCACTCCCACCCAAGCCGTCCGCCTCGAGTCCATCATCAATCCAGGTTTTTGCTTACACCTCCTGTGTCCATTCCTGCTCTGAAGCAGCATCCTCTTTTTTTCTTCACTTCTTCTCTGTGGATGGCAGTTGGAAATTCACTTTCCAGCTTCTGATGTCTGCTCCCTGATTAAATCGGCATGCGACTGTATTTGAAATCGAAACCGTGCAGAGGGGACAGACAGCAGACTTCCTACCTACTTGTGATTAGTGCTGGGGCTGCTCTCCTGCTGAGCTCAGAGTTGTTAATTGTTTTTTATTGATCTGTCCCGGTATCTCCTATCTGTCTGAGTCTAGCTAATTTTGCCTTTTGTTACACTAAGAGGCAATAAAAAAAATAAATGCATTTTCCTCTTCTCCTTTTCTGCTCTTTACTGGTTAGTACGATCTAATTAATTTAATTTCTTATCTTAGTTCTGCCCTGAAATCCAACTTTCTTTTCCTCACTAATCGTCTTAAGCACAAAGCAGTACAACTGCGGTTGTGCTTTATTAAAAGGTAGCGCCAGGACATATTTACATTAAGCTGTATCTTCCATCATCCAGCATCATTTTGTTGTAAATTATGTTCTTTTTGCAGCAGCTGTTTTGACGTGTCATTGCAAGCTAAACAGAGACATTATTAATGAGTTTAAGGCTATGTCCACACGTACACGGGTATTTTTGAAAACGGAGATTTTCCGTTTTCGTTTTAAAAAATAATCCCGCCCACACGTAAAGGCAGAAATGAAGGAAAACGCTGCTAGGAACATGCCAAAGCAGCAGGTGGCGCTATATTCCTAACCGTGCAGAAATGTTGGCCAATCAGAAGTCTAGAAGCCTCGGTGGGAAGAAGTAAACAAAGCTGGGGCATAGAAGCAGAACTGAGTGGTATGTGTGGAGGGACAGTAACTGTGTGTGTATATGTAAGCATTTAAACACTGCAGAGAGTACAATTAACAGTAACAGTATTGTAGAAATTCATTTCACCGAAACAATAACGTGGCGCACAGTGTAACGTCAAAAAATGCGCACACCTTTGACACTGCGTTTTCTGAGTTTTTCTCGTCCACACCAAAATGCAAAAATTTTCAAAAATATCCACCCTGGCCGGAGTTTTTAAAAATCTCCGTTTTCAGTGACCAAAAACGCCATTTACGTGTGGATGAAAGGTGCAAACGCATAAAAAAATCAGCGTTTTCAACAATACCCGGGTACGTGTGGACATAGCCTAAGAATCTATACATAGTCCAGGTCCTGGTATTGTTCATGTTGGCCTACTTAAATGCCCTGCTGTGACAAGTCAGAATGGCTTTTATAAAAAGGACCTGTTGCACACATTACAGTGGCTATGCTTACATGGAGCCTAATATTTCTATTCTGTGAATGTTCACTTTAAAAGACCAAACACAGTAGAAGTTCCCCATATGAACACCTCAAGCACAATAAACAGGATGAGGCTCATAACCTTTTTAATAAGCTCAATTTAATTGCTGCCCTTTCAAATCATTTCAATGCAAGGAATGAAGAGTAACACATTTACAGCAACTTCTGCCCTAAACAGATGTGAGAAATCCTTTCTCGGGGAGCTATTCAGACATGCGTCACAGATAAAAGAGCCACTGACAAATGCAGATGCTGCACTTTTGCGACATTGTTTTGATTAAGTGCGTGTTCATCCATCCACATAAATTTACAAGGCTTGTAAACAGCTGACCCAAAATGTTTAATCATAAGGACATAAACAGACATTTAAACTGTTTAGCTGCTTTCAAATAACGAGGTAAAACCACAAAGAGAAAATGCAATCTAATAAGTTTAAAAAACAAAAGATTTCTTACCAAAGCCTAGTATCACTTCTAATATACTTCACATTAATATGTACTGACTATGTGTTGAACTCTATTACCAGATGTTGTCAGTGGCCTGGCTTTAGCTCACCTCCAGCTCACCGCTACACAACAAAAGATTAGTAATTATCAAAAGCATTCCTGTGTCAGCTGCCACTCGTCTGAGAGGTCTTGACAGCTCGCGTAGCACTCCCTGTTACTCTGATTGTAGCCTACCACTCAGGGCAGGGCTGCAATACTTGACAGTCACACTGTCATGGTGAGTTTTAGCCCTCTGATGTAGAGCCAGAAAGCACTCCCATGGGCACGGCTGCGGATTACAGAGTCTTCACACATTATTTCATCACTCCAACTTCAACCACGTTCATCATTTCAACATGACCCTTCTTCCAACTCGTGTCCAACATTTGCTGGCGCACTTACCAAATTCACACTGACACGAAATCTACTTTCAGAACCCATTAGAGTTTAGTTTTTAATTAGCACATCAAACAGCAAGTTTACTTGCAAATTTTATGATCAAATTTTTAAATTCTGCTTCTCGTTAAAAAAGGATTTGGCGCAGAAGGAAGGTGGTTACAAGTCTTTCTTCTCTGATTTAATGTAGTAGGGGTAACTGACTATTTGATATTAGGGTTAATCTTTTGTTAGTTTTCCTTTCAGCTAATGTCTCTGTGTGCAGATGAGGCACAGTTGGATGGAAATTTGACTGGATGTGTATTTGTTTTTCTGTGTATTAGAGAGAGTCAATAGAGTAACTCAGCAGGAAAGATCATTAAGCATGCTGCCTCGTGGATCCTGTGGTGAGGCTAAGCTACGCAACGTCAGTTTTGATGCCGCATTTCTATATTCTGGTCTTTGTCATCTTCTGCTGATAGATAGTGAAACTCTGTGAAGTGGATAGTTCCATTTTATACCAACTATAAGCTGAGGTCTTAAAAACCTTATTAGTCTCAAGAGAAAGACTTGATAAAGGCTGGATTCAAACTCTGTAGTAAGTAGATGTGTGTCTGAGGCTTAAATTGAAGACGCTGTAGAGGGGAAGTGAAATCTACAGACATCTGCTGTGTGACAAAGTGTTATTAATGGTTCTCCTCTGTTCTTCTCTTGTTTATTCTATTCTTAGGGAGGAACTATTTCAGGTAGCGGGAAGTTTCTCCACTCCTCGGCTGCCTCCAAACTGAAGCACCTGCAACAAAACAGCACAGAAAAGACTAAAAGTGGCAAAAGAGAGGACTTCATGAAGGTCCAGGGCCAGCAACAGGTACAATTTGCCTTTATGTTTTGCGCTGTTGAGGCCAAAACGCACTCGATCTGGCAGTGTCTGTGCATGATCCCTAAGATGGACAAGTGGCTTTTAGGTATAACCATCTTAAGCACTTAATGAAGGCTTGTACAAAATGGAGATATAAAAAACGTGAAAATTACAATAATGATTATTATCGAATCGTACTGCCTTTATGCCCACAGAGTCACTACAGTTGAAACTGTCAGAGGTTCAAAGAGAAATATGAAACTATCATTCTTAGTAAAATGCAACTGAAATATATAAAATCAAAGGTTTATTTATTGAAGTATTTAATTATTAGGGGAAAATGCCATATATACTGAATGTATACCAATAAAATACATTTAATTTGACCAGATTCTGTTAAATTTACTCTTTTACATTATACTTATGTAGTCAAATCAGCATTTTGGGCATAAATATTTGTTTGAGTGCAAAAATCAGGGCCTGCCAAAAATCAACATAGAAAGGATAGTATTGATTTTGTTCTGTGTTTAAGCCAATTTAATTGCTTTGTTCCTCAAATAGAGACACATTTTGCGTTAATGTTTACGCCACCTCCCCAACAACTTCAGCAAGCCTTCGTTCAGAGTTATTTTCTCGAAAGCAAGTGTGTGTGCATCCATTCCCGTAATCCACTCTGCACTAGATCAAGATTAAATGGGCCTTAACTACCACTCTTCACTGCCACTCGATCCTTTCTGTGCCCCGCAGAACCACTGTCACCTTTCAGCGTGATGCATTCCTCGCCCTCTGTGTATTACAGTGTGTGTAACATTCAAGATGCAAACTTAACAGACAGCAGAAGCGATGAACTGAATTCAAAGCCAGTTTTGCCAACAATCATAAACTTTTTAATGCCACATTATTGTGACAGGCTCATCATCACGGGAATGCTCAATTGGATCAAAGGATTTTCTGCAGGCACTGTCCCACAGAGAGATGCATGTCACACAGGTTAGAGTGATCAAGGATTAACACTTTAATTACCTAAGCAGTGTTTCATGTCTGAAAGTCTTAAGTGGCTTCTAATTATATAATTTAAACCTATTAAAGTGTTTTTTTATGTATTAGCATTATGGACGTGCTTGCATCTTTAACAGGTCTTCACTTCTGTTTTTTTTCTGAACTCTGACAGAAAATTGGGTATGAAGAAACTCTTAAAAGTGCTTGAGTTTAATTTATAAAACTTCATAAACTCTCTCTCTAAGTATTTGTTGTTATGCATATGCCTGACAGCTGGCTTTTCATTCTTTTTTCCGTTTCTAATATGCTGGCATTTTAGAGGTTTAAAGTACGGCAAAAGACTGGACATAAGGATGCTAGATGGCCTCTAGAGGCAAGGAAATTGAACTGTTGGAGCATGTCGGTCAAGTAAAGCCAAGAGAAGATTTTTACAGCACGCCGGTGCACAGGAGGGGAAAAAGGCTTAATGTCAATGTAATTTGAAAAATAACCGAAGCAGTGAAGTGCACCTAAACCTTCATAACCCACAGAATTTGACAGAGCATTCAGACACAAATTCAGTCTTAAAGATTGAAAAATGAATGCGTTAGGCAGACAGCCAGAGACTTGAGACATGGGGGGCTTTGGTTGCCTCATACTGAGAGAAGATTGAGAAGTATCTCTACAGAGCCATGTAATAATCACCCCTTGAGTCACTGGCAATCACTGATTATTCATTATGAAGAGGGCAGTTCTCTTTCCACCATAAAGTCTTTCAGGTTTCCTCTTCTTTATGTCTTTTTCTTCCCCTTTCCGCTTTGACTACTCTGCAATTTATGCATGCTGGCCTTTTCTCCGTTTCACTCTTCCTCTGTCAGTCTCGCTCATTCCCCGAGATTTGGAAGCTGAGTGGATGCCTACACTTGTGTAATGAAAGCAAAATTAATCCCATTATTTCAGTATGACACTCACAGGCAGCACGGTCTCTTTGTCCAACAAACTTCAAAACAGTCATTGTGAAAAGATGCTGTACCAGTGAAAGCGCTATCCTCCGAGGGACGGTGGACACTCAAAGCTAATTGTCGGCATGGGAAGTCGGTGCCAAGCAGTTAAGGGTAGCAGCATACCACAACTGTGTGATGAATAACAAAGAGGAACAAATAACCAGCTGGTTTAGTGTAGGAGTATAAAGAGTCAGCTGTGGTAGGCGCTACAACAGCCAATAACTCTATTTTGTATTATTTTTAACGATGAGGGACTACTAGTCCATGTACATTTCCAGGTGTTGTATAAAGACAAGTGAAAAACAATTATTCAATGCAAAAGTGCACTTGATATAATAATTGGCCACTTTATTAAATTGATGTTAAAATGTTGGTAGGCCTCCATTTTTAAAAATGCGGCCATAGTTTGTTAGCTGCTTTAAGGCTAAAGAGGTTAGTTGGTCAGATACTTGTCCTAAATATCCATGCTTCTAACTATCACTAGTTGAGCTCCTGTTACATTCATTAACCCTCTCAGGCTCAAATTAGTTTTTTTTTGTTGCTAATGCACAACCAAGTCCTGCAGTGATACTTCTGAGTAAAAAAAACTCATAAAATATGTATGTGGGGTAATCAGGTTGTTAGTTTTTAACTGTTGCAAATCGGCAACGTCTGCCTGGAGAGGGTTAATGGTGGCGATCCTCATGGATGAACATTTACAAACGGGCTTGCGTAAATGTGCAAACTGGCAGTTTGACAACAGTTTTGATGCACAGTTAACAATCACTGAGGAAATAAACCCTGGCTACTTGTAATCTGGACCTCTACTACTGGTCACAAAGTAGCTCTATCGTGAAAGTTGTGCATACATCTGCACTATTACCTCCCTATATGCTCGGTTTCCTTCATAAACATTGCCGAGCATTCTTCTTCAACTACCTAGCAGAGCCAAAATTTCCATCTATTCTTCCGTCTATTTTCTTCATGCAGTTCAGGGTTGCAGGGGTGCTGCAGCCTCTCCCAGCTGTCATCGGGAGAGAAGTGATGTAGTCCCTGAAAATGTCACCAGTCTACTTGAAAGCTAACACAGAGCGACAGACAGCCATTGATATTCACACCTTTGGCCAATTTAGAAACACTAATTAACCTGCATGTTTTAGACCGTGGGAGGAAGCTGCCAGGGGGAAATTTAGCACAAAAATTGTCTTTTTATCTTTTTATCTAATAAAACAAAACAAAGAGCTGTAGCTGGAGGGAGGAAAAAGAAACTCAGAAATAAATTTTGCTGTGAGGCAGACTTGTTGTGACCCCTTGCTCTTGTTATGCACTGTGACAATCCCTATAAGTGAGGTTACCATTACCAGTTCATGCTGCAATGTGGATAAATTGCATATAGATTTTTTGCATGTACATGTACAATACTCTGTGGCCATCTGATTACAACCATAACAAAATAACTCTCAACCAAATTTCATTGCTTAAAAAACAGCTACTTGAAAGTGTTTTGGGTTTTTTTTGTATTTTTGTCATTGTAATAATGTAATCAGTAAACAAGGCAGCATGGTGGTGCAGTGGTTAGCATTGTTGCCTCACAGCAAGAAGGTTCTAGGGTTCCACTGCCCGTTCTGTGTAGCGATTGCATGTTCTCCCCTTGGTTTCATAGGTTTCACAGAAGAAAATAGATGGATGGATATCAGTGCAACACAGTTTTTGCTCTACTTGCTGTCAGACTGTGTTTACTGTAAAAGGTCTGATATAACAGCAACAAAACTATAAAAGAGTTGAAATTGGTGAATAATTGAATTAAGGCTATACTAGTGATACTTATCTGTCTATCTGAATGTCCTTGCATCATTAGCTCTATACATATTTTTGAAATCTTTTTATGTCAAATGAAAATGGAGCAGAGCCTGATAATTTAGTTTAAAGATGGATGGGGCAAAATCTATCTACTAAATCATTTTAAATTCAGTGTAATGAAACAGCTGAGCAAAGACTAGGCAGGAAAAAACATGCTGATTATCTGCTGCTCATCTCATCAAATTATCAAGGCGGCTGTGCTGATTTGCATACTGCCTTTAAGAGCTAATTAAGAACTTTTGCCTAATCTACATTTTACTTTACCTGGTATCTTTTTTTAAACCCCTCAGTGACATCTGGCATGTCATCTTTCTGAAGAGAAATTCAACTTGCAGCTGCTAAGCAAAAACAAAAATATGATGTATTCTTTAATTTTATGAAACCTTAAAGTTTAGCTGATATTTTTGAACTGTGTAAAATGTGGCAATGACTACAGTTAATCACAGTGCTTCCCATCAACATTTTACCACCAAATTAACTGCTAATCTTTAAAAAATATTGTTGTTTTAACAATCAGATGTGCCCAGCTTGGGTGATCTCTCTCCTTGGCACCGAACTCAAGGTAAAATAGGCTATCCTCATAAACATCTGCTGTTCATAGCTCCCTAAATGGTCCCAAACTTTTACCCCTCCTTCCATTTCCCCTTGGTGTTTTTAGATTGTTCTCTTTTGTCTCTTCTTGCCAAACCGTAATGACATTTCTGGGGCATTTTAAATAGGGTCCAAACCCAAGGAACGAGGACAGCACTTCAGAGTCTCCTGATGGTCTGCTGTCCCCTGATCCAGCTACTACACGAATAGACCTAAATATCTGAATACATTTAAATATCTTTACCGCACAATGACACTTTCCTCCAGATTGCATGAAAGGCAATTGGTGTTCATTCACTCGTCACGACTGAAAGCCAGCTGGAAGGATAGTTTATTATTTTTAAGATAAAACGAGACCACTTTTGCATTAAACGCGGGTCCTGCCGTTTCAAGAATAAATACTGATTGAACATTGCGGCATTTCAATCACCATAAATTAGAATTATGGGGTAGGGGTAAAGTTGGCCAGTCAGATTTTCGTAATGGACTTGCTACACCTTACCACAGTATAAAATGTAGCTTTATTCCCCCTGGAGAATTAGTTTCTTTTTTAGATTTAATTCTAGCGTTATCTATGTGTATTTGCAGGTGTTAAAATTAACAGAGCTTTTCTGATAGCGCCTCGTGCCGCTGTACTCGGGCTGCTTGCTCAATAAAGCTATACTGAGACATACTTAGACCATTTCAGGCATGAGGATCCTTCAAATCAATGTGTTGGATAAGAACAGACAGTTCAAAGCCACAATTTCTCTCCATTTGCTTTGGCACAGATCAAGGAAGGCATGACAATGTGAATCACTTTCACGCTGCAAAACCCTATTTCCATTTCCCATTTGGGCACTTATTACTTTTGGCAGTAAAGCAGGCTAGTTAAAGGTGTTGGGCATGAGTTGGGGTTAGTAGGGGACTATCCATGGAGGTTATCATTTGGCAGGCAGGTCTGAGTGCGTGAGATGAAGGGGTGCTCTCCTGTACTCGCAGATCAGGAAAAAATGCATCCACCAGGCTTGAGAAGAGTTCCTTGAGCAGAAGGAACAGCCCGGCTCTCTGGGAACGGTTGGCAGCCCAGGATCTGGAGCTGCAACAGAGCAGATGAAAGCCTCCCAGCAGTGCAGTCTAGACTAGCACACCTGCTGTCTTTTCAAGCAGAACTAATTCCCGTAAACCCAAAACAAACACAGAGTAAAACTTTTATAGCCACAGAAATCAACTTTTCTCCTGTTGCTTCATCTGAAAAGTACAAAAATACATTTTTTGCCATATATTGAAAAATGAGTATTTTCATTTTTAAAAATGGATTTGCACATGAAACACAGAAAATGTTCTCTCAGATGTAGTCTCCTTAACAAAGACAGACCAATACATGTTGTAAACGTATTGCTCACAAGTCTCAATCCACTGTTGAAACAGTGCCATCTACTGTCTCATTTCTGCATTACACAAAAGGACTGAAAGTGAATGTGTACATTTTTAATGAGTCAACATTAATAAAACAAGTGTCAAAATAAAGGTGGTCAACAGTGTCACTGTTGCACCTTCTCAGTGGTATCAGTGATTTTGTTTATCACGTGTAGATGGCAGCCTGTGTCGTGGCTTGCATCACACAATCTGATATCAACCTGAATAACAATTTCCTGTGTTTGTTTCCTGTTCTGTTTTCACTCCCTTCCCCTTCACTACATGTTTCTTCTGACACTTGTTCCTGCGGTGCAACCTCACCTACCCCATCACCCCGTGTGAACCTGTGCTGCCCTGCACCTCCTGGCCTGCCCATCTACCCTACCTATAAAACCTGCAGCAGTGAGCAACCTGTCCGTGTCCAGCATCCTCAGTTTCCTTCTTCTCCTGTTCACCCGACTCCAGAGATACACACAACCATCTGCTCCCTGTACCTTATCAACTACTTTCATATCCCCAATGTTTACTCTGATTTATGGTCTGACACCCAGTCTGTGTGTGCGTGTGCGTGTGCAAGCATGCTTGCGCAGAAATGTTTGAGTGTAATAGTAAGGGAAGGTGCTGCAGGGCACAGTACCCAACCACAACCAATTTTAAGACTTTCATTTTTCATGATTTTTCCCTTCGACCCCTGAAAACCTCATCTCTTTACATTCCTCCTCTGCTCCCTCCTGTCTTCTGTGTCCCTATTCTACCTGAAGGCGAAAGGGACCTACAGCACCAGTGGCAGCATTGAGCCATACCTCTCTGGTATCAAAACGGGCATTTTGTCAGGCCGAGTGGCCTCTCCTGCGGCAGCATTTGTTCCTGGTCTGAGGAAGTACCCCCAGGAGGGGGCGATGCCTGCACTTACAGCCTCCTCAAGCCAAGCAAAGGCCCTCTTGGCAAGCCTATCTGCTTCCGGCCTGAGCGCTGAGGCCTTGCTCCTTTCCTCCGCCCTTCGTCATCACCGCCTCCTACGTGAGCAGCGAGCCTCCTCCCTGCCCCTGCCCAGCAGCCAATCCTCCTCCCCTACTCCAACTGCTACCTCCTCCTCTTCATCCTCGCCAAGCACCCCGACTCCATCCCTATCTCCCTCCTCTCCCACCTTTGGTTCCTTTGCCTTCTCCTCTGGAGTTCTCAAGCCCAGCAGGCGTAGCCTCGACAGCTCCAGCCTCAACAGGTCCAAGGATGGTGGCAACAAGCCTGTGAAAAAGGACCTTTACCCTGGCAACAAGTGATGAATAGGAGGAGGATAAGGACTTATAAGGATACAGTTCTCAACCACAACCATCACATCATGAACCATAAAGATGAACTAGCTGCATTATGGAACAATATTCTTTATATTCCAGTTCTTATAAGATTTTTTAATTTTTCTTTTCTTGTTTTTTTCTGCTTCCTTTTATTGCACAGTCTACCACAGTGTAAATGGAGTCACAGTTTTCTTCACGGACAAGTTTCCTACTCTGATCCAGTACCTTAGATCTACTGCAGTTCTCCCACAAAGTCATTCTGTCACCTTCCCAGATAGAGAGTGCACAAACAGGCCTCCCCTCCCACCAGCTACCTGCTATAAGCTGATGTGGTCTGGCTGTATTTGCTGACAGCACCATTCTCACATACATACTCTCAGTGGGCTGTTAGTGGCATAGTTGAAATATCTAGACGGTGACTTTGATCATATAGAAAAAAGCTGCAATAATCACCAAGTGAGTTCAGTAGTTGTGTGTGTTCAGGATAGTAATGTTTTGACTTACCTGCATCACCTGACAGAATGTGATTCCACTCGGAAAACAAAAAAAAAAAAATTCAAAAAATCAGAAGGTGGCCAAGGTGATGAACGAGGTTTCAAGCTGTTTAGTGTTAAAAGGGCATTTGTGGCTTTTTTTAAAATCGCCTGTTTTAAACTCTAAACTGGTGCTATGTTTTCCCCTCTGTTTGTGCAAACTGAGCTTACACAATTGTTCTCCCCCTACTGTCTCGGAGTCGGCTTTAATTTAATTTTGCATTTTAATCTATATTTACAACCCTACAAGCGAAATACTTGCATCAGCAATTAGGGACATTTAAAGTAGATGTCTAATTGGAAAACTGGAAACTGCAGCGCATTCACAAGAATGCAGAGAAGGCAGCAGTCCTGAAATAGCACAAGTCTTTTTAAAGAAACGACAAAGAGGCACGGTTTCGCAAACAGAAGGGAAAAGTGCAAACGATGAATTGTATTCAAATGTTGGTTTTCATATGTGTGTATTAACTAGTTAATTATGACAATCAGGATGTTTCCACAGTAGCATCTTCTAGGTTGCTCTGGAATTACAGAGCCTGACATCACAACCCATTCCAAAGACTTAAGCACACACACTGAAGAACAACACACAAACACACAGTCTCTCTCACACACACACACACACTTGAAAAAGCAACCTGTACAGCACAGACTCACTTATTTTTTTCTTTCAGCCAACCTCATGTGAATAATCATCGTAGGTCACATCTGTTTCACCACTTATAAAGAGCACTCTGGTAAATTATGCCATATTAATCTGATCTCACCAGATCTACAGACTGATAGATTCTTTCTTTTGGGATACTTGAGTTCAAAACTACTCACATCAAAGTTTAGGCCTTATTGTAAAATATAACACATTCTGTAAACGAGCAGATGACACAAAAAGCCTAAAAGTGAGTCTTACAAACCAAGAGCGACACGAGAGGAAAGTATTGAAATTTAAAGCAAGCACAGTTGACTCTCAAACACAAAACCCCCAATTAACGAGAATTAACTTTGTAATTCTTTTTAATTATGACAAGCACAAAGGTCGAAGCATTCCCATATACATTTGATATGCTACACATTAGATTCCAAGTATCGCTCCGGTTATATTACCTGCATTTTGAATCATGAAACTTTTATGAATGAAGGCCTTCAGTGTTTCTCGATGATAGAAACTCAAGTTGGGATTATTTTCAAGCACATCAAAGGTGTGTCAGTGTGAACCCTGCACGAGGAACCTCTTTGGAAGCTGCCTGTCCTGCGTGTTTGCCTCGAGGCAGCCTGCTGGGGAGGTGAAGAAGCTGAATGGACCGTAACCGACAAAGTGATTCTTCTCAGTGGTTCTCCAGCACGACTGTGTGAAATCGATGCTTTGTGGCATTGAGGTTTAAAACATGCGAAAAGGGGCTCATGTCAAAGAGTAGGCAGCTTTAGGAGAGGGGATTAGTTTGGGGACATGTGTTTGAAGGATACTTTAATAAGGCCGGCTTTGACTCGTCCTGTATCCATTGAGAGCGCTTGTGAAATAAAAGACCCAAAGAGATGAGAGGAAGGGTCTGACAGCCAGAGGGCACTTCTTTCCCTGCCCTCTTCACTTTGCATTCTTTGGTGTGAAGGAGCTCTGAAAGTCAAAAGTGCTCAGCTGATGTTATCCAAGAACAAAGTTTGACGAGCCTCAATTATGAACAATGTGTGCAATATATAATTAGCGCTCTTGCGATTTTACCAAGGCAGTGCTCTTTGCCTTTGACATACTCCTGCCTGCTTATCTACAAGGACCTGTAACCATGTTTTTCCCAGTGCCTCTAAGACGTTGCTCCTGCCAGAACCCCCCCCCCCCCCCCCAAATGATCTTGTATTACAGTAGTAGATCAGCAGCAATGACAGAATAACCCTTTTACCCAAAGAAGAAGCTGCGAGAACTGGTTTGTTCCCATTTTTCGCAGATAAAAGAAAACGGCACTTGAAATGCAGTGTGTCAGGTTGCAGCAGTGGCATTTGACTAAACACTCCCCAGCTCTAACAGCGTGCACAACCGCAAGCTCGCAGCACAGCGAATTAAGTCTCACCCCTGGGTGCTCTGTAGCTCTGCCAGGCAGGTTCAAGCCCCGGGTTTCATATTGAGTGAAGTCAAATGAAAGAAATTCACTTACTCATGCTGTTCCACACTCAAATCCATAACTCTCCAAGTTAAATTTGCTGCATTTGCGTCTGGTGAGCAATGGGGAGGAAGCATGCACGCTTGGCTGCTTTCCCCCCCAAGTAAAGTCTGAAATGAAACCCTCCCAGAATTGCGTGACAGTGCTCTCTGGACTTTTTTTTTTTTTTCAAGGCAAGTGTTAGCGGGCTGTGATTTCAACATGGCTGGAGGTTTAGAGGGCATGTCGAAAAAAACTCACAGCAGATGCCTCTGGCAATCAGAAAAACTCAAACTTGAAATGAAACATAGAAGAAATATACATATATAAATATATCTAAGTGAGATGTTTGTGTATGATAATATAATTGTGAAGAAAATGTGATATATATATATATATATATATAAATATATATATATAGGCCTAGATTAAATTATATACTGTAAAATGTCATCATATCTTCTGTTTTATATATTAGTGATCATTTTGTACAGATTTTTCTTTTTTTAATTCATTGAGAGATATTGCATTTCACACTGAGATTATTTATTCATATGCAGAACATTTTTATATTTGTTTAAAATCTCTGTATAGATAAGAGTTAGCCTCTGTAATATACTCTGAAGTTAGTTCATTTTTAAATTCTAAAATTTTCTTTATGAACACCAAGTTAGATTTTATGTAATTTTAATTTGTAAAGAAAAAACACACACACAAAAAAAAGCTTTTCCCTGAAAATACTCGTCCACTCGTGTACACCTTTGCCTCTTTATGTGAAAAGTCACTTTAAGATATAAGAGGCTGGACCAGTGCCTGTGTGTTGGGCTTATTTTGCTACTGTTGTTTTATTTTGGGAAGGGTACTTTTTTCTGCAACTGTGATCAGTTTCTGTTTTATTTTTAATTTAGTTTTTTCGTTTCTCCCCATTCTGTGTCGTGATGATTGACCCGGTATAAATGATACTGGAGATGGTCGGAAACAGATGTTGTAACTGTGAGTTTGTGGGCCTGAAAGCGTCATACAAGGCCTTGCTGCTTTGGAAAAAAAAGGAATATTACTTGGCTTTAATTTATCTCTGTGTCATGCTTGGCTGTGAACAGGGATGGCAGGAATGTGGATCCTCAGCGCAGACAGATTCAGGCAGGTGGAAGCTCATTTTTGTTGCTTATATTGCTCCACCTGTTCCTCTGAGTGGCTTTACATAGCAGTTATGCTAAACCATAAATGTAAAAAAAACAGAAAGTTGGATTAATAAGGAAATTATGTGGAGTTTTATGACCTATACCTTTTATCTTTTCTTTTGCCATTGTATCTTTTTTTTTTTTTTGAAATATAATGAATCTACATTCTATAGTATGTATATGAGATTTTTACATGAATGTGTGGATGTTCCAAACTCTTGGCATCAAAAGTAGAAAAACAAAATTGACTTGTAAATAGGCCAAGTCATTCCTAGCGAGTTCAACAAATTGTTATGTCCAAAAGAAGATGTTTAAATAATAAACTATGACGATGGGTACAAAGGTATATACAAAACAATGCATGTATAGTCTCAAGCAATCGCACGGTGATTTAAAAAAAAAATGTTGTCTACATGTTTTCTCAGAAATGTGAGAATAAAGCAGAGAAGGGTTCTATGTTATAGGTTTACAAACATGAAGGACGAGACATTATTTTGGTATGTGTGACACGGGCATGTTCAGTCTTACTGTGACGTTATGTGACAATGATGATAGTGGCTGAGAGTGCGAAAAGGAGTCAGGAATGCTTGAACGCACCCCAACCAGAGAAGTCACCAGTGATGGTGTCCTCTTTCCACAGAGTAACTCTCCCATTTGTAGAGTAGTGTGATATAAGAACAAAAATAATACAGAAAAATAGATCTATGATATAATGATACATAAATTTAAAAGCCTACTGATACTGGAGATACTAATTTATCAGTGTGGATGCCATGATATTCTGTGAGAAATGTGTGTGTTTTTCCTGTGAGAAGACAGCAGGCAGTTGAACCTGCCTTCTTTTGTACATAAGTTGCTGTGATTGTGTGTCAAATAAAGTGCAGCTCTCTTGTACAGTCGTAGTGTCTGATCTTGCTTTAAACTGGCTTGTCAGCAAGTGAAGCTTTTTAGTCTTTATTATGACAGGAAAGCTGGGAGAAAGGGAAGACAGGCAGCAAATGCCCCTGAGTGGGTTCAGACCAAAGCCTCTGCAATAGTCCTGTGGTATATGGCTTGCCTGCTCAACCTAATATCAAATATTGCATTATATGACAGCTCCAGTAATCACAGACCTCTGAGACTATGGTCACAATGGTTAAAAAATGGTTTCTTTTAAAAACAAAGTATTTTTTATTACTGAATGGGTAACAGTATTCCAGTAATACAAGTTTAATACAAAGCCATTAGAAATACTTAAATGGTTGTGTTTTGTAACATTTCAATTAAAGTTTATGGACTGTTTATTATTAAAATATTTCCAACTTTATATTTACAGAGCAAAATGACACTAATATGTCGTTAATACACACTGCCATATGGCTAATTGTAACAAAATCGTATATACAGAAGGTTTAAAACCTGTCTTCTGCTTGAATTTTAATGAGTAATTCCAGTTACAATTGTTTAACAAAAGGAAATTTGTAAAGAAAAGAAAAAACTGGCTTAAGTGTCCTGGCGCTGGGCTGGCCGACGACCGTCTGCCCGCCTGTATGGTGAGTTCCTCAGATCTAATGAAAAACAAAGACGTGCATAAACGTGAGGATGGAATTTCCCCTTTATTTAAACATCAACTACTGCAGCAGACAAACTAAAAATGATTCTCAAGCAAGAAGCATGTTTCTGTACCTGTGATGATGTCCTCCAGTGCACCGTCCTTCCCCTCACGTACTGGCGGTTTCACCTGCCTCTTCTTCAGCTCTGCAATCAGGTCCATCTGGGGCATCTTAGGCATCATTGGGCCCTTTAGAAATCACAAAGTTAAAGAATATTTTAAAGTACATTTCTGAATGACTCATGTTTTACATATAGGCTTTAAAAAAAACCCTACAGATGACTACACACTAGCAGTATGTATAGTTTCTTACCTTTTGTGGTCCAGCCTTGTTTGGAGATGGTGACTCTTTAACCTCACGGCTCTCGCTCTCCATTTTCTTCTTCTGTTCAATCTCTTGCTGTGCCGTCTGCATTCAGACAAGGGACAGAGGATTAAAATATAGCTCACGAGTTATAAAGGACAAATATCAGAACGCTACCACAGAAACTCACTTTATAGGCCTTTATGAAGCGCCCAAACATGGGGAAAAACATCGAGGGCTGCGTGGTTTTAGGATTCTCTCCGAAGTACTCCACCACAGAGCCGTAAGCCTCCTGCACGCAGAACAGTAGACGAATACGTTTCAGAATATGATGAGACATTATTTAGAGTTGAGAGCTTGATAAGAACTTCAGACAAACCTGTGCTGTCTTGCTATCTTTGATTAAAGTGTTCAACTGTTCGCTATTTGTTTTAATGAATTCCTTCAACACGGGGCTGTCGTCCTGCACCAGGAACTCCTTTTTGGTCATCTCCATTCCTCGCTCTAGAGAGCGGATATCTTGAAGAATGCTGTCAAGAGAGACTGGCAAAGAAACACAAGTGAGTTTAAACTTTTTATCAAATGAAAAAGAAGGTTGATTGGTCAGCCTGAGTGTGTGCATGTACCAAGGCCTGCCTTGTCTACAAAGTGTAGCTCGGTGTGGAAGTTGACCAGGTCTGGGTATTTATCCTGGATAATATTGGTGATGAAATGAAGTAACGTCTGTGAGCGGTCAGTGGATTTGGTGTCCAACAGCTGAAATATGAAGATGGTGAAAAATGTAATTGAGCTTCCATAAACTGAAAAGCAAACAAAATAAAATTTAAAAAAAACAAAAAAAAAACACTACTTACAAGATCCAGACTCTGCAGTCTGAAACCACAAGCTGCACCTCTTTTACTGCTGTTCATGTAGTTACCGAATGCAAGAACAATCTGGAAGGAAATAAATGGGTTAAAAGAACCAAATCTTACAGTTAGATGCCTCATTAGCATTCATACTGTTTTACTTACCTCTAGGATCTTTTTTAGTTTGGTTGAAGACTTGAGAGACATGGATGCAGAAATGATGGAGTTCAGTTGCTGTGGAGTTTAAAAAAAAAGAAGTATGTATGTGAGTAAGTATGTGTTTATAATCCCTTTCAGCCCAAGTTACAAAGCATTTAACAGACTGACCGGCTGCAGCCGTTTGACGCTGTCTGGAAAGTTGCCCATGAAAGTCAGAGTGTTTATTCGCTGGTTGAGACGAGGAATCTTCCCAAAGCGTAAAACAAATTGGTCTTCGTTGGTCAGCTCATCCAGTGGACGGCCATCTTTCTCATAGTTAGCAAGAAGCTTCATCTCAAAATCTGATGGTATGAATGGTTCGAGCAGCTCCAGGAAGTCTATGGACAAAGATTGCTGGTCGTACCTGTACAAACGAGGGTTAGAGTTAGTGTAGGCAATAAACAGTGTAAGAGGCAGGGTGAAGGAAGGAACAGAATATGCCATTATGGCAAAAACATCTGCTGAAGGTCCGTAATGCAAAAGTAAGCACGTACATTTCTATGGCCGTGCAGATATCGGCCGGGCTCATTCCCCCCTTGCGTAGAGTGATGGCCAGATTTTTGGCTTTATTGCCATCAATCAAAGATGTCTTGGTGGGGGCTTTCGAGGTCATCTTCTTCTTAACCTTGGACAGGTCAGCTGGGTTACCCTGGGCCCTAGTTTTGAAATGTTCCTCAAACATTTCCATATTCAACTCCTGAGGTAGACAAAAAAAGAGCCAAGGAGAGTGCTCACATTAGAATTTCATTTTCTTTCAGGATATAATTTCTGCTGTATGTAAAAAAAATGCAGAAAGCATATTCTTACCCCCAAGACTTGCTCATCATCTAGCTCGTTGAAGACTGTGCCTGTCACTTGGTTTGGTTTTAATGCCTGCCAGTTTAACAGAGGCATCCTGAACTTGGTCTGAATAGGCTTCCTGCTCTTAGCCCCTGAGAAAATAGAAAAACAAGAGGAATGGTCAACACTTTTCTTTCAGCATGTTTCTTTTTGGGGGGGAGGGGGTATTCAGGATTCTCCTCACCAGAGTCTGCAGATGGTGCTCCAGGAGGCGGTGGTGGTCCACCACCAGGTGGGGGAGGTGGGGGTGGGGGGCCAGCTCCAGGGGGTGGAGGAGGAGGTGGGGGGCCAGCTCCAGGGGGTGGAGGTGGAGGTGGGGGGCCAGCGCCAGGGAGAGGAGGTGGAGGTGGGGGGGCGGCTGCAGAGCCAGAAAGAGGTGGAGGAGGAGGGGGTGGTGGTGGTGGTGCAGGACCTCCTGGTAGAGATGGAGGTGGTGGAGGTGGAGAGACAGTCTGCTCTGAGCCACCTGGAAGAGGAGGCGGTGGCGGTGGCGAAGGGATGCTAGATGACGGGGAGGTTGGAGCGCTGGCTTGGTTGGCTGGGGCTGGGCTTTGAATGTATTCAACGACTGTGACAGGCACGACTTGGACGTCCAGACTTCCTGAGGCTGTGCGTCCCACTCGGATTAGCCCTTTGTCCTGCAGCTCCTGGATCTTCTGCTCTAGCTCGGAAGGTCCCTGAGGGCCAGTGATACCCAGCCGCTCCCTGTCCTTCTCCCTCTCCCTGTCCAGCTCACGCTCTCTTTCCCTCTGCTGCAAAGTGCTAACCTGGGAGCATGACTCTCGCAGGCTTTCCTACAAGGGACAAGTGCGCAGAGTTGTAGCATGGTCGAGTTTAATTGAATACTTTTGGATTAAACCTTGAAAAATGGTGACAAAAACTTAAACAAAAGACAGTTTGCTAAATCTTTTTATGCCATCATATTTTCTTTTGACTTATTCTAAATCCAAATTCAATGATGGGGTTTTTCCAGACATAACTACTGGGCAAAATAAAGTATCAGCCATATACTGCTGTTAAATAAAAAATGATCACCATTTCATACATTTTGTCATTTTCTCCTGTAGCTGTTATTAAGTTTGAGAGCACCTGGCGTTACCATGCTCAGGGTTATGCTCATACCATGGCAAAAAAAAGTAATTTCAACATTTATTCAAGTCCTTATTTTTTTTTTTTTACATGCTTTTAACCTTATTTAAACAAATCTGTGTAAAGATTACATATGTTTCTTGGCTAACTCGAAGGCAGCACTTACTTTGAGCAGCTCAGCCTCCTTTGTGGCTTGCATGAGCTGAGTCTCCAGTTCAGTTATTCTGTCTCCTGTCTGGTTCTCAATCTCCTGAAGCCGTGCACTCAGCTGCAACACCACACAAGCAACACTGCTTCAGCACGATTTCACGTAATGTGCAACAACATTGCCTCCGTTTATTCACTCAGATTCGTCTATGCCAACCTGAACGTTGTGATCCTGTAATTCGTCCACATGATCCAGCACCCCTCCTCTGTTCTCAGCATCCTCCAGCAGAGCTCCCACATCTAACACATTGTCCAAGTAGGCCTGGATCTGGACCTGCAGCTTCTCGCTCTCTGTTAGCTTCAGAGTCTAATACACAAAGATACACAGTATTGGTACATCATAGGAATAAATTATCCCTTACAAAATATCACAGAACATGATTCTATTTTAATAATTATCTATATTATAATTGTGAGAATGAGGTTTTAAGGCTAAATTTAATATCTTAATGGCAGAAAACAAAATGTCACTATGCCATTTATCTTAATATTAGCACTAATTATACTTTGTTTGTTTTTTTAATCAAAGAAAGGAATACATTTCCCTTAACTCTGAAGTGAGGAAGTGAGTGTGTGACAAAAAAGTAGAGTAAAAGTATAAATAGAGTCATTCAGGATGAAGAGGCGACAGCTGAGTAAAAGAGGAAGAAAGTGGGCATTAGAATTGAACATCTGGATACTTGAAGTTGTAAATTTATCAGAAAAGTGAACATTTAAGCGCTGTATTAAAGTATTTTCTTTCTCACTTTAGGCTTGAAGTTGTTAGAAACTAAAAGCAAAGAAACCCCCTATGAATTCTTTCTCCAACACAGTGCACATAAGTTAAACTTCCATAGGCCTGGTGCATGCACTAA
This sequence comes from Neolamprologus brichardi, assembly GCF_056152115.1. Classification (NCBI taxonomy): domain Eukaryota; kingdom Metazoa; phylum Chordata; class Actinopteri; order Cichliformes; family Cichlidae; genus Neolamprologus; species Neolamprologus brichardi. The sequence continues at coordinate 17,361,602 of NC_142107.1, forward strand.
TACCCCTTTTGTACCACAAGATGGTGTAGCAAGTCTTTGTCACCTCCAGCTAACATGAGGGGGTGTGGAAACGCCAACAAAGAAGCAGATTGTAAAAGGACAGGTGTCTAGTGAACTGGCAAACAATGATTCATGCACCCTTATCATCACCAACATGAAGTTCCGAAAAGAAACTATGTCTGGTTTATAAATGATAAAATCGGCAAAACAAGAGAAAACATCTGACAAGCTTTCTACCGCTGGGGACAGCTGTTGGAGTGCAAAGGAATAAATGATCACTTCGACTACTGAACTGCCACTGCTTCTTCTAGTCTGGTAAAATTAAAGCAGTTAATGCTAATATTTTCCATGCGGTGTTAGCTTGTAAAGAGAGAGTGCATGGTATCTGTCATGAAAGTTGTTTGGCTTTGTTAATAACTTAACAAGATGTTAAGCGGATGACCTCTTGTGAATCTAAAGATATAACACAATCGCTGTATATCATTATCACTTAATAGTTATCTACCAAACTTTTAACTAGGTCAGCATCTGTGCTTCTATTTAACACTTATTGTACTTCAGACTAACACAGAGAGACAACTATTCTCCCTATCAATCCTAAAACCAATGTAGAATCACCAGTTACGAAAATCTCATGAAGCTGAATCTGTTTATCTGGAAATAACACAGCCCATTTTATAAGTTGATTAGAGAAATTTAGATACAGTGTCAAAAGATGTAGCTGATGTTAGCTGTAGCTTTTCTTGTCATATGAGGGACTTTAAACAAAATATATACACACCTCTAGATACTTGTCTAATCCAAGGTGAGTGAACTCATATTGTAGATGGACACGGAAGTTCATGTTCTCCACTGAATGGACCACAATGTTTATGAACTGCATGCAGGCAACCTTTGGGTAGAAACGATGAGAGTTAAATGGCGTTCATGCACACGATCTCTTGGTGAAGCTGCATCCAGTGGCCGTGGTACCTACCATGAAGTCAATGTTGTTGTCATCATTGACGAAGTACTCCATGAGCTTCTCAAAGCGGTTCTTTTCTTTGCTCACCTACAAAAAAAATAAAATAAAAGCTTGCTAAATATGTATTTTTATTATTGTGAATATGGGAGGATTAAAAATAATGTGTTAGCCCACCTCAGAGAACATTAATACTGAGAGTATATTCTGCACCTAAGTACGGTACATGAGTTCAGTCTTAAACATAAACATGCATGACTTCTAGACATGTGCTAAAATTGCGACCATAGTGCATGTGAGCAGTAGATTGTTAGTCATAAGATGAGCAATGAAAGAGGAGAAGTCAAATAAGGCTCTTGCAATATGAGGAAATTGCCAGAAAAAAAAATTATTTCACCTCTTTAAAATTGTCAAAGGCAGAGAGAATGATGTCGTGTCCTCCTCGGACGAGACACACGGCAGCCAGCAGCTCCAAAACAAGAGCTTTGGTCCTGCCACGACAGAGGAGGATGGGTGAGGTGTGGATGCAGACAGTTAACACACTTTATCTCACAGACAAATGCGCTCACCTGGGATTCCTGCTGTTGAGACTGAGGGTGATCTCATTCACGCAGCGTGGGTGAGTCATCACCAAATTAAAACCAGACTAAAAGCAGACGGAAGATATATAAACAGCTGTTCACTCCAGAGTAAATGTGATCAAATGTGCTAGAAACAAGAACTGGTTTTTTTTAGCAACTCAGAAAACATGTCATATACTGTGATAATCCATTTTAAAGATAGCATAGGAATTAAGTGACTTTATTAGACTGTGTGCTAAAGCTTTACCTGATAGTTCATGATGGCTCGCAGGCACATTATGCACACATGTACATCATCTCTCTGGCTGTTTATGTGGGACTTCTTATGCATCTTGTTTACCAGAGTGGTGCTTATTCTGTGAAGCAGTAATACATGTTGGAGTACACATTTGAGGGAAGAGAATCTCCTGCATGCGCAAATGATTTGAAGTCGATGCCAGGATATGGTAAGATATGCAGTGAGATACTTGTAGCTTTGACTTCTAGGGTTTTGGACAGTAACTGTGTTTGACAGATGCTATGTAGCACAACATGGAAGGAAGATAAAGGATCAAAGACGAACTAACAAACAGTTAGATGACCACGTGAGGGGATCTGAATGAATGAGAACATGAGATGGTTATCTTTTTTAAGAGGAGGCTGTGCTGTAGCACTGTTTCGATTAAGTTATGTTTCATGTTTTAGAGTTATAATCTTATAAGCTCTAACTTATATATCAGTTAGAGCTTTCACTTTATTTGAGAGTATTTCTATTTCTGGGCTCACAGATTTCCTCAAATTCAATCCTAAATATTTATACATCAACAATTCTTAAAAGAAAGAGAGGTGTAGCATGGCACAGTTCTCACAGCAGTGGAAACCACAGAAATTCGTGGAGTTTTCACACCACTTCTGCTTTGCATGAGTCTATTTTTTGACAGTGTGTAGAGCTGCTTATGTTTAAAGTTCATTCTTCATTCAAAGGCATTTGAACTGTGCGACATCTCTGAAACCATCTCTGAAGGTTACCTCAGTAACCTTTCAAGTCTCGAGTTTCTTACCTTACAGTCAGCGCACGAGCTGCTCTGGTCATGCCATGTGACTGATGGCTGCTGGAGCTCTTGGTCAAGTCTTCCATTGACCTTTCTGCTGATTTTCTTCTGTCTGACAGGCTGCCTCCATTTTCTATAGCCTCAACCTCAAACCTTAAATGTGGAAAAATAGACATCTTTTTAACATAATCTATAATAGAATAATTACGTTTCGAAACTCAGTCAGATTCTAAAATATCATTCATGTCTGCTTAGTACTCACGAGCTGTCACTTTGTGCGTAGGACAGGTATTCCACCAGAACATCCAAACCTTTATTCTGTTCATTGAGAAACTCCTGGGCCCATCTTCAAAAAGAAAAGTAAATCACGAGGAGTGACCATATGTAATAGATTCTGTGCCCAGACTGGATTTATAGCCAAAGATTGTAACTTTAGAAAGAAAACAGAACACAGTCCTACTCTAAATATGGAATCCAGCACAGTCAGGTGATTTTCTTTTGCAATCTTACATTTTTTTTGACAAGTTGCACTATGAAGGAAAAAAATGCAACAAAGTCAAAGGGCTAAAAAAAAACCCCAGACTACTTCTGCACTGGTTTTACCAACTTTTCCACTTTATGTACAAATGTAACGATATATTGAAGCTTTAAGTACTGTTTCTGTAAAAGGTTGTATATAAACTATATATAACTGTTGGTGCGGTGAAGAACCACTTCAGCAAAGGTGTTGATCACCAGCTGAAAAATATCAAGTGAAACTAAAACAGCTAAATGGTTTATGTAGGTAAAGTGCACAGACAGTTTGCAGTTTCGCTAAAGTTCACCTTAAATCGTCTTTTAGCGTTAATGATTGATAAAGATTTTCAGGTTGGATTGCATGAAACTGCTATAAAAATCTGGAAAACATACTTGTGGCGCACCAAAAACCAAAATAAAACACATTACACCTTAAACACTCATAAACCAAACAGAAGCTCATGAAACAAACAGGCTCACCCAATGTGATTGGTCCGAAGGGATATCTCCAAATTTTTAAGGACCTGGGTGGCATCTTGGATCCTTTTCTTCAACTAAAAAAGCAGAAGAGGTTAAAGTCACTGATGCAGGTACATGATGCACGCATGTGGAGGTGATACATTTGAAAGAATAAAAATGCTTTCTACTGACCCTACGAGACACCCCTCCTTGATCCTGGTAGAGGCTTTTGATCTTGGTCAGGTAAGTGGATGGGGGGCTCTTCACCTGGAAACGCTCCTGTGGGAGAATATTTTACAGAGGATAGAGTCAGCACATGCTGAAGTAGAATTAATTTAAGCAGCGATCCCAAATAATGACTTATCCAGAACCATATATTACCAGCAAGCTGCATTTGAAGTTATTCTAGTAAATACAACGAGCACAAACCGCTCTCTGTTTCCATGCCGACGCCTCTATCAGTTGCCACCACAGAAACTATGTTGCAAGGTTTGCAAAGACTCTCCCCTTTGTGTACTTGCGCACTTTATGTCAACTCTGCCCCCAGTGGAGCCAACGCTGCAAGAATCGTGTCCACTTTGATGGCATGTGTTACTCATAAAAAACAAATAAAAGCTCTCACCTGATCACAGACTAATTCCCATTTCTTTTCATTGTCGTATTGACTCAACAGCTGGAGTTTATCTGGAGGCAAGTTCATGGAACTCTGAAAGAAGAAAGATGTAAAGATATAAAATGGGTTTTAGAATTTACATGAAAATGTATTTGGAGTACAAAAAAAATCAACTCCATCTCCACTGATATTTAGCAGAAAAATATTATACTATATGCTATAATTTCTTCGTGTTTCCTGCTCATGTAACAATATGCAAAACAACAATACCTCAGATGCACTTTCAGCATAAAACTGAAAGGCGGTAACTACCTACTGGTAGCAGATGACTCAGTGTTTACGTGTATGCATTGATCGTTGCCAATAGGTACTGATGTGTTATACGCTTTCAGTGTCTACTCAAGCTTCAGCAACACTTTTATTGACTTTTTAAACCATATGACTCATGTTTAGACATTATCTGTGCAGACTGTTTCAGCTTTAGTAAAAATATCTTTTTCGGTCATAAACTGCACGTAATATTTCTGTTATTTTCGGAACTTCATAAAGACCTTTATACAGACCAAGTACCCTCCACCTCCATGATTCCAGTGTAGGTTGACTTTTGAGTTGGCATACTACTGTCCAAAAGGGCAGTTTCACACTGAGTTATCAAACCTACAGGAATATGTCATGTGTTAAGGTTATTTCCCCATTCACAGAAACTGAATGAGAGGAGGCTGTTGTTGTTGTGTTTTCTTTTTGTTTTTTAAAAAAAGGTCAAATTGAAAGGTATAAGATATGTCAAGGCATTGGTGTAACTTTGTGCTGAACATTGGGGGGGGGGGGGGGGGGGGGATGATTAAACATGCAACTATTTTGCTGGTAATAACTGAAATGAGTAAAGAAATTTTACAGCCTATTTATATTGGTTGGGTCATAACCCCCCTGGAAATTATGCCCCTGCGTCAAGGAAAAAGGCTTCACTCACAAAATTAACTTACTTTCTTTAATCACTAATTCCCTGTAATTATTTATGTCTCGCTTAAAGATATTTTTTCACAGTTGTCTCTCACATCATTGCAGCTGGTACTGCACTGGTACTATTTTTCATGTAGCTGATCAAAAGCTTGAATCAATGTGATCATTTACAGCAAGTTTCAATAATTTCAGTTGACGTTGGGTGTGGCTTTTGAATCTAGTTTTGTGTACATTCGAGCAGCGGTTTGACATCTTCTGTGCACTTTTTTTTTTCTTTAAAAAGGGAGGAGTGAAAACGGAAATGATCTGATGCATTGGTGCTTGAGGAGATGAGGTTCCTTCCTTGGCTGATGTAAGGGAGAGGTCTTGCTGTGGTTTTGTGGTGCTTAAAAAATGGTAATGCGAGTGCCTCGCATTATGAAGTTTATAGTTTCTGATTTAGGTGCTCAAAAATAAAAAGTACTCACATTTTTCAGTAATGCAAAAAGAAAGAAAGAAGAAGGTTCGCTTCTCGTTTCCTTGCTGATGAGGTCAACCATATAATCTCTAGTCTGAGGTTTGACAAGTGACAAGTATTTTACTGAAGAAGGAAGACACTCGAGAGGGTGTTGTCATTTTCCGGAGAGCACATTTTGTGTAGATACTATGAACTGTTAACCCTGGCTCTAAACGGTATTATCTTGCATGAAATTATAATGATGTTTCCATTCAAGGTTTGTCATATGAAGCAGACATGGTGTGAATTTTGACTTGTTTTTAGAATAATCACGGTACGCTGTTCCAATCAATGTCATTTTTGAGAAAAGACGAATAGTTTTAGTTGGAATAGTTACATGGATTTATATTTGCTGTGTAAAGTGTTTGTTTTTTACTATATAAAAAATAACTTTCTAATTGCTCCCCACCTTCTATAAAAACACAAAATCATTATTTTTATATACACTAAGTTTGTATGTATGCTAAATATTTGCTTGAAAGGTTAAAACCCATTTATAACTGCACTGAATAACACTGATCCTGCTTTTGTAATTTAATGTTTTGTTGGGAAAGCCTATGTTAAAGTACCATCCTAAACTTTGTGGCATAATATTATTGATAATAGCAGGCAGGTGCTTTCCTCTGTGGTATAAGCCAGACTCATGGAAGCCACACCCTACAACTCATGGGTCTCAAAGGATTTGATACCAACATCCAGATGTTCAGCGGCAGGACAACCTCAGGGGTTGACAGGTCAAAGAATCCTCAGTGGCTTTAAGTAGATGTGCCCACTGCCAGACTAGTGGTTTTAATGAGTGTGGTTAAAATGTATATCTAGACACTTAATGCTGTAAATCATCTACCACATAAACCACAATGCCAGACATTATAGAAAATTAAAAATGAGAACATTGTAGGACAAACTGAACTATTTAGATATAAAAATCTGGAGAACTCTTAACTCATATATGTTACTAGCTAAGATATGTCAGATTAACATGACTGTTTACAATATAGTGTCTTTGTTTCACTTTTGTAGATCTGTATTTTTTTTCTTAGCATTACTGAAGAAAAAACAAATCAAAAATCTTATAGCTAACTCTATTTTTTCATTAAAAAAAGGTAAAGAATAAGCCAGGATTAAGATAGTCTAAGCATCATGGTTTGATATTTTGCGCAACATATAATCTAAAAGATCGTAATACTTGAAGTTTTATCTTTACTAACTTGTTGTGAGACTGTTGAAAGAATGGTGAAACAGTTCCTTTCCGGTCCTGTGGCCTCCGTCATGTAAATGTATTGCTCAACTTCCCATTTCAGCCTGCTGTTGTGCATGCATTTATCAAGCAGTTTCTGGCTTGAATTTTTCTAATCAAACCACGAAGAATTTGGCAACTTGTTGACAGGATTGTCATTGTTTTTATCACTAAAGTGAAATTTTAAGTAACTGATGGTATTTGTGCAAATTTGACTGGACAAAATGACAGACCATTAGACTCTGACTGAGGGTCTAACGGTCTTTCTAACGTTCAGCTCTTTCTTCTCACTTGACAAATAGCTTTATATATATTATAGATATACCTAGAGAGTATAAGAAATGTAATAAAGTACATATTGGAGTCTATATTAGAGCAAAGTAAATTTCCAAAGAGTGAAAGACCAGTCACTTTCAAACTTGGGTTATTACTTTAACAATGTAACAATGTAAAATGAAAGCTGATTCGATATGTGTTTTTTGTGATCCTCTTAATCGCTTACTTACTTGCGCAATCGCCCTTACATATACAAACCAAAACTTTGTGCAAAATCTGCATGATTTCATATCCAGTAAGGGTGTATAGCGTGCCATGCTCTCACTCACCAGAACCGTGTTGAAGCGCTCCTCCAGCTCCTTCTCTGGTGGCATGGGAAGTTTGGGTTGAGGAGGCTGCTTTTTTTGCAAGGTTGGTGCAGAGTCATTCATTGCTGAAGCTGCACTGACTGAGTTTCTGGCCTCTCGACCTTCGGCCGGTTCATGCTCCAATCCCCCACCAGCCGCATTCCCCATCACTAATCTCCACAAGTAATCCAGGGGGACTGATTTACGCAAACTGTTTCCTCCAGGAAATCACCGTATCCACAAGCAAAGTGACAAAAGGTGGTCACTTTGAATTACAATAGCAAAAAGGCCTAATCAAACCAAGTCTAGGGCCTCTAGGGCAATCTACATTAATTCTCAGCTTTACAAAATCCGCCTCACACCCGAGGACAGGGTGGGCAATGAAAAAAGAAAGTTTATCCTCATGGCCCACTTCTCCTTAAGTTGTCTTCAAGTTCCTTTTGAAAATGAGGTGATAAGTCCTGTTAAGGCCTGTTAGAAAGAAAAGTCCACCTATGCCTCGTGCACTGTTGTCTACATCAGTTGACCGAGAACTCCTTTAAATAGTTTAGTACCGAAGCCTGCGCGTGAGAGGAAGGCGGGCGAGGAGTGTGACACAGTCAGAAACCACAGAAGCACAAAAGCAGAAGAGTAACTTCCTGTGCACGACAGCTATAGAACCTGGGGCGGAGGACATGGTAGAAGATAAACACGTAACCATGCAGTAGGTGGGTGATGATAAAGAAAAGATACTACAGGAATGAAGGAGAGCAGACTCTGTCCAGATTTGATGAAAGATTAACAGATGTCGATTTAGATGTAAATCAACTACACAATTAAAGGAAACTTTGCAACATTTCACAAAGAAACCACCTTTTTGTACTAGATTTAGTCATTTTACTGATGTCAACTTGACATGAGTCAAAGGTTACATTTGTTTTGGTATTTTCCCTTCATGTGGTGGTTTAATTCAGACAGGTAAAGGTGGTTTCAGCATGACAAGAATTGTCAAACAACACCCCTCTGTGGGTGAAGATGACTACTGCATCTAGTGAGATCTATCCAGTGGGAATTACTTAAATTACTGAGCCTTTTGTTGGCTCAGTAATTTAAGAAGTTTTTGTGTATACAAATGATTTCTATTGAGGAAAAGAATAATAAGTTTATCACAGATGCATTTCTTCGAGAAAGTGAAAATGATTAGCTCTGATGCAACAGGATATTCATTTTCAAAGCTTTCTGAGACTCACGGGAAGGCAACAGTGTTATCAGCTGAGTGAAAAGAAAAGATCAAAAGAGAAGATTGGAGAGGTGTTTAGACATCAGGGAAATGCTGGGAAAAAATCATCAAAAGGATAAAGCTAATCATTTACTTACAGGTGTAACGGTGGAGTAGAGGTATTGAAGTAAAGTGAGTTTAAATACTTGGAGTTTTTCATGTAAAGCAACAGTAGGTACACAAGATACCTAAAGAAGAGAATGCATGCAGGATGGAGAGGATTGACACGGGTTTCAGGGGTGATTTGTGACAGGAAGATAGCTGCAAAAATGAGATAGGAAATGTTATCGCTAAAAAAAAGAGATACGCAGACCTGGAGGTGGCAGAGTTGAAGATGCTAAGATTTTCACTGGCCATGATGAACAAGATTAGAGAGCAGTTGAAAGAAAGCAGATTTATTTAAGTGTTTAAGAGACAAAGAACTGATAAAAAAAATATTTTAGTTTTCCCCTCTTACTATGTATGCCTTCTGTTTGTTTGGTTTTTCTTTTCAATACAGTCCTTCTGTGACATAAAACCTACATTCTATGCGGTCAGTCACTGCAGTATTACTTCCAAACCATGGGGTGGCGCTTTCAAGAACAGATACAATTCACTACCATGGTGCACAGAAGAAGAAATTCGTCGCATTCCAAAATGACGGACCCGACAACATCTCCTGAGGACCAGTGGAAAGTGAGTAACTGCTATCAGAAACCTCTTTTTTGGTTTCAAATGACTCATGTGTTAGGCGTATGGCAGCACTGGCAAATGGCAAAAGCTGTGCTGTCTTAAAGTTGAAGCTTTAGTAAAGTGCAGTGAGTACACGGTTTGTTAGCTCCGTGGCTAACTAACGTTAGCTTCCGAGGTTTTGATAACGTTAGAAAGCTGTATTGGTTAGCTAACCAATTGCCTACTTATGTAAACAAATCAGCCATTGTTCGCCCTATGGTGTATACAACATGTCTTCACCTACACACGCAAAGTTAAATAAAAGAAAAAAGGTCAGAGTAGCTGCTTCTTTCTTGCAAATCTACAGTGCAGCATCAGTGTTTGTGAAGCTCACATTACCTTGTCTGATAGGCTACTATATACTATATATAATTAATTACCAGACCACAGAAATTGTCTTCGTTCCACCGACTCCTTAATATGGAGTCTGTGGAAATAAAATAAAGAAAATAAATAATTAATAATAATTAACATGTGTTCAGGGCCCCCATTTTAAAAAATATGTCTCTAAAATAAATCGGGTATAGTAATTTTACAGTACGTAAGTAAACATGTAGTAGGATCTATTGTTTAAACTTAACATATATTCATTTTTTCCCCTCCTGAGCTTTTGAGGTCTTTGGAAACCACAAATTAGACAGCTGTGCCCTACATCAAACAATAGTTCTGTGATGAAGGCTCTTATTTTCTACAGCTTTTTACCCACCTGTTTTCCTGAATTGGACAAATCAGGGCAATGCACAGTGGGGGCTTAACTGGCTGGCTATTGCTCTTTTGTCAAACAAATGTAGGGCAGCACAGCATTTTCCCTTGCCATTAGCTTCACAGCCTCTTATTTTTTTTGCCTTTTTCTATCTTCTGCTCTCTCATGATGGCTCGGCAGACATCCGATGGTGCTTTCAGCGATGGTGGCTTTGACAACAGTGAGTATTCAGTCAGTTCTTGTGTTGTACTTCATCACCAGTGTAATCTGATCTCTCATATGATTCCGATTATAGATGTATATCAAAATATGTTTTGATTTTGTTGTGAGTTATGTTTGATCACTGCTGTCTTGTTGTCTAGGTTATATTTCTGAAGCAATTAGAAAGGGTACTGTAGTGTCCCGGGCCAACAGTATCGGCTCAACAAGTGCCTCTTCAGTGCCAAATACAGGTACTGGGTTTGAATGTTGTATATTTATGTGATAGTTTGATACTAGTAATGTAATTGTAGTGTAGGTTAATTGTTTACTTGTTTGGTTGTTGTAGCCTGAGCCAGTCAGATATTTTAAAAAAAAGTTTCATTTTTGTTTATTTAGTGTAAAAGCGAAATACAATGAGACACAGAGATAGCTTTGCTTATATTTCTCCAGGATTTGTACAAAAGGAAAAATTGCTTGTAATTAATAAAAAATATATATTAAGCTTCGCTCTAAAGCTTTTATTTTTATTTATTCCAGAAGTTAGAAAATGTATGTGTTAGAGTAACAAAACATTTAACATGGCCCTTAAATATGTCTTAAAAAACAAAAATATAGTTTGAATAAATATAAATAAAGATCTAAATATCTTTTGTATTGCTGTTACAGCAGTTAATTTTCATATTTATTTTACTCTATTTTGCTGTACAATGTTTTATACATAAAATTTTCTTACTTCCCAAACACAGGGATTGCTGTGTGAGGTAGAAAATGTTTCTTGTATCAGTCCATGTTAAATTATGGAAACATGTGTTTTGTATTTTACAATATTTTCTTAAATTCTTTGAGGGTTTTATGAGATGTTAAATAATAATTTACTTTGTAAATTAAGTGCATCACAGTAATTCATACTGATGAAAAACAATGAGTGTTGCCTATATGTGTGAAATGAGTGCCAACACAGGAATAACTCCAGGGTTAATAATCCTGTACAGTTATGAATTGATTTGATCAACTTTTTGAAAATAGCTACCTCAGCATTTTGTAAGTTGGCTAACAAAAACACTGCTAATGTCATGGTTCAGATTTTTATTTGTTCATTAATGAGTATTAATCTATTCCCACATAGATGATGAAGACAGCGACTACAGGCATGAAACATCATATAAGGACTCGTATAAAGATCGTCGGAGACAAGCACACACACAAGCTGAGCAGAAGCGTAGAGATGCTATTAAAGTAAGGACTCATATCTTGAAATTTGGAGATTTGCTTTAACTTTTTTCAGTAGTTACTAGTTGCTCTCTTTTAACATTAGAAAGGATATGATGACCTCCAGTCAATCGTTCCAACCTGCCAGCAGCAGTCTGAATTTGCGGTGGGAGCACAGAAGATCAGCAAGGCTACTATTCTGCAAAAAAGTAAGATGTGGTCAAACATAACTTTTGTTAACATTTGGACAAACTTGGACTGCCTCTGCTGAGTAACCTTGACTTCAGATTTAGTTGGAGATAATCTATATATTAATTAATACATCTGACATCTTGATAAGAAAAGAGCAATTTTCTATCCTAGTTTATGTTTATGTGCTATGAGTGCTTTGTACTGAACTTGTTGTGTATGGTGCTAGCTTTTCAAAGTTACATCTCACTTGGCCACATTTAACAATAAAAAGAGACGATAGACTAAGTTCAAGGAAGAACAGATATTTCCTGTCTTGCAGGGGCTCCTTTACCCAACAAAAGGGGAAGTAACAGTACCAACACCCTCAGTATAAAGGTTAACTTTCAACAGTGTACCTAAAACTTGTGTATAAGGCAGAAATCCCCGACTGACGATTTCTTGGTTGTTGTTGTGTGTTTTTTTTTTTTTTTAGCAATTGACTACATCCATTTCCTTCACAAAGAAAAGAAGAAGCAAGAGGAGGAAGTTTCTGTCCTAAGAAAAGAAGTGATGGCGCTTAAGATTATGAAAACGTGAGTGGTTTAAAATTCATAAGCCAAACAGCTTTTTCCACATTGTGTACTTCACAGGCCTTCTTTTTTTGGCGATCTGAGACTTCCCTAAATCCTCTCAACATACCTGCACTGTGTGCAAGTCACATCTTTTCTCCATCCAGACCGATGGAAAGACAGATTGTAAAAAGAATGCTGGTCTGGGGCAAAGAAAGAAAACTATGGATTAGGGAATGCATTGATGTGTGCTTTTATCCATGTTCTCAAAAGAATGACTCAAATTCATTGTTTATGAAACTATATTAACCCCCCCCCCTCCCTTTTTTTAAAATGTTTTAATAGGAACTATGAGCACATAGTGAAGGCTCACCAGAACAACCCACAGCAGGGAGAGGATCAGGTGTCGGACCAGGTCAAGTTCAACATCTTTCAGAGCATCATGGACTCCCTGTTTCAATCTTTCAGCAACTCTGTTTCAGTGAGCAGCTTCCAAGAACTTTCGGCCTGTGTTTTCAGTTGGATTGAGGAACACTGCAAGCCACAGGTAAGGAGTATGTTTAAAAAAAAACCATGAGAACTTTATTATTTTGTGTTTTATGTTGAGATATTTATAATTTGTTTTCTGCTTATGTTCTTTCCTAGACGCTGCGGGAGTTTGTTGTTGGAGTGCTGCGGCAGCTCAACGGTCAGCTTTACTGACTCCACCTGGCCTCTGGTTAACTCCCAAAAATTGACTTTTTGAGCTTACTCTGGCCTCTAAGAGTAAAAAAAAATGTTGATCAGCCCCAAGCTATGCCACAGTATTTACACTCACTTTGACTCATTAGTGACTCCCTGGCTGCAATTTGATTACCTCATCACATGTGGCAGAGGTGAAAGGTGGCATTGGAATGAGCAGATATAAGTTTAATGCAAATCACTTTAAGCATTGAAATGTACATACATGTTTAACTGAGTGTATTTCAGGATCTTCTGATTGTTATTTGATTTGGGAACCCAGCAGTACAGAAGTCACTGAAAGTGCAGTTTTCAATGTGTGGCAGGCAAAATATTGTGTTTAACTAATGGTAATCACCATCTGCAGTAGCCATAGTTGCCCACACTGAGATGAAAAACACAAGGAAGGGAGATTAGGTCTTAATAGCGAGAACTCTTCTTACAGATTGAGTGAACTGATGGTAAAGTTTATGGTGCATTTTAAAATAATCAACAGAGAGAAAAGAGGGGGGAGGGAACTCATGAGCCAACACGTTCCCCTCTGTCACATCAAGCATGACTTTGTAGCTTAATGCTGAACCAAAGGAGCTGTTTCAGCTTCAGTGGACGAACACTGAGACACTCCTCAGCTGTAGCAGATAATGGAAACTACTGCAGAGTAACAATCATTGCTAAGTGTTATCAGGAAAATGCTATATGAGATCTCAACAATTTATCACTGGGATTTGGCTTGTAATCCGACACATTTTGAGATGTACATAAATGGAGCTGTGACAAGCTGACAAAGTGCTGAAATGTCAAATTAATGTATGTATAAATTTAAATCTCTTTACAGTGTGCCATTTAACATTTTATAGTTGGCGTATTTCAATTCAATTAGGCTTCAATGGCAGGAAATGTAATGAGTATTCTGTCTCATAATTGAGCTACATCACACTATGAAGCAATGTGTGTGGTGATCTTTCTGCAATTTTCAGATTTTCCTTTAATCAAAAAGCTTAAAATTTCAGCTTCAGTTGGTCCAATTCCAGCAGAATGAACATTGTTTACTTTTGTGGCTAAGATGCAGTTCATGCTATGCTGTGTATCAGCCAGAACCTGCTTTTTTTCCCACCAAAAACTGTCCCTTTGAACTGCACCAGCCAAGTTCATGCTGTGCTGAATTATAATGAGTGAATTTCAAGTAGGTGACAGCTCATTTTAATGAAGGTTTTTTGTTGTTTCTATAAACATCCTTCCCTGTGTTTGCTGTATTCATGGAAATGTTTTTTTGTTTTTGTAACTGGCTTAAGTTGTTTCAAGTGTATTAATAATTCTGTTATACAAGCCATGTACACTCAGTGGCCACTTTTAGTTACCCCCTCCCCCCCTCTGTAAAATCCAGTCTGAGCCTTAAATTCTGCTTTATAAAGTTTTTTTTCTTTCTTTAAATATACACCAGCAGATGGGTGTCATCTATGCATTAATGTACAGCTCTTTTAGTGTTGTAGTTTGCTGTGGTGTTGAATGTTGACATTTTTAATTGACAATCCAAGGAGGTTGAATATTTAAAATAGGTTTTAAATCTGTACCTCTGAGAGAACACTATGAATTTGATTGTATTCAATTTCATAGGTTTGCCTAATGAAGTGGCCACTGAGGGGTTTTTTTGTCATCCAAATTATGTGGAAATAACAATAACAGGAAAAATCATAAAGCTAGGCAGTGGTTCCCAACTGTGCAGCTAATGTAACTTATTTTATTTATGCTTCACAAGAATTAAACTAAAACAATTGTGGCGCTTCAGCATCAGAATTTATGATCTTGAACATTTAATAAGCAGAAAACAGTACAACTGTAATTCAAAAATATAGATATATACATTATACATTTTAATTTATGCTTTCAGAAAATAAAAGCAAGATGGAGTTGAACAAGAACAACAATGTATAGATTTTAAACATTTAAATAAAGCCTTGTCATTTTCACTGGAAAGCTCAGGATTGGTTAAATCTGTTTAAAAGGGAAAATTTAAACCAGCGTTGCCTTTGAGGTGAAGAGCATGACTGTGTTGTCAATTGATGTGGAAGTCTTAAGAGTTTCACAAGCAACAAAGCATTTTTTTTTTTTTATAAAATCATACTTTCAGTTATGAACTTTTTTTCAATTAAAGCATTTATTAAATTTAACTATTTATTCAAAAAAAGGGGCCATAAATAAAGTATTCTCTGGGCTTCTGATTGCTTTCCTGTGTAATCCATTTGCTTAGATTAGTGGCAAGGTGACTGTAAAATAACTTTCTTGTTCAAGTATTTGGAGGAACTACTTTACAGTCCTCATCAGTCTCCACTCCAACTTCTTCCTGTGAAGAAGCAGAATATTGCAGGTAATAGCAAGAACTTTGTCTGTGAAGGTTCTCAGTCATCCAGGTCATCGTAGTCAAAGGAGCTTGCAAAGAAAAGCGTCTGGACTTCTTTAAGTTGAAGACGTTTCACCTCTCATCCGAGAAGCTTCTTCAATTCTAAGGTCAAATGGTGGAGAGTCCCAGATATAAACCTAGTGGGAGTATCCCCCCACAGAGGGACAAAAGGACCCCCTGATGATCCTCTAATCGCCTGAGCCAAGGTGTGAAACTGGGTGTGGGTCCCAATCACCCACACCCAGTTTCACATCACCCAGTCCAGACGCTTTTCTTTGCAAGCTCCTTTGACAGCAAGAACTTTATTTCATTCTTAAAAAGGATTTTTTTTTGTGTGTTAAACTCACCAGGAACTCCTTTTTGCTCTTTGGATAACCCTCGAGGATTGCATTTGTCATGTCTGAAGCCTAACACAAACAAGGTGCCAAACACTTTAATAACATATCCATATGCAGTTTCACTCACACTAATGAAAGGGATTGTACTGCACTTTTTAAATACATGGCATGCAATACGAAACATATGAGCTATGAATACAAAAAGGAACTTAAGTGAAAAAGATTACCAGTCTCTTCCTCTTTTTCCACTCTTTAACGTAGAGATCTCGTTCTCTATATACCTGCAAATTAAAAACAACAATAATATATATAAGCAGCTGGATAGCGTAGTGGTAAGGTAACACACCTTTGGGGCAGGAGTGGCAAGTTCAATACCCAACATCAACATTGCAGATCCAACGTTCAGAAGAAGGGACTGCTCTCACAGTTGGAGATTGATGAGGTACAAAAAATGCTACGGCAAGGGGGAGTCAGTACGACAGGTTGGGGGGAGATATCATTATCACCCCCACCAGAGATTGGGTACCAAGCCCCAAGTGCGCCAGAAGAAAGATTGTTGAGTGCAGGAGATCATGGCAAGCTTGAAACCTGGATCCTCCGTTACCAAGACTACGTGAAGTACCCTGAGAGGCTCTACTAGATGATGTGAATGCAGCACTATGCCGCCACCATTACCATTACCGAGACTAACAAGCTGATCTACAGTGAAATGAGATGTTAAACAGCCACATGGGAGCAGTACCCTACTCTCTAGGAAAAAAACCCCAGCCCCATCCAAGGTGTACTCTCAGATACCTTCTGAACAGTATATGCACAGCTGACTCATGGATCATTAAGATTTTTATATGACACTGTGGAAGACAGAGGAAAACTGAAGGCTGTAGACCATAGGTGTCAAACTCTGGCCCGCCCGCAGCCTAATTACATTTGGCCCGCGAAGCCATACCAAATTACTATTAGAGCTGGCCTACTGGTATTATACAGCTAATATATATATTGTTTAGTTTTAAACTTTGCTTGTTCCATATTCAGTTTACCAGCAAAACTTATTTGAGTCCATAAGAAAAGATTCATTCTTATATCTGGAGGAAGATTTTTTTTTTTCAATAAATATTAATGTTAGCCCGTGACTTTGTTCCAGTTTTGAATTTTGGCCCACTGTGTATTTGAGTTTGACACCCCTGCCATAAGTCATTGTTGATTTTGCAAAGCTGCACCTGTGATTCTGCGGCTGCTCGCCGATGAGCTGACAGATAAGATCTTTTCTTATCCTCTGTATCCTTACCCTATCACCTCTGCCTCCCACAGGGCGCCAGCCTGCTCTGTTGAAACACTATTTTTTTTCAGTGTTTCAACTGAAAAAATAGAATGCCATTGATCAAAAATAGAATGCCTTTGATCCAAAGTAGAATGCCTTTGATCCCTTGTGATGTCATCATCTTGCTGAGAGAGAAAACCCTTAAATAGGAGCTTTGCTCTGTTAAACTTTGCTGCTCAACGGACCTTGACCTGACAGTAAGCAAACCCTTTTGGAGAGTTTTGAGAGAATTTCGCGTTACTTAGCAATTCACTGACACATTTCACCATGTCAGCCAGCCCATCCTTCCGCTCAAATGAGCTTGGAATAGTTAAAGGGAGCATTTTGGGAAAACACTACAAGGTAGAGGCTTTCCTTGGAGAAGGGGGCTTTGGTATTGTAGCCAAATGTCGTGATACCATGACCAACCATGCTGTGGCTATTAAGGTCAACAAGAGCGACCCTGATATTCTGCAACAGGCAAAACTGGAAATTTTCATCCTGGAGCAGCTGAGAAGGTTGGATCCAGATGCCGCCAACATTGTTAAATGGAACGGTTTTTTCCACGACGGGGAGCGGGTTTGCTTAAAGTTCGAACTCCTTGATCAATGCCTGTGGGACTATATAGGAGACCGGAAAAACCAGGGTCTCCCCATAAGCGAAGTCAGGCCAATTTTAGGTCAGCTCACAAATGCTCTGTCCCACCTGGGTTCTGTGGGAATAGTGCACGCTGACCTCAAACCTGGAAACATCATGGTTGTAAACCGCCATGAGTCTCCCATCAAAGTCAAACTTATAGACTTTGGCCTCGCATGTCCTGCGTCTGCAGTGATGCCTGGTGACCGTGTGGGGACGGTTGGTTATAGTGCACCTGAAGTTATGCTTGGCCTTCCTTACAATGAAGCAAGTGACATGTGGTCTCTGGGGCTGGTAGCTGTGGAGCTTGGTACAGGGGTGCCACTCTACCCTGGAAATGAAGACTATGATGTTTTGAAATTCATCATAGAGACTCAGGGTCAGCCACCAGATCATGTTCTAGACTCTGGTGTGTACACTGAAGACTATTTCATTGAAGACAACGACAACCAACAGCGCTGGACATTTAAGACTGACCAACAATTTCAGTACGAGACACGATATGAGTCCCAGGAGACAAGATACATAAAACTGACGCGTCTCGATGACCTCGAACAAGTAATGATGTTTAGAAGAGGACCTGAAAATGGCCAACGTTTGTTTGTAAGCTTAATTAAACAGATGTTGGCCTTGGATGCCAACCAGCGCATAACACCGTCGGAGGTTCTCCGGCATCCCTTTTTCAACCCTAAGAGTTCCCCTTGCATTGACATGAGTGCTGAAAGACCACAAAACCCTGTGGTCTTTCAGCACCCTTCAAACTTGAAATGCAAGAGATCAGAGAAAATCAACTGCAGTTTTCAAAACTCAGTTGAATTTTCTCAGCAAGTATTCGTCCACACGTCAGCCAGCCCATCCTTCAGCTCAGATGAGCTTGAAATAGTTGAAGGGAGCATTTTGGGAAACCACTACAAGGTAGAGGCTTTCCTCGGAGAAGGGGGCTTTGGTATTGTAGCCAAATGCCGTGATACCAAAACCAACCGTGCTGTGGCTATTAAGGTGAACAAGAGCCGCCCTGATATTCTGCAACAGGCAAAACTGGAAATTTTCATCCTGGAGCAGCTGCGAAGGTTGGATCCAGATTCCGCCAACATTGTTCAATGGAACGGCTTCTTCCTTGACAGAGAGCGGGTTTGCCTGAAATTTGAACTCCTAGATCAATGCCTGTGGGACTACATACGGGACCCGAATAACCGGCGTCTCCCCATAAGCGAAGTCAGGCCAATTTTAGGTCAACTCACAAATGCTCTGTCCCACCTGTGTTCTTTGGGAATAATGCACGCTGACCTCAAACCTGGAAACATCATGGTTGTAAATCGCTATGAGTCTCCAGTCAACGTCAGACTTATAGACTTTGGCCTCGCATGTCCTGCGTCTGCAGTGATGCCTGGTGACCGTGTGGGGACAGTTGGTTATAGTGCACCTGAGGTTATGCTTGGCCTTCCTTATAACGAAGCATGTGACATGTGGTCTCTGGGGCTGGTGGCTGTTGAGCTTGTTACAGGGGTGCCACTCTACCCTGGAAAAAAATATTATGATGTTTTGAAATTCATCATAGAGACTCAGGGTCAGCCACCAGATCATGTTCTCGATCCTGGCGTGTACACTGAAGACTATTTCACAAAAGACAACTACAACTACAACCAACAACGCTGGACATTTAAGACCGCCCAACAATTTAAATACGAGACAGGATATGAATCTTTGGAGACAAGATACATAAAACTTAAACGTCTGGATGACCTCGAACAAATAATGATGTTTAGACGAGGACCAGAAGATGGCCAACGCTTATTTGTCAGCCTAATTAAAGAGATGTTGGCCTTGGATGCACACCAGCGGATAACACCCTCTCAGGTTCTCCGGCATCCCTTTTTCAACCCTGGCCTCTCCAACAGGTTCCCAAGTATCAACATTGAAAAACCATACAGAGTCAATCTCCAGCATGGCATTTTCCACCCTGGACAAAAGTGATAAAAACACAAACTGGGGTTGGAAAAGGATATTAACAGCAAATTACACTGGAAATATTAATTAAGCTGCTCCAATAATTATCACTTTGGCTTTTTCTTTTTCTTTTTTTTTTAAATTTTCACTCCCCCCACCCCAACCAGTCACGGCAGATGACTGTCCCTTCCTGAGCCTGGTTCTGTCGAAGGTTTCTTCCTTTATAAAGGGAGTTTTTCCTTCCCACTGTCGCTAAATGCTTGCTCATAGGGAATCTTCTGATTGCTGGGGTGGCCAAAACTCTAGGGAAAGTAGCAATTCTTGTGAAAATTTAAAAAAAAAAAAAAAAGCCTACCAATATTCAAAGCAGAGCAGCGGACACCTTACCATCACATCAGTCCTTTAATCTGACCTAAAACACCATGTTTACAGAAATAAATTCCATACAAATTGGAAATAAATTGTTGTTTTTGATTGTTTATAAATATATAGTGCTACCCTTCAGCCTCCTAGTAGACATACCTGCGTTATAAATGTGAAACTCCTCCGATTTTCAGAAAAGTTGACCTCTGACTTTGAAGTCAAGGTCACTGAAATTTAAGCTTCACAGAGTTTTTCAGTAGATGCAACCATGGTATTGATTTGAAAAATCTACACAATCACAAACTTGGATGTCCACAGTGCCTCGCCATATACCAAAGATTAAGAGGTGTTAAGATTAAGAGGTTTTCTAGGTTTTTATAAAGATTACAAAACACAAATAACAAAAATGTCAATGCTATTTTG
This sequence comes from Neolamprologus brichardi, assembly GCF_056152115.1. NCBI lineage: Eukaryota > Metazoa > Chordata > Actinopteri > Cichliformes > Cichlidae > Neolamprologus > Neolamprologus brichardi. Next base: position 17,382,023 of record NC_142107.1, read on the forward strand.
ATGTTGTCTAATGTAGTGCAAAAAAACAAAACAAACCCAAAATTTAATAAATAAAGTAAATAAGGTATATATATATACTTTTTTTTTTCTTTTTTATGTAAAAAGAAAAATCCTTTAACTGTCCAGTTTTCCTGATGTTATGATGCTTCTACCACTAGTTTGTCATTAATAAATCAGACTTTGGCTGCTGCAGCAGAAAAAGACAAAGAGAAAATGTAATCACACAAATCAGAGGTGCAGATTTACACTTTACTTGAAACAGAGCAAAAGTGCTTTTTAAATAGGTTAATGAATATTAAGTAATATAGGCTAGATGTCTGGACATTACTAGTTTCATTTGGGCCTTCTGGGCCATTAGTCCTCTGGCTTATTGCCAGTTACCAGCCAAATAGCTTGTGTATTTTATTATCTTCGTGTGTTAAAGATTCTAGTTCTTATTCTGGTCAAACTGTGCTTCATTATTTGTTTACAGCACAGCTACAGTTTCAGGTGACTTCAAGTCAAAAGGATACTACATGTCAATGGCCAGCAGCCTGTATTCAGTTTGAATATTGCAGTAAATGTACCTGGATCTGTTTCTATTGGGTTGTGAATTTGGTCTCACTGTTACATCCAACTTTTAGAGTGGGATAAAAACAAAAAGAAACAAGAGAGAATGGATTTGTAGTTAGAAATCCAAAGTTGCTTCTGTTTTGCCCACACACATTGATGACGATTTCACATCACTAAGCAGGTTATCAAATGTGGACAGAATGTTAGCAGAATCTTATAATTCTCATAAGATTCTGTTTTTGTGTCATTCAATACAATGTGTTTATGTGTGACATACTGATATGAATCATAGTATCTTATGGAATTCCAAAAATGGCTGCCAGGACAGCTGCCACCACACTGATGTGACACACTACAAATCAACTCTTTGATGCTCTGTGCTGAGTCTGCACAATAACCTGCACTTAAACATTCATTTAATATCACGTACACATATACACATACTGTCCCTCAAGAAGACACTGAGAAAAAAAAATAACATTGAGACTGTAACTTTGCCATAAGTCATAGGTGTCAAACTCTGGCCCGCGAAGCCATACCAAATTACTATTAGAGCTGGCCTACTGGTATTATACAGCTAATATATATATTGTTTAGTATTAAGCTTTGCTTGTTCCATATTCAGTTTTCCAGCAAAACTTATTTGAGTCCATAAGAAAAGATTCATTCTTATATCTGGAGGAAGATTTTTTTTTCAATAAATATTAATGTTAGCCCCCAACTTTGTTCCAGTTTTGAATTTTGGCCCACTGTGTATTTGAGTTTGACACCCCTGCCATAAGTCATTGTTGATTTTGTCTTCACTCTCCATCCCCTTCCAAGCTGCACCTGTGATTCTGCGGCTGCTCGCCGATGAGCTGACAGATAAGATCTTTTCTTATCCTCTGTATCCTTACCCTATCACCTCTGCCTCCCACAGGGCGCCAGCCTGCCCTGTTGAAACACTATTTTTTTTCAGTGTTTCAACTGAAAAAATAGAATGCCATTGATCAAAAATAGAATGTCTTTGATCCAAAGTAGAATGCCTTTGATCCCTTGTGATGTCATCATCTTGCTGAGAGAGAAAACCCTTAAATAGGAGCTTTGCTCTGTTAAACTTTGCTGCTCAACGGACCTTGACCTGACAGTAAGCAAACCCTTTTGGAGAGTTTTGAGAGAATTTTGCGTTACTTAGCAATTCACTGACCAAGCTGACACATTTCACCATGTCAGCTAACCCATCCTTCCGCTCAAATGAGCTTGGAATAGTTAAAGGGAGCATTTTGGGAAAACACTACAAGGTAGAGGCTTTCCTTGGAGAAGGGGGCTTTGGTATTGTAGCCAAATGCCGTGATACCATGACCAACCGAGCTGTGGCTATTAAGGTCAACAAGAGCGACCCTGATATTCTGCAACAGGCAAAACTGGAAATTTTCATCCTGGAGCAGCTGAGAAGGTTGGATCCAGATGCCGCCAACATTGTTAAATGGAACGGCTTTTTCCACGACGGGGAGCGGGTTTGCTTAAAGTTCGAACTCCTTGATCAATGCCTGTGGGACTATATAGGGGACCGGAAAAACCAGGGTCTCCCCATAAGCGAAGTCAGGCCAATTTTAGGTCAGCTCACAAATGCTCTGTCCCACCTGGGTTCTGTGGGAATAGTGCACGCTGACCTCAAACCTGGAAACATCATGGTTGTAAACCGCCATGAGTCTCCCATCAAAGTCAAACTTATAGACTTTGGCCTCGCATGTCCTGCGTCTGCAGTGATGCCTGGTGACCGTGTGGGGACGGTTGGTTATAGTGCACCTGAAGTTATGCTTGGCATTCCTTACAATGAAGCAAGTGACATGTGGTCTCTGGGGCTGGTAGCTGTGGAGCTTGGTACAGGGGTGCCACTCTACCCTGGAAATGAAGACTATGATGTTTTGAAATTCATCATAGAGACTCAGGGTCAGCCACCAGATCATGTTCTAGACTCTGGTGTGTACACTGAAGACTATTTCATTGAAGACAACGACAACCAACAGCGCTGGACATTTAAGACTGACCAACAATTTCAGTACGAGACACGATATGAGTCCCAGGAGACAAGATACATAAAACTGACGCGTCTGGATGACCTCGAACAAGTAATGATGTTTAGAAGAGGACCTGAAAATGGCCAACGCTTGTTTGTAAGCTTAATTAAACAGATGTTGGCCTTGGATGCAAACCAGCGCATAACACCGTCGGAGGTTCTCCGGCATCCCTTTTTCAACCCTAAGAGTTCCCCTTGCATTGACATGAGTGCTGAAAGACCACAAAACCCTGTGGTCTTTCAGCACCCTTCAAACTTGAAATGCAAGAGATCAGAGAAAATCAACTGCAGTTTTCAAAACTCAGTTGAATTTTCTCAGCAAGTATTCGTCCACACATCAGCCAGCCCATCCTTCAGCTCAGATGAGCTTGAAATAGTTAAAGGGAGCATTTTGGGAAACCACTACAAGGTAGAGGCTTTCCTCGGAGAAGGGGGCTTTGGTATTGTAGCCAAATGCCGTGATACCAAAACCAACCATGCTGTGGCTATTAAGGTGAACAAGAGCCGCCCTGATATTCTGCAACAGGCAAAAAAGGAAATTTTCATCCTGGAGCAGCTGCGAAGGTTGGATCCAGATGCCGCCAACATTGTTCAATGGAACGGCTTCTTCCTTGACAGAGAGCGGGTTTGCCTGAAATTTGAACTCCTAGATCAATGCCTGTGGGACTACATACAGGACCCGAATAACCGGCGTCTCCCCATAAGCGAGGTCAGGCCAATTTTAGGTCAACTCACAAATGCTCTGTCCCACCTGTGTTCTTTGGGAATAGTGCACGCTGACCTCAAACCTGGAAACATCATGGTTGTAAATCGCTATGAGTCTCCAGTCAACGTCAGACTTATAGACTTTGGCCTCGCATGTCCTGCGTCTGCAGTGATGCCTGGTGACCGTGTGGGGACAGTTGGTTATAGTGCACCTGAGGTTATGCTTGGCCTTCCTTATAACGAAGCATGTGACATGTGGTCTCTGGGGCTGGTGGCTGTGGAGCTTGTTACAGGGGTGCCACTCTACCCTGGAAAAAAATATTATGATGTTTTGAAATTCATCATAGAGACTCAGGGTCAGCCACCAGATCATGTTCTCGATCCTGGCGTGTACACTGAAGACTATTTCACAAAAGACAACTACAACTACAACCAACAACGCTGGACATTTAAGACCGCCCAACAATTTAAATACGAGACAGGATATGAATCTTTGGAGACAAGATACATAAAACTTAAACGTCTGGATGACCTCGAACAAATAATGATGTTTAGACGAGGACCAGAAGATGGCCAACGCTTATTTGTCAGCCTAATTAAAGAGATGTTGGCCTTGGATGCACACCAGCGGATAACACCCTCTCAGGTTCTCCGGCATCCCTTTTTCAACCCTGGCCTCTCCAACAGGTTCCCAAGTATCAACATTGAAAAACCATACAGAGTCAATCTCCAGCATGGCATTTTCCACCCTGGACAAAAGTGATAAAAACACAAACTGGGGTTGGAAAAGGATATTAACAGCAAATTACACTGGAAATATTAATTAAGCTGCTCCAATAATTATCACTTTGGCTTTTTCTTTTTCTTTTTTTTTTAAATTTTCACTCCCCCCACCCCAACCAGTCACGGCAGATGACTGTCCCTTCCTGAGCCTGGTTCTGTCGAAGGTTTCTTCCTTTATAAAGGGAGTTTTTCCTTCCCACTGTCGCTAAATGCTTGCTCATAGGGAATCTTCTGATTGCTGGGGTGGCCAAAACTCTAGGGGAAGTAGCAATTCTTGTGAAAATTTAAAAAAAAAAAAAAAAGCCTACCAATATTCAAAGCAGAGCAGCGGACACCTTACCATCACATCAGTCCTTTAATCCGACCTAAAACACCATGTTTACAGAAATAAATTCCATACAAATTGGAAATAAATTGTTGTTTTTGATTGTTTATAAATATATAGTGCTACCCTTCAGCCTCCTAGTAGACATACCTGCGTTATAAATGTGAAACTCCTCCGATTTTCAGAAAAGTTGACCTCTGACTTTGAAGTCAAGGTCACTGAGATTTAAGCTTCACAGAGTTTTTCAGTAGATGCAACCATGGTATTGATTTGAAAAATCTACACAATCACAAACTTGGATGTCCACAGTGCCTCGCCATATACCAAAGATTAAGAGGTGTTAAGATTAAGAGGTTTTCTAGGTTTTTATAAAGATTACAAAACACAAATAACAAAAATGTCAATGCTATTTTGATGTTGTCTAATGTAGTGCAAAAAAACAAAACAAACCCAAAATTTAATAAATAAAGTAAATAAGGTATATATATACTTTTTTTTTTCTTTTTTATGTAAAAAGAAAAATCCTTTAACTGTCCAGTTTTCCTGATGTTATGATGCTTCTACCACTAGTTTGTCATTAATAAATCAGACTTTGGCTGCTGCAGCAGAAAAAGACAAAGAGAAAATGTAATCACACAAATCAGAGGTGCAGATTTATACTTTACTTGAAACAGAGCAAAAGTGCTTTTTAAATAGGTTAATGAATATTAAGTAATATAGGCTAGATGTCTGGACATTACTAGTTTCATTTGGGCCTTCTGGGCCATTAGTCCTCTGGCTTATTGCCAGTTACCAGCCAAATAGCTTGTGTATTTTATTATCTTCGTGTGTTAAAGATTCTAGTTCTTATTCTGGTCAAACTGTGCTTCATTATTTGTTTACAGCACAGCTACAGTTTCAGGTGACTTCAAGTCAAAAGGATACTACATGTCAATGGCCAGCAGCCTGTATTCAGTTTGAATATTGCAGTAAATGTACCTGGATCTGTTTCTATTGGGTTGTGAATTTGGTCTCACTGTTACATCCAACTTTTAGAGTGGGATAAAAACAAAAAGAAACAAGAGAGAATGGATTTGTAGTTAGAAATCCAAAGTTGCTTCTGTTTTGCCCACACACATTGATGACGATTTCACATCACTAAGCAGGTTATCAAATGTGGACAGAATGTTAGCAGAATCTTATAATTCTCATAAGATTCTGTTTTTGTGTCATTCAATACAATGTGTTTATGTGTGACATACTGATATGAATCATAGTATCTTATGGAATTCCAAAAATGGCTGCCAGGACAGCTGCCACCACACTGATGTGACACACTACAAATCAACTCTTTGATGCTCTGTGCTGAGTCTGCGCAATAACCTGCACTTAAACATTCATTTAATATCACGTACACATATACACATACTGTCCCTCAAGAAGACACTGAGAAAAAAAAAAATAACATTGAGACTGTAACTTTGCCATAAGTCATAGGTGTCAAACTCTGGACCGCGGGCCAAATGTAATTAGGCCCGCGAAGCCATACCAAATTACTATTAGAGCTGGCCTACTGGTATTATACAGCTAATATATATATTGTTTAGTATTAAGCTTTGCTTGTTCCATATTCAGTTTTCCAGCAAAACTTATTTGAGTCCATAAGAAAAGATTCATTCTTATATCTGGAGGAAGATTTTTTTTTTCAATAAATATTAATGTTAGCCCGTGACTTTGTTCCAGTTTTGAATTTTGGCCCACTGTGTATTTGAGTTTAACACCCCTGCTGTAGACCATGGTACTCAAACAGGGAGAAGGGACAGTGAGATGGGGATTCATTGGCAAATGGGTGCGATGACATAGCTTAGTTCCGTAATTAAAAATTTACTGAAACGTGTGAATATGACAAATATGCAAAACAAATTTAAAAAAAAAAAAAAAAAAAAAAAAAAAAAAACAGTCGGTGAGGGGGAAATACTTTGTCACAGCATTTATAAATAAGAGAGGCCATAGGACAGATCCCTGGTGGATTCCTCACCTTGTCCTTCTCTTCTGGCGTGATGTGATTTGATGCTGACTTTATCTTCTCCAGTCGGGCTCTGTACCCAGAACACTCTGCTTTTAGCTCCTGGATCTCTGACACCATTTCCTCTGTTGTAAGGGAGCTGTTTAGCTCCTTCAGTTCTGTCATCACAGATTTCACACAAATTTACAGAACATCCCCTTTCAAACATATGCAGTAGAACAAAAACAACGTGTAGAGAAAAGAGAAGTGGGGACAAGCCTCATCGTAAACCGTTTACTGTATCAAACAGCCACATCTTGTGGCTTAACAGTGCGCAAAATCTGAGAAGATAGTGGCAGTGATTAGCAGAAAATTTCACCTGCATCTAGCTGCTTGCAGCTCTGGGTGAGGGATTGCACTTCTTCACTGAGCTCTGAGATCTGATGGTCCATTGCCTTCAGGTCTGCATCGTTCACATCTTTGAACTGAGCCTGTGGGACAGATTGAGTTATTTCAGTTACTTATAAATTATACGTGCATAATATTCCAGACAAACAGACTAACCTGGTCAGCAAAATAAATCTTTTGCTTGCCATATATTTTCTCCTTTATCTTGCCTTCCAGGGCCAGCAGCTCCATGGCTTTGACCACTGCCTGTTGGAAGAAATGTGTAAAAAACACTTAGTTGTAGGCTATGAAAAACAGGTTAATTTTAGGCATCTAATTGTCTCACTGAATTTTTAAACTCACCGTTTTGCCCAGCCCATGTTGCTTTTGTAAATTAGAGAAGACATCCTGAGCGCTGTAGGGCCGGTTCTTCTCATTTAGGTAGGCAAGGATGACGCCCGCCCCTGTGAATGACAGCAAGACAAGTTTAACGTTTATCTAAACTTACCATAACATTACACTTAACTTATACTAGAAGTAGATTTTCATGGTTATGTTAATATCTAATAGTGTAATATCGCTGGCCACAATCATCATTCTAATCTATTTTAATATAAATATGATTCCCCTCCTTAAAACAAGTATATCGTTTGGAAAAGGGGAAGAAGAATAAAAACACGGAGCTCGTCTCAGCTAACGCTAGCTTGTAGCCGTTTGGCTAAACGTTTCCTTTTATCTGTGACTTTTAACAATCGTCGTTTGCTCAGTGCAGGCGACTGACAAGCCATCTAACTTGTTATAGCCTAGAATATAAACTTTTTACCTACCGTTATCTTTTTTACTCATTTCCAACTACTCCACTTTAGCTTTCCAGATCAGAGTTTCGCGCAAAACGTACGTCACGGAAAAGATCGTTCATGCTAACTGATGCAACACACCAGCACAAAACCCGTCTTCTGCCTTCGCGTTTGAGCGCCCCTCTGTTAATTCTGCCCCAAAAGTTATTAAGTATGACAGGTTGAAAGTATCTCAATGGTTCTTTTACTTAAATTATTTTATGTTTAGTAGAACTTTATCTCCTTCTTCATTCCATGTTGTTAGCGATATCCCGAAAAAAAGTAGAGTGACACCTCTTTTAATTTGGCTGTTCTCAGAAGCAGTCAATTCAGTCCAAAACAAGATGTACCTAACCGGCCACTTCATTAGGTACACCTGTTCCCGAACGCAAATATTTATTCAGCTAATCACATAGCAACTCATACATAAAGACATGCGGACCTGGTCGAGATGAGCTGCTGACGTTCAAACAAAGCATCACAATGAGGGAAAAAGGAGATTTGGATGACTTTGAACGTGGCATGGTTGGTCTGAGAATCTTAGACACTGCTGACCTACTGGAATTTTCCCTCACAACCATATTTTGGGGTTTACTGAGAATGATCAGAAAAGAGTTGCTGCAGTTCTCTGGGTGAAATGTCTCATTAATGTCAGAGGAGAATGACCAGGGTGCAATAAGCAAGATATGCAGAAGAGCATCTCTAAATGTTGAACTTTGAAGAAAGATGGGCTACAGAAGAAAATCTTACTGGGTATCTCATCAAAATGAAAAGGTTAGAAAACGTTGCCTGGTCTGGTGGGTCTGAATTTCTGCTGTAACATTCAGATGGTAGGATCAGAATTTGATCTAAACATTAAAACAAATGTTGGTGCTGGTGGTAAAATCGTGTGTGGCATATTTTCTAGGCACAGTTTGGGCTGCTTAACCGTAGAACACTATTGCTATAAATAGTAACACAATCACTACTGCCAGGTGATTTTTACCCATTATATAATAAGACCAACAAAAAGTATGTCATCAAAATATGACAACATGACAAACTAGTGTGGTCTTCTTTTATTTGCAACTGTGCCATGTCTAACAAAATGAAAACAAACGTGTCACGGGGGGACCCTAAAATAATGCTCCAAAACAGTAAAATTAGGAATTCAAGAACAAAAAAATTCCTAAACAAAAAAAATAATGACACTGGAAAGCTGGTCTTTAGTCCACCCATTCCTGGGACATTTGAGACTTCTCTGGTAAAGGCACAGTCTCCTCGACGTGCTAAAATCTGCAGGAGAGAGAAATCATGTAAATGTATTTGCTCAGGTGAAAATCACCCAGCAAAAGTGTTCTAGGGTTAATGCTGAGCATTGTTTAAATGCCACAGCCAACCTGTGTATTGTTGGTGACCATGTCTATCACCTTATGACCACAATGGCAATGAGTCAACTGTACTTTAAATGGCCAACAGGACACGTTTGACATGTGACCAAATGTGACACAAAATGTTTTCATTATCCAAAGACTGCTTTAGAGAAATCAAATTCCCTTGCAGCTCTTTAAAGTCCACAGCTATGATGATCCATCTAAAACGGAATAAAACACAAATGTCAAATTAGGCTGTGACTGGTTTTCTAGTTGTTTCAGAGCTTTTCGGTATTAAATGAAGTACATCTGAATTGCCTTAAGAGCACCTTTGATAAACAGAGAGACAATTAATTGCAAACATTTTATTTAATATGATTTGCACATCAAAACATATCAAAACCAGTTACACAGAAGGAAATACACTACTATGCACATTACATTACAAACAGCCTACAAATCCCTCATGATGAGGACTTCTCATAGAACAGCCTACTGAAACATTCTTGTTAACTGATATGGTCAAACCAAGTCCAACTAATTTAGTAACATTTATTTTCTGCAATTTCCCATCAGTTTACATTGTTCTATTTAAATTCTGAATCCAGCAGATTTTTTTCCATACTGTGCTAAAATTGCAGGCTATGATTTTCTTCTCAAAATAACACAATTGAAAACAGTGATGTTTTTTTCCTCTATTAAACAACCAGCATTTTAACTTTTCATATGTGCATTTCAGTAAATCTCACTTGTGGCTCATGGAAATTTCAAGTGCCATTTCCAGTCTAAAACGCTATACGGACATGGTTTGTCCATGTATAGGAAATCAGGCCGACCAGCAAAAGCCACTATAAAATAACACTTAAAAAAGATATGAGGTTAACTTCCTATCCAAACTTGATGTAAACAAGGTCGCCTATTAAGATTGTAAAAGAGCCTTGAGAATATAATTTTCTCTCTTTTAAAAAAAAAAAAAAAAAGTCAGTTTGAAGGTCAACCAGATAGAATACAAGAGTGGTAAGACATAAAGAGACTATTTTAATTTTTTCTTTAAAAAATAAAACAAAAACAAACAAAAAACTGAATCGCAAACAAACCCGAGGGCTCATTTCAGGCATTTAACATGCACACAAGGTAATTGAGCCATTTTAAAGGGCAAGAAAATGGAAAATAAAATCAGAAATTACTCACAAGCGAAAAAGAAGCATGTTCTGATGTGAGGAAAAAATTCATTAACACAAATGTAACAATGAGCTACTCTGGGCCACATAAGACTACTGTGACAAAATAAACTTTGAATGCGTTCCTGTTAGTCAAGAGAAAAGGAAAACAAAAAATGTTAAACTTTATCCAGATATCATTCACCTTCATTGAAGAACATAATCACTGTCTAAATATGCAACTGCTGTCAAGTGTTTAAATTGTCTAAATGATTCTCTAAATGAATTCGATGGTGCACCATCAAATTAATCCTCTTCCATCAGATCGTGTTAAAGACAGCTGAGTATCAACATGAACATGAGCTACTACTTATTGAAGGGCTGATACATCCAAATACTGCAATGCCTAAATAAGCTTTTATATAAAAGGCTGTTGCACAATATCAGTACTAAAACATGGCTCAGCTCAACCAAGAGGAATGTCACATTTGGTCCTGTGTTAATAGCCCTGTATGTCTAGACCTCGGTGTAGAAAAGATCTGATGGCCTCTGGCTTTCATTTGAAGTCAACAAGTACTTGTACCTTGTAACTGAGTGGTGTGTAAAGTTACAAGACTGCAAAAAGGCTCAATAATGCTGGTATATTTAATGTTTGAATGTGTTTTATGTATGTTATTGTATTATCTATTGCTCAGCCTACGAAGTAAAAGTTTTCTGGATGATCACTTTCAAACTACAGCAAAGAGAGTCTGAAAAGATAGAAAATATGAAATACTTCACAGTGATAAACTGATGCTAATCAGGAGCAGGGGTGCTGGAACCTAAAATCATCTCCCACACACATTCTCATACTTTATCAACATGCATTCAAGCTGTGCACACACAGACACACACACCTTACTGTGGTTTACCAAGCAGGCTAGACAAAAAGTTAGACCCCTGGCTCTCTCCCCGTCTAGAACCTGCACCTTCACCGAAGGGATCCAGCTGGCTTAGTTCAGACTGATCCAGCATCTCAAAGTCTTCTCCATCCAAGTCCGTGTCTAGCTCAGAGCTGGACTGCTTGCGATAGCTTCGGTGGGCCCCGGCCCTGGGGGGACCTTCTCTGCGTTGGGCAGCAGGAGGCCGAGGTTGCAGCGCCCCGGCTATTGCTGCCTGGATCATGTTGCTGGCAATGACTCCAGCCAAGTCTCCAGTGATATTAGAGGCAGGTGGCAGGCTGCTAAGAGAAAGTTCAGCATCTAGATCCTCTTGGTCTGAGTCAAGATGAGATTCCACATCCAGCACTGAAGCCCGGTGACTAGCTAGCCCAGACAGACCCAGGCTAGGCAGTCCAATGCTCGTGTCATCATCATCATCCATCAGAGTGGCATCAGGGTTTATGGAGGGGAAGTCTGGGAGGTCCTGGGCAAAGGATTCTTCAGCATCACTATGCCTGTCAAAATCTAGCCGGAATACAGACAGGGAGAAGATCAGAAGCATGAACTAACCAGGAAATGGAGGTAAAAAATCTGTCTTTTTTGCATACATACCCTCAGAGCCTTCAGTCAGTGGGGTCTGGCCACGTGACAGGTTAAATGTTCCATTGTCAGTATAAGAAACCTCAGCATCAGAATGCTCGGAGTCGGTCAGTGCAAGCTCCTTCGCAACAACAGCATCATCAAACTAGGAGACAAAATGAAATGGTTTAGGTTGTGCTGTGGTGCATTTTTTTAAGATGGCAGTCAAGCTGGTAACTCCGACTCTGACATAAACAGAGAAACATTCTTAGTTTGACTCTCTGCTTGTTTCTCATCCTTTTACCGTCTGCAGGCTTTGCCACAAACACACATTAAGACAAAAATAAACATGCACATTTTGTGACGTTCCTAACCACAACAGGAAATGGTGCTGACGTGCTGCTGTAGCTAACAGTGTGCTGAAAAAGCAATAGGTGCAGTGAATGTTTCATCTTTCGTTTCATTTTATAACCTTGTAACCAACACTGTTGACTAACAACTCATGTTCACTTAAAAAAAAAAAAAAAAAAAAAAAAAAAAAAAACCTGGACAGACTTTAAATTTTAATTTATAGAATTGTAAAGACTAACATTCTTTCACAAATTCACATTACTCATTATGAACACTTTAAATATAAAAGTTTACTTCTGCTTTAGGAAGCATTTTGTGTATGTTGACATAATTACTAGATCACAATATGAACAAAAACAAAAACTATATTTGAAGACAAATTTCAGGTATGATGTCCCCGACTTTAAACAATAGAAAGGCAGACACAGTGAGTAACAGTTTGATTAAAATATTAAGAGCTTTAGAAGAGAAACAGCAACAGCCTTACTGTTGGGCAAAAAGCGGCCAACTCCTCCTCACTGTCACTGGCTTCACCCGAGGCTGCACCATGTAGAGGTCTTCGTAGGACTGCAGAGTGGAGTGACCAAGACAACAAATAATTACTGAGTCCAGCTTATTTTAACTGTAGTAGTTAAATACACAGTGTGCAGGACAACCAGTTTTAGAAATGCTATAATGGTTTGTAAAATTAGAACTGATTAACAGATTAATCAACAAACAAAGAAAAAAAAAAAACCACTTTACTATCTCTACTCTGATATTTGCACTTTGGTCTCATTTACTGGAGTGGAAATTGTCTTAACAACAGTTTCATCTCAAAAGAATAAATTTACATAAAATCCAGCTGATTTGTTAGCTGCCAATTCTAGTAAAAATATACACAATACAATTTGGTTTACAACTTACACTGGTTGTCAATGGGCTTTGACATCATGTATCCACGAATGCTGAAGTCCAGCCGCTGCAGGACTGGCTCCAGCTTGATGCCAAGATGCTGGAAAACCTTGTGATAGGCTGCCAGAGGAGTCAGGAGAGTAGCTAACACTAGAGGAGGGGCATAGAGAATACTAGTTAAGATAGAGAAGAGGGACATTTCTATTAAAGTGCAGTATTTCACTACAGAAAGATAGCCTGTTGACTTTTTTTTGTGATAAAGAAAAACTGAGGGACAGGGAACAGAGGATTAATATGTAGAGTACAAGCTGATATTTGTATTGTTTCAGACGTCAGACGTCCTCCTTGCCCAGCTTTGCAGCCTACTGGTTGAAGGTTAGGAGATTAGCTTGGTCTCTGTCTGACCTCCTTAGCTTTCTGCCTGGCTCTTTCACTCCTGCCTGGTCTGCCTCATCCACATTTTAATCACCTCACAGATCAGTCCCCAGTACTGAGCCCCCACAGATCTGGTTTCCCCACCCATGCACTTTTAATTAGACTAGTCAGGCAGAGTTTCTTTGCCAACATAGTTCTGTGAAGAGGCGTGGGTTTTTAATTAGAACTGGATAAACTGCTCGGACTCACAAGCAGAGTAGGAGAGCACTAATCCAGGAATGTAGCGTCCAATGATAGCCAAACAGCTGAAAACTCCACAGGTCAGGATGCAAAACTGTCACAGAAGAGCCGGAAAAACAAAAACAAAGAAACAAAAAACAAGCAAACAAACAAAAAACACACACACAAACAGAAAATAGTCAACAACACCATATCGTGTTGCCCATGGTGCACTTATCCACAGCTACAGTCACACTAGGGAAAACAGGAGACCGTATCACGACTAAAAGTATTCCAACCCCGTGCAATGAACATGTGGAATCTCTTCGAAATGGTAACTTTAAAGATGGCGAGCAGGACAATGACAAATCACAGTCAGTTGCAGTCTTTAAAGTGACAATGATAAAACGGCAATAACTGTGATTTAACTGGACAAAGATCAGTAACTCTGATGTTATACAGGAATATAACAAGAAAACAACCAGCTGACTAGAACGATCTATTGCAAAGATAATCGTCACATATAAGTTGTGTCCATCGTTACAGACCGACTCCAACTGTTTGTGTTTACAAATTAGGCATCAATTTTCTTCAAGCCTCTGCCAATCTGTCTGAGCGACTCCAATAAGTCCAACTTGGACTGTGACTGGGTGTTGCCTCCCAACAGGTCGCCTTGTGATCAAAAAATGGTCTCCCAGAGGTTGATGGTTGAATGTTCAAAGGTTGCATGCTCAACCACAAGTTGCTCGCCCAATGTGAAAAAATTCTGCGCAATCATTGGTCAACCGCCTATTTTTCCTCTAGTGTGACAGAGTTAATAAACCAGTGAAGGAAAATAAAATTAGAAAAGGATAATAGGTAAATCAAACAGGGATAACTTAAAAATCATACAATAGGTGTTGTGATACAGAATGAAGTCATTGTATTATTGTGTGTAGCTCTCACTGTGCCAGGATTTTGACGCTTGTACTGCACAATACTGGATTTGAGAACCACTCCACTGACCCAGGCCTCAGCAATATGGTGGCACAATTCAGGCACACTGAGGGTGCCAGGATGCACCAGACCCCAGCTAGACAGGGACACAATCATTTAACTCCTTACTCCTTAATCAACTCCTTATCATTCAACTAATGCTGCAATATGAGAATAAAAAAAAATAATAAAAAAAACAAACAACTGTGGCTACAAACCTCTCATTTTCTGATTCATCCACCTTTCTGACTGTAAAGGGAGAGAACATTCATTACTTTAAGAGACATTAAATATCACTGTGTAACATTATGTATACATTATTTAGACATTTGCTTGGCTTTCATCTACAGTGTCTTCGGGATTTTAAAAACCACTGCCAAAGATGAACAGTTTCATGACTAATACAGATCCCTTTCAAAGTCCAGAGGGCAAGGCTGCTGACTCATGTCATATTTATTCTAGGAACAAATGTACATTTGCTACAGCCACAGTACATTAGGGATTGAATTGGCTGCATTTTGCACAATCTACGACATTCCAGAAGCGGAAAAAAAGGAAAATGCAGAACATGATGTATTCTCTTAAATATACAAATATACATTGAGACAAAATTTAGCACCTCTAATCTCTGGCCAGATCTTATTTCTCCAGGTATCTAGACAGACGAGTACAACCATGCCAGATGCCAACAGGAATATCAGGCGCAGTGAGGTCAGAGCGAAGAACCTGGCAGGGGATAAACCACAGAAAACACATGAACACAGTGCATCTATTTCTTGCTTTCACAGGCATAAACAATCACAGAGCAATGCAATAAAAAAGTTAATGCAAAATTAATTAAACCGCAAGACAGTCTGAGCAAATTCCATTTATTATTGTCAAAGTAAGAATAAGAAAGAAAGCCCACCCTCTGGTGTCTTACACAAATTTATTTTAAACAAGAAGGTTGGCAGTAAGTAGAGTATTTGATCGTATTTGTTTTGTTTTGTTTTTTTATTTTTAACGCCACACACTACTGTAATACCAAATATATCAATAAACATTTAGATGATATTAATCCAACAGACTAACAGAT
This sequence comes from Neolamprologus brichardi, assembly GCF_056152115.1. Classification (NCBI taxonomy): domain Eukaryota; kingdom Metazoa; phylum Chordata; class Actinopteri; order Cichliformes; family Cichlidae; genus Neolamprologus; species Neolamprologus brichardi. Next base: position 17,397,554 of record NC_142107.1, read on the forward strand.
GTTCATATTGTAAAAAATGTGGTCTAACTATACATAAGGTTTCACGGTTTTTTCCATCTTCCTGTCTTGCACACAACCCTAACTAAATCCCAACTGCTGCTCCATTTTCAGATCACAAGACTCCAAAATGTAATGGGAACAACAATGCTGCAGGATTCTGCCAATCACCGGTTAGAGATTAACCTAACAAAGAATTTGCTGGCAGAACAAGGGGTGTCAGTATTTGGGTTAATGCTGTAATTAGAAGTGACAGTAACGAAAGCAATGTGAAAATGTTTATGGAAAGTTGGGTCACTGAAAAATGAAAAAACAACAAGTGCTCAGCACTGAAAATGCAGCTCGTGGTTTCACGAGTTTATCATTCGCCACCTGTATGCTGAAAATCAGGACAACCCTGTCCTACTGTGAGAGTGGCTGCCCTCATTAATGTCTAACTTTCAGTCACTTTGGGGTTACGGCTGCATCACTCTGGGCTGAAAATGGCCTGCACCATTATGTGTGTGCAGAAGCAAAGATAAAGCAGATGCAGTGCAAACGTTCTGAAACGCTTGGTGGTCTAATCAAATTCAGGCTGAACGCCAGAACTCTGCAAACATGCCCACCAGTCAGGCTTTCTTTCCATGCGTCAGGTCAATGATCCTTCCTGTACATCTAGCAATACCCAGGTCAACTAAGTAAGCCAAAATTTGGCCCAGTGAAACACTCAAACATACTTACATATTCATATAGTGAAACAACTTCCCCTCTCATCCCCATGACACTAACTGTAGATTTGACCTTTACAGGCTCACTGGTAAAATTGGTAGAGATAATCCACAGCATTACACAGATTTCAAGATTAAAAGCAACAGTTAGGAGCATTAAAGTTGAGTGAAAAGTCCCTGCAGAGTGTGCATAAAAATAGTACCGCCACTCAGCCAGCTGCTTTATCTTGAACTGACAGGCAAAATATTTGCATTTGTATAAGAACCACCTGCTTCCAGTCACGCTGTCTTGCCTCTTGGTGTTGTCTGCATGTTGGCAACTGTGACACAGAGACACTGAGGAAACATGACTCACAAACTAACACAAGCTAAAACTTACCAGAACACAACGTTGATCACAATGTAGAGAAGGACACAATGAAAGGGTTTTTCCCAGACCAGGACAGACTGCAGGTAGGTCAGGACAGGCTCATAGGGCCCCAGCCTGGACTGGAGAGCAGCTTTGACAGCTCGTACTTGGCCATCTCTTTCGCTAGAGCATGAACGACTTCGAAGGCAGATATCAGCGCTCTGATTAGCAGAGCAATCCCCCACGTCTGCCCCTTGCATTGTTCCAGTGTGAGTCATCTCAGCGTCCTACTCCTGACAAAGTAAGCCTGTAAAATAAAGACTTAAGCTAAGTGGAACCATGTAAACAGCTTCATAAGGAGCGCCACAGCGCCGCTCCACTAACATTTATGCTAACGGATTTTTAAGCTAAAAGCAAATGACGCCAGCCAAACCACTTTATTATGGTCTAACAACACACATTTGACTATATTAAAATAAAATATTTTATCAAAGCAAATGGATAAACGTTTCAAAAGCAGCTAACACTTACTATTTTGTCATTTTTTTTGCAGAAATGCGGCGCTCGATTCGGAGAACTTACAATATGGCGTCACCTGTTTTTCTGAGCCGTCAGCGGCCCAATCACAATACACTTTGGCCCTGCGTCATGAGGCATTCAGGTGCAGTAGGAACATCTTTGCTTATTTTGAGGCACTTCGTCGGCAAAGTTGAAAATGAAAGCGCTATTGCGACTGTAATTTTCCACACCAAAAACCTAACCCATTTTCGATTAAGCTGTCCACAACCACCCACTTCTTCCCTCTTTATTCATCATGATTTTAAGCCTATTAAAAATATCATCTCGTACAATTCATTACTTACAACCTATTAATGAAAATGGCTTGTTATGAAAAGAACTTTACTTCCCTGTCTAAATTATCTAAATTTAACTGTATACCTGTTTATTTAGCAACTGTAATTTATCTCATAGACAGTGGGCTTACAGTTGAGCATTTTAAAACGTGTCTACACTGTCCCCTTGTGGTCACATTCTATAATGACATTGATGAATACAAACAAGGGGAACATTATTATTACAGATGGAAGCTGTACTAAAGAGTGTGCTGAGTACATTGAAGAGCTGATGAATAACGAAAATAACAGAGGTGGAGAGATGGAGGACAGTTACTGAATCAGGAAGGGCAGAGGATTAGTAAGGAGGAAGTAGCTATGAAGAGAATGAAGGGGATGAAGAGTGGAGAGGCAGTTGGCCAAGATTACATAAGTGTGGAGGTATGGAGATGTCTATGAGAGTGGAATTTTTTAACCAGATTGTTTAACACAATCTTGGAGAGTGGGATAAAACCTGAGGAATGGAGAAGATGTGTGTTGGTATACATTTTCAAGAACAAGGGATAATATTCAAAGTTCTACTTAGGCGAAAAGCTGATAAGCCATACAATGAAGCTATGGGAAAGAGAAATTGAATAAAGGTGATGATCAGGAAGCTGCAGTCTGGCTTCAAAATGAGAAAGAACAATACAGATGTGATGTTTGCTTTCAGAGTCTTGATTGAGAAGTATATAGACGGTCAGAAAGAGTTGCATTGTGTAGACCAGGCAACAAAGCAAGCTGGGGTGTGCAGTAAGAGTGTCTCTGAGCCTTGCTTGCATTGGTGATGGACAGGTTGACAGATGATGTAAGGCATATTTTGCGGTTCCTTACAGCACTACACACTCCGACACGAACGGTGGCAGCACACGTTTAGAGTCGCCTTGCGACTCTAAAACCGACAGTAGAAGAAGTCTGCTTGAAGCGTCACCACAGGACCAAGCGGGAAGGAGCGGGCAGAGGTGAAGCGGTGTGAAAGCAGTGGCTATTTTCTTCTATTATTTAGCTAGCAGGCAGACTACAAGAGCTAGCTAAATAGGGGGCGACTGAAGACGGAACATGCCGCGGGAAATCATAACGCTTCAGCTCGGACAGTGCGGAAACCAAAGTACGTGCAAAGACGTTGATAGCGTTGAAACCGCTACAGCTTTTTTTATTGTTAGCTGTGCGAGATGTCATCAGATTGTCATGTATTCTGCTGTGTAACGACAGTAGCTAACTGCTAATTATAAGTCGAGCTAACTTTAAATATAACAGAAACAACGGCCTTGTATCCTAGCTTACCAATTGACTAATAGTGTCTATAAACATAATGTTATTGTGTGCATATTGTGTGATTACCATCAGGTGCCTTTATGATATGCATTTTATGGTAACGGGCATCCGTGCATTTAGAGTAAAGTTGTACCAGTTTGAATAGTCAAAATGAACATGTTTTGTTTACTTGTGCCCCCTCCCTGTTACTCAGTCGGATTTGAGTTTTGGAAGCAGCTGTGTGCTGAGCATGGCATCAGTCCAGAGGGGATTGTTGAGGAGTTTGCTACAGAAGGGACCGACAGAAAGGATGTATTCTTCTATCAGGTAAGTGGAGCAGAAGTATTCTGCTTCATAGCACATAGTCTCTCTTGCTATGTGTTACAATCAGCCTACGTTTTCTGCACCGCAGAGTGTACAACGTCTCCAGTGTGATGATGCTTCTATGCAGCTGAAGTGCAATCATATCATTTGCGACTAGGTGGCATGCTTGTATCGTAAACTGTAAGAACCAAGCTCCTGCAGGGAGACGACAAGCTCAACACTGCAGTGTTTTCATCTAACCGCTTGTTTTTGATTAAAACCCCAAAGGCTGACGATGAGCACTACATCCCGCGTGCAGTTCTCCTCGACTTAGAGCCCCGTGTGATCCACTCTATCCTTAACTCCCCATATGCAAACCTGTACAACCCAGAGAACATCTACCTGTCTGAGCATGGTGGAGGTGCCGGGAACAACTGGGCTAGTGGCTATGCACAGGTGATCACCTGATATAATCTACTTTTTTTTACCCATACCCCATTAATCTCAATAAAAAATTTAATAACACATCTAAAATCTGCTCTGGATTCTCTACCTCTAGGGAAAAAAAATTCAAGAAGACATCTTCGACATTATTGACAGAGAGGCAGATGGCAGCGACAGCTTGGAGGCAAGTTTATCTTTTATCACATACTGACTATCCCAGAGGGCTGGGACAATTGAGGCTGTGGCAGTGTGGAATTTTAAAAATTGATTTAAGAGTAAACTGATATGGATGTGTGTAGAAATATTACATTTTTAAGAGCAGCTTGAAACTGTAGCCTAAACCTTAGTCATGCATTTGTCACAACCCGGCTCATAGGAAGTGACAATCAAGAGGGAGACCACACACAGGATTTTAAAGGCTATACGACATATTTAATGAAATTAGATAAAGCAACTTAAAGACGATTTAAATGACATAACAGCCATCACTGAACTTCCATGACGGGTGCCAGACAGAGAGAGCCAGAGCCCAACAGCCAGCCTCTCTGGTTCAGTCAAGGTGTCTTTTATATACACTGGGACTGGCCTCTCAGGTGTGCTGCATCAATAATTGGGTCAGCTCCACCCACCTGCAAGAAACAGGTAAAAGAAAAAGCAAAACACAAGGCCAGCCCACTGGCCGTCACACTTCCCCCCATAGAACAGGGTCTCACCCTGAATTGGCAAACACATTTACATTATGAATTTACAACTAGAAGAACATGCACATATTAAATCCATAACATATATACACACATATGCAACCTCACTTTCAACACCTTTTGTATGCTCAAAAGTCATCTTCAGCTCAACTCCAACCTCAGCAACCTTGGTACCTAGGAGCAATTTAAGAGGAAGGAAAACGATACTGGAGAGGACATACTTTAAAGTATATAAAGAGTGAAGCTGCTGGTTACAAAGGGGCACGGGACAAAGCATCTGCCAAGACATTATCTTTGCCCTTAATGTGCTGGATATCCAAATTGTAAGGCTGCAAAAAGAGGGCCCACCGCATGAGCCTCTGATTTGGGTTCTGCAATGAGTTCAAGAAAGTGAGGGGGTTATGGTCAGAAAATACCTCAATTGGCCGAGCAGAATCTAAATATACCCTAAAATGCTGCAAGGCCAAGACTAATGCCAAAGCTTCCTTTTCAATGACCGAATAATTCAGCTGATGGGAGTTGAACTTCTTGGAATAGAAACTAACTGGATGTTCAGTACTTTGCTTATCAGCTTGGACTAGAACAGCACCTGCACCAATGTGGCTTGCGTCCACATACAGCTTGAAGGGCTGATCCAGACGAGGTGCTAAAAGCACAGGTTCAGAGCACAGTAAAGCTTTTACATCCCAAAAAGCTTGCTGGCATGCTGCAGACCAAATAAACTTTACTTTGGCCTTCAACAAATCAGTCAAAGGAGCAACCACTGTTGAGAAGTTTCGACAAAAACAGCGATAATAACCGACCAGACCCAAAAACCTCATGAGTTCTTTTTTGGTTACTGGAACAGGGAACTCTTTGATGGCCAACACCTTTGCATCAACTGGCCTCACATAACCTTGGCCCACAACCTTACCAAGATAGGTCACAGTTGCTTTTGCAAATCCACATTTTGCCAGGTTGATAGTCAGATTTCCCCAAACTAGTCGTTCAAATAGAGTGCGAATACGATCCAGATGATCCTCCCAAGTGCTACTATATACCACCACGTCATCTAGGTAAACAGCACAGCCTTTCAGCCCATTAACAACCATATTCATGAGTCGCTGAAATGTAGCTGGAGCGTTGCGTAAACCAAAACCCATGACGGTATATGAATAAAGACCAGATGGTGTGATGAAAGCAGATATTTCCTGAGCTCTGGGAGTCAGTGGCACCTGCCAATATCCCTTCAACAGATCAAACTTGCTCACATATTCTGCTGCACCAACTTGGTCAATACAGTCGTCAATACGAGGCAAGGGGTAGGAATCGGGTTTGGTCACTGCATTTACTTTACGAAAATCTGTGCAACAACGTGGTGATTTATCAACTTTTTCAACCAACAAACATGGGGAAGCCCAGCTTGACGACGACGGCACTGCAATGTTGTTTTCCAACATGTACTGAACTTCCTTATCAATTATCTTCCTCTTTTCCTCAGAGACCCTGTAGAACCTCTGCCGGATTGGTTTTGCATCACCCACATCAATATCATGCTCTATCAAAGTTGTTTTAGAAGGTGTGTCTCTAAACAAGGTTGGATACCTTTTAATTAATGCAGACAGTTCTGCACATTTGTCAGCAGGCAAATGGCCCAACAGCACATCCAAGCTCTGAAGATTTTCCGAATTCTTCAGACGACCAAGCAATAAAGGATCATCAGGTGCTGCCACATCCGCCCCCCCACAATCTGACTGCGCCATTGTACAAGCAGTCAACCCTGGACTCGACGTGGAAGGAGAAATGAGAGAGCCTGACAGACCGACGGATAGAGGACGAACATGATAGGGTTTCAACAAATTGACATGGCAAAGTCGATTTCTTTTCCGGCGATTTGGGGTAGCAATCAGATAATTCTGTTCAGACAGTGTCTGTACCACGGTGTACGGCCCAGCAAACCGTGCCTGGAACGGTGACCCCGCAATCGGCAATAAAGCCAAAACCTGGTCACCCGCACTAAACCGCTGCTCTTCAGAACGCTGGTCATACAAATATTTCATCTTGACCTGAGCCTTTTCAAGGTTCTGTTTTGCCAACTGACCTGCCACATACAGTCTGTGCCGAAAACCATTAACATAATCTATCAAGTTCACTGGTGGTTCACCTGACAACCACTTATCGCACAGCACTGTCAACGGTCCCCGAACTTTGAGGCCAAAGACCAAGTCATTTGGGCTAAACCCAGTACTCTCCTGGCACACTTCCCGCGCCGCCAACAGAAGCCACGGTAAACCTTCCTCCCAGTCACTCCTCATTTCGGTGCAATAGGCACGTAACAAGGACTTCAGCGGTTGATGGAAGCGCTCTAAAGCACCTTGGCTCCGTGGATGATAAGGAGAGGCTTTATTATGCACAATATTCAACAGCTTAAGAACTTGTGCAAAGAGATTTGACGAAAAGTTTGATCCCTGGTCACTCTGAATAATCTTCGGTATGCCAAGCTCTCTTTCATCAAATTTCGGCACCAAGCGCAAATTACGCACAATATCAAAAGTTTCAAGTCCTTGTGGAGGAGACTCTTTAGCCTCAACACCACCTGATAACTTGCCCGCCTTGATTAGGTCTAGCCGATACTGCTCTAGCTCCAACTTTTCCTTTTCTAAAGAATGCCTTACACGTTCTTTCTCAATGTTCAGCTTGTCTCTTTCCACTTGTAATAGTAACAACTCCCTTTGCTGCTCAAAAGACAAAGCAACGGCAGTTGAGACCACGGACTGATCAACCTCAGCCACTAAGGTCTGCATTCTACCTGGCAACACGCCTCTCTTTGCTAATGCAGCCTTCAACACTCCTTTAATCTCATCTTTCAACCGCCGTTTATCTCCAACATCAACATCATAATGTTCAGCAAGTTTTAAAAGTTGTTCCCTAGTACAACTATTCAAGAAGTCTTCCGAAGGAGACTGAACAAAAGCATCAACTGTAGCCATAATAGCAAAGTATTGATTCTCGACATGCAATTGAAAACAGCACTGTCCCACTAACTGCCTAACCAAAATCTATTTAACTAAAACCTAGTCTTCATGCAGTTACTTACGGTGGGTATTTATGCACTAAAAACCGCCAGAAAGAGAAAGGCAACTGCACAAACAGCGACCCCCTCAAACCTGGGGACGTGCTCCCGAGACCACTGCTCTAACCGTGTTCACCGCAACAGAAATTCCAGTGAATGATTCTCAAGAGAGAAACACTCCTTCAACCCAACCGGGAAAGCACTGATTTTCACTCATGCACATTCAATACTCAACACAGCGCATGCTGTAGCTCACACAAGACAGCAGACCAACAGTAGCTCCAGTAAACAACAGTGTTAACATGACTGCCCCCACTTAATCTGCCTAACCAAATGGCCTCCCAAACACAATACACAGCACACCCAGAATATCAAAGCACCACCAATAACCAAACTGATCAGCAATCAACTCAACAATTGCCTACAAGGCAAGCCCTAGCCAAGACACAACTAGACAAGCAGCTGCAAACAGACCAGCTCTCAATCAAATGTTAGAAAGCTCACCCAAACCAGGAAAATTGCACAGACGATCCCGGACGAGCCCCCATTTGTCACAACCCGGCTCATAGGAAGTGACAATCAAGAGGGAGACCACACACAGGATTTTAAAGGCTATACGACATATTTAATGAAATTAGATAAAGCAACTTAAAGACGATTTAAATGACATAACAGCCATCACTGAACTTCCATGACGGGTGCCAGACAGAGAGAGCCAGAGCCCAACAGCCAGCCTCTCTGGTTCAGTCAAGGTGTCTTTTATATACACTGGGACTGGCCTCTCAGGTGTGCTGCATCAATAATTGGGTCAGCTCCACCCACCTGCAAGAAACAGGTAAAAGAAAAAGCAAAACACAAGGCCAGCCCACTGGCCGTCACAATTAAAGTGTCAGGTATTTGTTGTTAATGTGAGGGGATTACTTTTGAACTTGTTGAAATTACAGGGATTTTCTGTCTGATATGGATATACTTACACCTTGTAGCTTGTTTTGTGTTTCTTTGTAGTTTTGTGGTCATGCTGCAGCTCCATTTGTCTCTTTGTGATCTGGTTAACTGGTAATGTCTGTCATCATTTTGTGTCGCTCTGTGGTCATTTTGTGTCTCTTTGTAGTGGAGCAGTTGGTGTCTCAGTGTCTCTTTGCGATCATTTTGTCTTTCTTTGTGGTCACGTGGGCAGTTTTGGTGTCTCTGGGGTTGATTTGTGTTTCTTTTCAGTGACTTTTTGGAGGTGAAGCTCAGTCTAGACTGAGTAAACCCATTCGTTGTCTGAATACTGTTATGGAGTGGTGGATTTTACTCAGGCATGATTTCTCTCAGTCTTTAAGGCTTGCGTTTTGTTTTTGTTGTGGTAAAATGCTTGTAGAAATGAATGACTTGATAGAAACGGCATGCTAAAATGGTGCCAGAGCCTGTCATCTTAAAACCAGCACAGCCCTGGCCATGCCTCACTATTATTCTTAGCGTCCTTTTTTTTGGGTGAACTTTCTTCAGCTGCCAGCCTCCCATAAAATAACAGTCGCATTTCCTTTCGAAGGTCTGCAATTTCTGTAACTCATTCACATTATGACCCCACATTATTATTTAGTGTGTGCACTCGTGTGTGCATTGGATAGGAAGGTGGGCCGAGCTGCTGTGGGCATGTGTATGTTGGCAGGGTGTGGCGTGCGGTATGTCTGGTGATAATAGCCGGGCGAGTGAAGAAGGCAGGTATTACTGGGCTGTCTTGGGGGGGTGAGGGAGCCTATTTGTGAGGTGGGGCTGCGTTCCCATTTATATAACTGCAGAGGAAAAGAGGCATTTGCACACCCACAGGCACATTTAACGTTCTGCTTCAGAAGAGTTCACAGTAAGGTTCGCACATGTGTGGCGCACGCTGTAGCTTGAAATTGAAGGTATTGAGTGATCCTTTGTCTTTGCAGGGATTTGTCCTGTGTCACTCGATTGCTGGGGGGACAGGCTCGGGGCTTGGATCCTATCTCCTGGAGAGGCTCAATGACCGGTCCGCATGCACATACTCGACTTGATCCCTTGTATTTCTTTTTCTTGCAGTATAGTACAAGCAAATAATATATAATTTCTGTCCCACAGGTACCCAAAGAAGCTGGTACAGACTTACTCAGTCTTCCCAAACCAGGATGAGATGAGTGATGTGGTTGTTCAGCCATACAACTCACTGCTGACGTTGAAGAGACTCACTCAGAATGCAGACTGCGTGGTGAGCAGCAGCATTTAAAAAAAACAACCCTAATTAATCCCATTGCTTTCTTGGCATCATTACACACCCATGACATAAATAATCTCACAAGATGGCATAGGGATATAGCAATCAGCATTTTTGGAAACCCTATAACCATGCCATGCAAAATAAAGTTAAAATAAACCAAATTGTTCAGCTATTCCACTGAGCTTAAATGGGAAAATAAAATTTAACATGTTGAGATGAGATGTCTTAACATGTGTTTACTGGCCACTTTATTGGGTACAGCTGTTTAGTTTCCTGTTTATGCAGACATCTAAAAATCCAATCACATGGCAACAACCCAAGCATGTTGTGCATCTAGACATGGTTAACATGACTTGATGAAGTTCAAACTGGGAGTTAGAATGGGGAAGAAAGGTGATTTTGAATGCGGCATGGTTGTTGGTTCCAAATGGTCTGATCTGAGTATTTCAGAAACTGCTGACCTACTGGGTTTTTTTCCCCACACAACGCTGTCTAGGGTTTACAGAGAATGCCCCCCCCCCCCCAAAAAAAAAAGAAAAAAAGAAAAAAAAGAAAAGGAAAATATCCAGTGAGTGTCAGTTCTCCGAAAATGCCTTGTCAGCAGTCAGAGGAAGAATGGCTAGGCCAATCCTGAGGCAGTTATCAGACACTATCATGTCAATATGGACCAAAATCTCTGAGGAGTGTGTCCAGCACCTTGTTGAATCTGTGTTATGAAGAACTAAGGTGTTTCTGAAGGCCAAAGGGAGTCTAACACGGTATACCTAATAAAGTGGCCAGTGAGTACTTAAAGTCTGTATACTACTGTAGCTATTTCCTTTTATAAGGAATCCATACTTCACTGAAAAGGTTTCTTTAAAGTCTGTTTTATGTTAATTTTAACTTTTCAATGTGACATTATAACACAGATACAAAAACTGTTAAATATTTCCCCCCCAATTTGACTACTCTGTTGTAATTTGTCTTTTAAAGTGAAATTACGCGACACTTTGCTTTAAGCGCTACAGCTTAATTGCTGACGGTGCCTTTGATGGATGCTTTTTTATGGCATTTTGTTTATATTTTGAATTGCACAATCTTGTTTTATGACGCTACTGACAGGTAGAGACTGTCTAACTCTTATCTTTTCCTTTATTGAAGATCTACTCTTGAGGCTGCTTCACTACTTGTCTAGCAGGCTAATAAAGAAGCAAATTGGAGTGCCAGCCTTGAGCCCCAGCAAATCCTATCTAATATCGAACTTATTAAATCTAAGTCCTGAATTGGTGATTGTATTAGTCTGAGATGCTCTGATAGTCTAATGGTGTTTCCCCTTTAATACCTACTTCCTCCAGGGTCTTGCATAAGGCCCCCATGTTGATTAAATTAGCCGCAGAGCTAATAGAATCTGCCCAAGAATTGGTCCCCCTGTTGAGACTGTACAGTGTGTCTTTTATATTCAACTCCTCTAACAACAGCACACTGTATTGCTTCTTAAGAGGTTCCTTTACTGCATCATTACTGCGATATCCTCTCACCCTTTCTTTAACATTGTAGTAGTGTATTGGCTTTCACTATGCTGTTTTGCTGGAGAGCTTTTCCCTCTCCCTTGTTTTTCCTCTTCATTTGTCTAATCATTGCCCTTTGTATGTGAACTGTGCGTCAGGTGGTTTTGGATAACACCGCTCTAAATCGGATTGCCACCGACAGGCTGCATATCCAGAACCCCTCGTTCTCCCAGATCAATCAGCTGGTGAGTGAGTGATACAACACAGCGTTAGAGCCTCTGCCTCTCTTTTTGGTTGTCAGTCAGCAGGTCTTAGTTATAGGTGTAGTTTGCTTCTTCCTTGTTGTATTTGAACAAAGACAAATGTTGAGACAGACTGCGCAAGACTTGGCGCCCAATGCAGAAATTACAAGATGCACAAACTAGTTTGACAAGTTAGTTGAACTTTAAAATGGATTTCAGATTTCTTGAAAAGAACCACACTTGGCTTCACTTTCCAAACAGTTTAAAGTGCTTGACTTGAGCTACACTTTTTTTAGGGCCAAGTTGCAAAAAGAAAAGAAAAGCTTAGGGTTTGATTTACATTTGGGTGCGTGGTTGTTGTTTTTTTTTAAATATATTTTTATTATTTTGTGGGAAGATGAAAAATTTGTGTTTTCACTAGAGCTGATCAATAATTATAGTAGTTCTATCAATAAAGTATCTGTCTTTTAAACACAGTTATTGAGCATATAGTGCAGAAATAACATTTCAAAGGAGCTTAATTCGTCAACGTCTGCTTTAACATTCATACATGCAGGTTTCCACCATTATGTCTGCAAGCACAACCACTCTGCGCTACCCAGGCTATATGAACAATGACCTTATTGGCCTGATCGCATCTCTCATCCCCACACCCCGTCTCCACTTCCTTATGACTGGATACACACCTCTCACTACTGACCAGTCGGTGAGTTGCGTCCCTTGTGATGCGTGTGAAATTAGAAAATAATCCCGATGGTGTTGCGTTTGAAATCAATCACCCTGCTGTGTCTCAGGTTGCTAGTGTGAGGAAAACCACAGTGCTGGACGTGATGAGGAGACTCCTACAACCCAAGAATGTGATGGTGTCCACAGGAAGAGAGAGGCAGCCTAGCCACTGCTACATCGCCATCCTCAACATCATCCAGGGGGAGGTCGACCCAACACAGGTACAATTGTACATCTGGTGTCTGAGGTGTTGAACTGATCCAACATAATTATGTTAGGACTGCATTTAAACATATGTGAACTGACTCTAGGTGCATAAAAGCCTCCAAAGGATCCGGGAACGTAAACTTGCCAGCTTTATTCCCTGGGGTCCCGCCAGCATCCAGGTGGCTCTGTCCAGAAAGTCCCCGTACCTGCCCTCAGCTCACCGAGTCAGCGGCCTGATGATGGCCAACCACACAAGTATCTCCTCTGTAAGTGCATATTGGAAAGTTATGTTCAGTTCCAGTGTGTAGCTATGTAGTGGATACCTTAATCTGTCCTTGTTCATAGTTGAGGATATGCAGTGAGCTGCCCAAGCAGCATTTCATGGGGAATTCCAGGAAAAATTAGGTTTAGGATTATCATGCTGCCAAACAAGACATTTCCTCAAAACGAAGTAATCTTTTTACTGGTTTAAAACAAGTTGTAAAACTAAAAGAAGCTATAGCCATGTCATTTCATTATATTACTCAATCTAAGGTGATTTAGAAAGCCTTTACTGGTGGTTATATTGCTGTGCTTTGTTTTCTCATGAATGTGGGTCCCAAATTTAAGCAAGGGGAAATTAGTGTTACACAGAAGTTTCAGTCATGCAATAGACTTCATTTTTCTTTCCCGTAACACCAAGGCAAAGAAACAAAACAGAAAGTGTGACTGTTTTAAAGAAATCTGAAAAAGAACCTGAAACTTTTCTCCCTTTGGGATGTTAGCGTTGATGTCACTTTTTCTTTTTTGCCGTCCCGCAGTTGTTTGAGCGGACATGCAGGCAGTACGACAAACTGCGTAAGCGCGAGGCCTTCCTGGAGCAGTTCCGCAAAGAGGACATATTCAAGGACAACTTTGATGAGCTGGACAACTCGAGGGAAGTTGTCCAACAGCTGGTAGACGAGTACAGCGCAGCAACAAGGCCTGACTATATTTCCTGGGGCACGCAAGAACAGTGAACAGACTTTGTGTTTTATACTTAATTCTCGCTTCTGGACAAAAATAGTTTTCTTTCATACAGATATCACAGAATAGTTATTTGGCTATAACTGCTTTTGTGGATAAAAACTATATTTATTGGCTTGCTTTAACATGTAATAACATAGTGTTTGTGTCTCCAAATTAGAGACTTTCATGACTATTAACCAGAAAAAGTAAATGCATCACATCCTGGAGATTCTGAACCCCCAGTTTATATGAAGTGTTCTCAACCTTAACAGCTCTGTGAAATAAAAGAGCACTAATTATAGAAAATCCTGTACAAAGCATCAACAGCTGTTGTCTCCAAAACATCTGTAAATGTATATACCCGTTTCTGTATTTCTATTGTTTATCTCTTGCAGCAATGTTATTTACAGTTATCCTCAGTCTAAATCAACATTTTGCCTTGTTTTGGTCTATTTTTATACAAAGTACTGTACTTTAGTTTTTGTGCACTTGGTAGAACTGATGGAACTGACAGAAAGCAGTAGCATGCTGGTTAATGTGGTGCGCTGTACCATCTGTATGCTGCTGATACACATTGCTCATTTGTTATCACAGTACATGACCAACAAGAATGTCAAGTTGAAGTTGGATTGGAGCCATAAATGGTGTTGAAATACCTGCCATAAAAACAGCATTGACATTTTAACAGCATTTGTCCTCTAAAGAAAATGAGTTTGTGCAGCTGAACACAGTACAAGGATATATCTAATTTAAACACTTCATCTCTATGCCTGTAAATATTCTTGATTCACTGGCTTCCCCTGTGTTGTCTAAAAGTGAATATACTGATACATTTCGCTTGCCTGTTGGACCTGTTTTAAACTGAATAAAAACATTTTCTATTATTTTAATTCTTACTTGAAATGTCTCAGATGTTATCTGAGGACACGCCTGGTCGGTTGTGAGAATGGAATAGAGCTGTGCTCGTGATGTTTGTTCATTCGACTAATTAAACGGCACATAACCACAGGGCAACAAAGACAGTTGGTATTACTTGTTCAACCAGCTATTCTTATAAACCAGTAAAAAACGTTGGCACTAACAGCACAACTGAGTTACCTCAAAACTACAGGAAGTCAATAGTCCTAATGCTTCACAAGTCTGGGCATCACATACGTACATTTCTCAAAATAAAATAGGATAGATGAGGCTGGAAAAACAGCACCAAAGACAATATGGTAAAATTTATTTTTTTTATTAATTACATACAGTATTTATAGTTTTTTTTTATTGCACTCTCAAGTTAGTTTCAAAACAAACAATAGTGCAATTAACTATACACAAATAGAAAGGTACCATGCAACATACAAACAAGCGTAATACAAAGCAAAAATGTGTAGTTTGATTTTTCTTTTTCTTTCCTTTTCATACAGCTTGGAGCTGCCTGCAGCTGCAGTAGAAAAAGCAAAGACCTGCTTCTGAGCAGGATACAGGGCAGACTGTGCAATGACTTGTCAAGGCCTTCCATGGTGAGAAAAAAATGAAAATTAGGCTGGTTATATTGCATGGGGCAGTGTAGCAGACAGTACTGGACTATTATCTTTACAAAGCATCTACTGTCTTAAATTCCTACATTGTAAATACTACACTAAGAAGAAGTGTACAGCAGGAAAATGTTAATACAAGTGGAAATAGTTGCATATAAATTAGGGAATCTGTCTGCATTTGGTTAATTTCTTCTTGTAAAAGCTTATTAAAATACGCACATCTTTGGTCCGTGCTCAAACCCACGACTTGGTGAAACTTTGGCTTCAGAATAACCAGTGAACACAAAGGAGGAGCTACATAAGATTTACACATAAGAGCTGCTTTAGGGAGCATCTATGGCTCTGATCGGTTAAAGCAAACTTCAAATGAATATATGCATGGGTCTGAAATTAAGACATAAAAGGAGCGTTAAAACAAAATAATACTACGACAGCATCTGTGGCCTGATTAGAAAAGTGTTTCTTTAAAGTAGGGGCACTGTTCGATGATCCACATTGCCGACCGGGGCTGAGATTTTTATATTTATATATGTATAACATAAAAGCACCTTTTTTTTTTTCCAGCAGACTACAGCTGCATTAGGATATTTGTCAACATAAGCAAAATTACCTAATCAGTCAAGTGTTAACCAAATTTCAGTTCAAGGATTAAAGTCAAGACAAGCAGCACAACGAAGGACGAATCAGAGCATTTGGTAGAGACACTGTAGAAAGGACTCCAAAATCCTTTGGTTTCCGTGAAAAAAGAAACAGTTAATCCGGATCCTGAATGTGTCATGAAGAAAATGACACGGCTTTTCTGATTTCTCGATCAAATAGCGCACATAGGTAAGGGGTTTTATAGCAGTGGCGGCCGACGTGACTCAACTATAGAGAGTTCAACATCTGTTTCCAGTTCCAAGTTCACATGGCTCACTGCATCAACAGTTCTAGGTAATGCAAGCTCAGCCGGGACCTTGTGAAAACTGAACGTCTCTGATGAACATTTCAGCATAAAGGGATGTGAGAGTGAGCGGGTTTCTATGTGTGTGGCAGAGACGGAGAGCAGCAAAGACTGGGGAGATGTCTGTGTCACTGAATATTCTCAGCACTATGCCAGCAGTGCGTGAGGGATCGCTGCCTTCTACAAAAGGCAGCGCACATATGGCACTCTTCGTGAAAGAAAGAGGACAAAGTAGTGTCTTTATTCTAAGCCATACCTTTATGAGGGGGGTACCACAGCTTATTGTTGCCGTAAGTCTCAGCTCTCAGCTGCTGTGTTTCCCTAACTACTCACATTGTCTTGAAGGCTGGGGTGAAGGAGGAGTGGGAGATACTGCCATTTAGGGTAACCTAGTAGATTGCGTGACAGGACTGGGTGGGGGGGAGGGTGTTTGACACCTCATCAGCAGCCGTATTGGTTTCTGTGGGTTTCTGGCTTCACTTGCAAAACAGAAACCCTTGCCTTCTCATCCTCTCCCCAACCCCCCTCTCTCCTACATTGGCCAGCTCCTTCAGCTGGAAAGCTCAGCGAGGGTTTATTTTCAAAGATGGGGAATGAAAACAGCTCTCTCTTTGTTTTGGCTGCTGTGCCATTCCCAGCGGAGGAGGCACAGTGTCTTGAGGACTTGGCCTGGGACTGGGCCTCACAGGGGGCCACACGGAGGAGTTGGCTGAGGGGTTGGGGAGTGAGTGTCCGGGTATGGGTCCCTCTCAAACAGGGTGCGAGGGCAGCTCTAGGAGTGTGGGTGTCGGCGCTGATCGGAGGTGACGGAAGCCCACCTCTGTGCTGTCTGCTATGGTGATGTCTGCATCTTCCCCTTTTCCTCGTTGGCGATGGATGGCACTGAAATAAGCATTCATCAGCTGCATGATCTCAGTCAGCTGCGATGGAGAGAGGGAGAGAGAGAGAGGTCAAATTGGTGGCAGTCTCAGTGTCTGTCTGGCACTGTCACAGGAGGGCGGGTAAAGATGATGTCATTCAGCTGCCAGAAAAACTAGATCCTCCAGAAGTAAAGCGTGATGTTCGGCAGATTTAAGGGGACATACACATCTCTTAACTGTGTCTGGGTAGTTCTTCACTTTGACATACACCACACTGTTCAGCAGCTGTTGCAGAAAAATTAAGGGAGGGTACTATGGAGGAGTTCATTTCTTCATGTGTCTCTCCATTACACAGACATAACCACCAAACCACCAGAAGCAACAATTACCCTTACTCTAGTCCTACTGATTCTTGGCTAAACATAGTCTGTGCATAAAAAAAAGTCCCTGAGTTTCAACCTGCTTTTCAACTTCAACTATAACCCTGGAATCAGCTGCTAATCTTACACTCAACTCCAGGCCTAATCATAATCGCCCCCAGCAAATCTGGTCTTTCCTTTTTTTTCCCTCTGCCCATCGGCTGAAAACCTTCCACTTTTATGTCAAAAGGATACGACGGCTTTAAGTTCATAAAGTAGAAGTCTTTCTGAACCGTACTTCAATTTGCCTGCGTGTCAAATAAATAAATAAAGTCACTTTTGAGCCTCAAGAGAGATCACAGAGAGCTTTTGTGTTGTGTGTGGGAAGATGCAAGCAAAGCGGCCCAATGAAAGGCATGATTTGTTCTTGATGGGGGGTGTGGGGAGGGGGGGGAAAAAGGCACATCTATGTTTCTGAGAAATGTTTTGCCTAATATTTTAATCTAACCACTGCAATAAAACTTACCCCCATGCTATTAAATGCCAGGAAGTGAGACTTTTGGTGGTTACCATCTGTTGGGGAATATGGGCAGGTTGTGTGCTCTCTATTTAGACCAAATTAATGAAGGTTTTTAAAGTGGGTCAAAGAGGCGGTGGGACGGGGGTATCGTGGGCAGACACTGTGCGTCTTTCTCTTACTCTGCAGAAAACTGCACAGTGATAAAGCCCCTTGGCTCTGCACTATACATAAACTGAATCCGGCCTACAGCTGACACACATTATGTTTAAGGTCAGAGCAGAACCAGCTTCAATTAATATTTTCCTTCCAGTCACCTTCAGCCTCACCCTGTATGTGTCATCCTGGGAGGTGAGCCATTATACTTGGGTGACACATACTGTCAGAGATGCTAACCCTGTGGACTAACAGTTGGTTTTCCAGGGCAAAGTCAGAACTAGCTCAGTTTAGGACATTGTAATGCTTTTTAATATTTTACTTTGAAAGTTTATTTGCTGCTACCCAGCTCATGTTTCAATAAGTCATCCAAAGGTGTGGCTCTAATTTCATACTTCATAACTCTTTCTTCACAGACCAAGATCCAGAAAAGCTAAAATAAAACCTTTTACTATCTAAATAAATCACAAAAATGACAAATTTTGAACTAAGAATGGCATTTTCCCTCTTAAACTAAACAATTCTGCACCGTGTTTATACCTTGGTGGTTTCAAAGAGCAGATCCCGGTCCCCAGCTGTAATCTTGAAGGTGTTGCTGTCAGATACACCATAAGAGCAGATCTGGCCATAAGGAAAGGACTCCAGGGCCTCGGATTCTCCCTGCTTATACAAGGATACAGATGTAGCAGCTACACCCAGCCATAACTTCTGGGAAAAACTCCCCGTTGAACTCTGCAGGCAGAAAGAAGCGTGCAAATGTCAAGAGACTGCAGGATTCAAGTTTCTCTTGAGCTTTGAGGAAGAAAAACGTTTAAGAGTGATACTAAAATGAAAGCATAAGCACACAATACTCACAATATAAAAGTCCACTTCATAAAGAGTGCATCCAAAGCCGGACCACTGGCGTGCAATTGTGAGGTAGGCGGCCATACTGTCCCTGCGGCTGTAGCCGGCCAAACCTTTCCAACGCTCCAAGATGGACGTCATGACAGCCGCTGCCTCCTCCTTCAGGCGGGTCCGCAGACGCATGTCCTGCTCAACTTTTTGCTTGTGCACTGCTGTAGCTGTGTGGCTCCACAGAGTCCCTGCGAGGAGTCCTGTGTGGAAGCGCTGCGTCGTGGGACAGCCCTGAGCAGCTACCTGACAAGGAGGCACATCTTGCGGTGCAGAAATTGACACGAGAACCCGAGTTTCAAGCATATGACCTGGAAAAAGCTCATCCAGAGGCGGGCAGGGGGCATGTGTGCTGAAGTCACCCATTAGGCTCTGAAGCCTCAGGGCAGCTAATGCCTGCAGGTCCTCTTCACAGGCGGGTAGCTGACCACGCACGACCATCTCATGGCACTGCAGCGCGAAGGTCAAAACCAGGACAGAGAGAAAGAGAACCAAACACAAAGAAGGTAAAGGTCGTCAGTAATAACTTCAAGTCCCCTCATCCATCCTTTCAACCCCACCTTGTTTTATTTCATCCCGTAACTCTTTTATAGAATTCCCCAGGAAAAAACTATAATGAAGCCAATGCTGGCTGCCTTTTGCCCCCTCTGCACTCCAGCCAGTACTCTTAGTCATGTTTTTTATGCAGTCCATTTTATAACACTCACAGCCAGTGGGAAATTACAGGCTGTGATTGCAGATTGTTTAGTAAAAGCATAAAATATTCAACAAAAAAAACCCCCACAAGTGATGAATCACTGCATGACAATAAATCAGATGCCATCATCAACACCATCACTGGTCACTCACAACAAAGAAATAGTGAAAAGAGAAGGCTCATGTTCCACTCCATTACCTGCTCAAAGAGGAATAAATACTCTATGCTGTCCACTGATATGCTGTCTGCATCCAACAGGCAGTAGAGCTTGAAACACAGTTTCCACTGGGATTTAGACTCTGACTCTTTAGTAGAGAAGCTGCATAAGAGACGGACAGAAAGTTAAATCTGGGTCAAGAAAAAAAGATACGCTAAAGACACATACGACAAACAAAGAATCTTAAGCCTTCTGTTAATATGTTACAAGCTATTGCTTCCCTGCTGTGTAATGCCGTTGTTTAGTAACCCGACAGTTTCATGTTTACCCTGTCACTCAGCATTGAGAGGACAGACACACCCATGCTTGTTTAAAAAGGCAAAAAAATAAAGCATAGCGCCCTTTTTTCCAATTGGCTCATTGTTTTCGTTTTGAGACTATTGCCTTGTACAATTAAATGACATCATCTTTACCTTGACTAGCACCTGGCTGGCACTGCTGACAGACATAGAGACAAATCTAGTTTCCCAGCATAGAGTCATGTTTGACCAACAAGAACAGACAAGGTCACCAGATATCAAGGACGCTGGTTAACATTCAGCATAGCACTTGGACTAGGGGGGAGATAAATAAACAGTGTGCTGCTCTGTCCATACTCATCTATAGAGTGACAAATAGGCCTTTTGCCACAATGTTTTGATAGCACGTCTGCTTGGTTTTATTATGACTGTCTTTTTTGTTTGTTCTATCTTCCAGGGTAAAGACTGACAGTCACTTTTTCAAACCTGGTTAGGATGTCTGCGACCAGAGCGCTTCCTGTGACTGGCTGCTCCCACAGTGCGTTCTGCTCGTATAGTGCAAATGTATTTTTGCTCTCTTGTAGGCCGAGCTTCTCTTGCATCCTTCGAACCACCTGGCGAGGAGGAAGGAGAAGCGGATTGAAAAGACAGATGGACTCCCAAGTTATTGGGCTTCAAGGGTGAAGGCAGAAGAGGGAGCATTTTACTAGGCTCTTGATTGCACTGTGAAATTTTGAATTGGAACTAGTGAGTAGCTGAAAGACTCTGAAGCCAGCTCAGAAACGTTGTGCTGCCAAGTAGAATACAGGGAAATGTTTCCAAACCTCATTGGCAGTAGTGTGTGAGCTGATGTAGAGCTGGCAGGATCCAGGGCCTGGATAGTGCACGGTGCACAGCATCTCCTGTCGGTTCATCAGCATCTGGATCTCCTCCCAAGATGGCACGCACTCCCGACACTTTGTCTTCTCCAGAGCCTCGCTGATGAATGACGCATAGTTATCCATTTCAGACTCAGGACTTTGGCTCTGGATTCTGCAAGACAGATTAAATGTGTGAGAAAGCGATACTGCTGCGAGTGCGTGTCTGTGTGTGTGTGTGCGTGCATGCACTCGTGAAAGCAATTTGTCATAAAGATGAAAATATTAAGCACATAAAAGAGAGAATTTACTAACGCCTGCGACTCAAAATCTGTTAGGTGTTATGCTGTGATTATGGACTTTGCGTCACTCCATTGATTCAACTAAGTTTTTATTTTGTTTGGGCTGGCAGCGCTAGAAAGTCAATGAGGCGAAGAATGACAAATGTTCTCACTTTAGCTGTTAGGAACTTAAAAGACTCAACATCCCTTAATTCTTCAAAGAAAAGGAAAATGGCAAAGAAAACATGTTTGACTTTGGGTAGTGCACGAAACAGGAAAAGGCGTTTCCGCTCCTGTGAACCAGAGTGACCCCCTCCTTCCTCCCAATGGAGTGTCCAGGAGTGGAAGGTGAGTGTATGTCTGTGTGCTGTTGTTTTAAAGGAGGGGACAAAAAAAAGCAGCAAACCAATCTAGGGGGAGGCTGAGGTTTGCGAGTGTGAAAGGTGTGAAATACAACCTGATTGAGTGATTAGCTAAGCCCTTTGTAAACACAGGGGGGTACAAATAGGAAGGAAACAATTACACTCCAGTACTCGTCCCAAAATACGCAAAAACAAGGGCTGAAAGAGGAAAACGAGCTTATTCACTTTAACATCTTGCTGTCTCATAAGGGTGTCTGAAACATAACTACGAACGTCCCACTGATCTGTGTGAGATTTCCAATACTCTCCTTTCTTTGTGTCTTTGTACCATTTCCTGCTTTCTCTCCCTCTCCTTCTCCCTTGCTTTCTTTCTTTTGGCCTAATCTGTCTGACAGCAGACATTCCCTGGGGGTTTCTCAGGGCACTGGGGGAGTGGAGGATGGTTTCTGGGCCTAATGCCCAGCTCCAGTCTTAGCTCTGCCCAGCTGCAGCCTCAGCAGTGGTCCAAACAGTGAGAGAGTGCGTGAGAGTGACAGCAAGACATATCAAAACACACAGCCAGCGAGTTCCACAGAGTTGTTATGAATTGCCATTGCATGCAACTGTTCCATTAGCCAGAGGGCGATTCCCAGTACAGAAATATAGATAGAAAATTGTAGTGGTTTCATGGCATGGCATTAGACAGAAAATCAAGGGCAGGAGATTAGTGCTTCTAATAACTTAGATTAGCATTCTTGACAGAAGGGCTAATTCAGACCTGTAAATCCAGCCCTTGAAAACTGGATCTGTCTAGGGAAGCATGCTAACAATGTGAAGGCATATCATGCTACTATATCTAAACAAGTGTTTAGGGATGCTGGCGCCTGCTTTTTGTCCGATGTCTAGACCCCATGTTTCGCTGCTACTACGCAACAGTGGTTCACCTTTATGTCCTAGGTCAAGCCATTCCTCTCTTATACCCTTGTACAGTGTACTCCAGGTCTGATGTCTCATATGGGATTGAGGGCACCGTACTGCTGAAACACTCATGTAAAACAATTTGCATGACTATATAAACAACTTAATGCAACTTTTCTATTAACTGACAACTGCAGTCTGTTACCTCAAACTGTCAACATGGGTGGATACGCTGTAGTGTTTTCCACCTTACTTCCACAAGCCACGTTTCCCAGTCGGAGAAATCAGTGCCAGAAAAAGCAAGAAAGTTTTCCAATTCTAAGTAAGAGATGACGAGGTGAGCAGCTTTCTCAAGTTAGGAGCATTTGTGTGTGCTTAATTGAATGTGAAAAAAATCCTGTCTGAATGCTGTTGCAAAAGCAAAACAACAATCTTGAAGCGGTCACTTGTGAGAACTGCTTTACTTGAGCTAAATAGTATTTCATTACAATAGTACTGTAATGAAATACTGCAAGGTAAATACAAAGCGCTGCACCTGACTTCCCAGCAAGCAGCATTCGATTTTAGTCTTGGCTCAATCGTAGCAACCCTTCAACTGTCAGGCATCCTTTGTGTGCATCTCACCTTTTGAGGTGGAATCGCAGGTATTTGAGCACAATTGGCCCAGGAAGGAAAGTGCAGCTCATACAGGTGAGAAGCTGCCAGTAACGGAGATGCGCGGCAGTGTTTGGGGAAGGCGTGTAGCTGGTCTGCTTCACTAGCTGGCAGTAGACCTCATCGCGGAGAGGCCGCAGGTCCAGGCAGGTCTGTAGCACACCCTGGATGATTGGAACCGGCTCCCTTGCCGATTCCAGCTGCTGCAGGCAGTTGAACAGCTTCACGGCCTCCTCACGCACCGAGCCGTAGCCTTTCCCACTGTGGTCTGGAGAGATA
Source organism: Neolamprologus brichardi (assembly GCF_056152115.1). Lineage (NCBI taxonomy): Eukaryota > Metazoa > Chordata > Actinopteri > Cichliformes > Cichlidae > Neolamprologus > Neolamprologus brichardi. Next base: position 17,420,844 of record NC_142107.1, read on the forward strand.
AACAAAGAACAGTGTGTCAAACAGTTTTTGTCAGGACATATTCTTCCTCCCCCACCCCTTTTCTAGACATTTGAACCTTGCAGATATCTTAAAGGAATGGTATAACATTTAATCATGTAAAGTATTGAAATATAGCAACCTATTACATTAGCGTCTCATCAGTTTTATCATCATATCATGATTGTTTTAGCTTAATAAAACAAAGTGTGTTCCCTGAACTCTCAGAGAGGATGTGCGTGAGAGAGAAAGAAAGAGAGAGAGCTGCAGGCATGTATTTTCACACTAAGCTCCCATGGTAGATTCCTCCCAGTGCATTTAAGTGATTGGAAGATTGTCCATCAGGGTGGAAGAAAGAGCGATTTCAGGGTCACAGGAGGAGAGTGCACGCAAGGAAGCATACGTAAGCAAAATGAAAAGCAATCTGCGTTGCATTGAGCTTTATTCTTCCGCTAATCAAATCAAACTGCAGAGCAATCACAGTTTTTAAAACAGTTTCTTTCCACTTAGCCACACCGCAATTACAGAAAACAGCTGCCAGCTTTGCACACACACCGAGTGGCCATGTGCACTGGTTATCTCTTTCGTAAGAGCTTCAAGGTAAATTCGGCCAGTTGACACTTACTCAAACAGTGCTAAAAAAATGCTAATCATGCTATTGTTTTTAACCGGTACTTTCACATATATATAGCTCTGGCAGTGTAAAAATCTTAAGCACTTACATGTGTGCTCCAGACTGCCATAGGGGAAAGGCAGCAGAGGAGCATATAAGGGTCCCTGGGTGTACTTCAGGATGGGGTTGTGCTGGTAGATGTGTTCCACTACCTCAGGGTTGAACTTATTCTCCTAAAACACACAAGTAAAACAAAACCAATCTATAATAAACAAACACATTTGAAAATAAACGTTCATGTGCAGTCAACAAGCACGAAGCCAGCATGAGAACACTCTGTGAGTGCGTGTCTGTGTGTTTGCCTATGAAGGGTAACTGAGGTCGATTTGACCGGGGTCACAATCCAGCTCTGGCATCTTTTAAGCAGCAGGAAGGTCAAGTGATGACACAGCAAACCACACTAGCATGGCTGACACGTTATATTTTATGCACTGGTGTCAATGAGTTTGGTGTGCGTGTGTTTGTGCCTTTTACTGGGTATGTGGATAGATACCTTCCAGCAGTACAGATGGCTTCCATGCTACTGCCCTAGCACCTGTTGCTCATTAGTAACGTTGCCACTGCTCTGGCTCTCTTCTGACTCTGCAACTTCCCTGATCGTGCCTCCCTTTCTTTCTGGCTATGAGACAAGTCAGCTTTCTCCCTCCTTAGTGGGGCAAAGTTGACACATTCCACTGAAATGCTCGGTGCACACTGGTGACAAGCTTGTCTGTTTGAACTATGGGAATGACATGTTGCTCTATGGACCACGTGCAGCGGGATGCAGCAACTCAACATGCCAGATGACATTCATCCACTGATCCAGGGCCAGAGATTGTTTTTGTTCCATTTGGTCATCCACTGCCACATGCAATAGTTTGACATTTTGGGAAATACGCTTATTAGCCGTCTTGCCAAAAGCTAGATGAGAAGAATGGTAATTATGAAGGACTGGAAACAGGGGCAAACAGCTAGCCTGTACAACGGCAACAAAATCTGTTCATCTTATTTATATTACAAAGAAATGCTTTGCAATAACAAGCTGGTCTAAAGCACGATTGTTTTTTTCTTCTGGTCTCTGTCAACCTCATTGCCAGGTTGGGAAAAGGTTTGATATTCCAGAATACACCAAGCATGCTACACTACTTTGGAGTGTTCATATACCAAGCACAACTAAAGAGTTTGGTAAAAGAAAAGACTAAATAAACAGGGTTTCCCACTTTTTTTTCATGGACAGTTATCAAGGTAAGGTTCTAAAAGGTCTGTCTAACATATTATTGGGCTGCTTGTGTTTTATGCCTCATTCAAATAAATTCAATTTTATTTATATAGCACCAAATCACAACAACGGTTGTGTCAAGATGCTTTTTCAATTATCAATTTAGCTAATAAGGAGCTCAAACGCCCCTGCAGCCTTAGACTTTTCTGTGTGGACTCTAGATACTCTAGCATCCCACAGTCACAAAGACATGCATGTTAGGTTGACTGGTGATTCTAAATTGGCTTCCTGTCTCTACATGGTAGGCTGGTGACAGGGCCAGGATATACCTTGCCTCTCACCCTGTGACAGTTGGGCTATGCTCCAGCCACCTGTGACCCTGAACTGGATGACAATGGTTAAGAGCATGAATGTGTTTATGATCTAAGCACTGATAAAGTCACAGTTTAAATAAAACATTTCACGCACCTGATCTCTTTCAAATATGACATCTGGCAATAGATCCATTGCTAAAACTGCCAGGCTTTCGCCCCTTCTGTGTCTGTAACCTGATTCTATACTTTAAAGATAAGCAAGCAGTCCTGTTCACACAAAGCCGCCTCTGTTTAGTCTCTCTGGATTTTTACAGTTCCAGTCATGACCTCACACTTTAGAGAGAGAATACTTTGTCCAGTTGAGGGAAAGTGCCTATGTATAAAGGTGAGGGAGAGGGAGAGAAAAAGCAAGAGACTGAGAAAAGGTTTTTATGTGGAAGGATGAGTGACTGTCAAAGCAATAAATGTAAAGCAGACCCCTTTATTCCTACAAAATAAAAACTTGACCCCTTTTTGCAAACCAGATGAGGGTAGAGGGAGCAGACTAACCACTTTCTTTGAGATTAGAGACTCTCGTTGGGAGATTACTGAGAGAGGAGGCCAGGCAAAGGACTGCTTATCTCGTCCTGCTGCTTCATGCAGAGCCCTCCTCCATCTCCTCTGCCAGAACTGCCCTTCTCTACACCCAAGAGGTAGACTGATGCAAGACGAGTCATCTCTGCTCAATGACATTCCAGCACAATGTGTTCTCTAGCAAACCGTGCATTAAAATATGACAATCCCTTGTGAACACACTCCCTGCACAAACTAAGGTATCTTTCAAAAGCCACAAATCCTGTTTTTCTAAACATTCAAATAGCTGGAAATGCCTTTATCTTGGAATGACCTTTCAACTGCAGGTCTGGTATTATTTCCTGTCCCTGTGTGACAGAATGAAATGAGGTCACTCAAAAGAGAAAGGCAAGCAGAATAAACTTTGGACTCCCTGGTGCAATGTGGTCGTGTGGTTTCCATGGTAACGGGGCAGGGGGTGTGGAGCATTATGTAGCCTGATGGCCACTTGTGTTTGGTGGCTGTAATCATAGGTAGTTTGGCAGCAACCCTGTGTATGTTTGTGTGTCTGCGTTGCGTGGCCCACCTCAATGTCTCGAATCAGGAGCTGTGTTGGCGTTTCCACGGGTGATTTACTATCAATGATTTTCTGGATGGCACAAGCCCAGTGCACAGCCTCATTGAAGTGCTTGGTGTACAGCCTATAGCAATGTTTCCGACCATAAACTGTAATGCTCCAGTAACCTGAAAAAACCCCAATAATAATAATAATATTAAAGCAATACACATTTAAAAAACATTGCAAATCTTATGACATGTAATGGTAATAATTCATAGTTAGTCATTTAAACTGCACCTTATCTGGCCTGACACTTTTCCACACATGTGTGGGATGTTTTTTTGGTTTTTTTTTAAAAGTAAACAGCATGGATTTAGGCCTGATCCAGTTTCCTACAATGTGAGACAATAAACTGATTCCTGCACATCTTCCATACAGACTCTCCTTTTCCCTCCTTTACTCACTCAGCTTCACTGATGATCAAAGGTCAACCTGAGAAAAAAAAACCTCAGACCACACCAAAACCAAACAAGAGTAGATATTCTGCAGATGTCTTAAGACACGAGACCGAAAGCCCTTAGTGAGTTTCATTTCGGGTAACATAATAAAAGCTAAAAAAAGAGGAACATTTCTCCTTCTGCAGAGGAAGTATTAGACATACCCCAGGCAGCCTAGCTTGATCTGTAGCCCCGTGGCTGTTATCAGGCTTTCCTGCTACGTGACTTGGCACCACATCCTTCTTTGTCTAAAGTTCTTAGTCAAGTATAACCCCAAAATGAAAATGTTTTACTACTCAAATCATTACACTGCACTATTGCCACTGACCAATTTGAATATGTTCACATATAATATTAACCACTGCTTTCAAGGGTCTATGAGACCAAAAACGAAGCCCTTAAAGTGAACTCCTATTTTACGGCAACAACCAGAAAATACAGAGGAAGTAAAGATTTCTTGCAACTCTTTTGTGACAAATTTCCCTGCTTAAGGGGAACACAGATCTACTCAGTAGTGAAACAGCCGGGAGTCTGTGACAAAGTCGCTGTTGAAAGTCCTCTGTCCAGAAAAGTCCCCTGGCCTATTGAGTTAGAACTATGTTTGGGTTTGCACTATGGTTTTGGGATTTTAAGCGGTTTGGTAAAGTTAGCAGGGCATAATCTCCATTCACAGAGAGGCAGACAAACATAGATAAAGGGTATCTGAAGAATACAGATTTGAAAAAACACAAGTCATCCCTGTGTCTTTTCAAAAGCAACTCTTTTTATAAATCTTTGTCATTTGTTTCCTGCATCCAAGAGATTGCCTTGCTGGTTACGCGAATGAGACACTTGTAGGCCAACCTTGACCCGCATTTCTGACCAAACAAAGCCGGGGCTTCCCAAACTTACTAAGAATTACAGTACTCATGGGAAGGGGAAAGCTAGCCACAAGTCACCACTGTCATATTGAAAGACCCAACAATTTACTGGGAAGTTTTAAAATAATGCCTATGATCACTATACCACAAAGGGAATTAACACAAAGAACTAACTGGACTCTACAGAGATTACAGGAAAGCCTGCATGAGTGTGAGTCAGCTATGCCTCATCCCATCTGCATATGGTTAGGTATATAAGTGTGTCTTGCTCACCTGTCTCCTTGTATGTCTGCTTGTCTGGCCAGATGACAGAGCAGAGGTTTGTGAGGACCAATGTGCCTAGTCTCCGGGCACCTTTCTCCGGTCCGGTGTAGTAGTCAAGAGAGTCTTGGGTCAGTACAAACCAGTATCGACGTTGCTTGATCCAGTTGCCACGCACCTCCCGTAACAACCAACCTTTAAACAAGCAGAATGCATATTTTTGGCTTTTACTTATCAATATGAAGTAAATATATAGTAAAATATAGTAAGTATATAGCGCATTTTAGCGGCTACAGAATGATGACATCATGGGTGCAAAGATTGGCCGCCTATAATCAAGGCCGAACGATAATAGTGCTTTTGTTTTCACTGGTAGCTACTGGTGACTTTTCACAGCTAGCTGACAGGGTGGAAAACCTGAGTAACTGTGCAAACTCAGTCCTTATTATTGCATTTACACAAGAATAATAAGAAACAATTCAATCTTTGCAAAAGAGATACAAGGAATGGGGGCTTGAAGTTGTCTGCTGTGGCTTGAAAAAGGATATACACAGGGATTATGTTACAACTTAACCCTGAAATGAAAGATCACATGCCAGTTCAGCTGCAGTAAATGATTTTTTAAACGGATTAGTCCAGCAAAAGAAAATTAATCTTGAAATGTGATGTTTTCAAATTTTCAAGCAAGCGAGCCTGCAGCTTCTTGTCCTGTTTATTTTTTTATTTTTTTCAGTAAAGAATAAATACCTCCTTTTTATTAGAGCAATCTCTGGCAGTAGTTTCACATGACTTTAAAAACAAAAAGAAAAAAACCCATTAGATTGCGTCCCCTATAAGAAATCTCTGCTACCACCAAGCAAGTTGTACATTCTCAAAATGGAACAATGCTCTGCAACTTTCTTTCATAAGTATGGGACTTTCACACTAAGGCAAGCATTTCCCTTGAAAGGTCGTAGGTCTATAAATGCTGCTACACCCTGTGTTCACAAAGAATAATCTCCAAGGGCTGTAACTGTCCCTAAAGTTTGCAGAAATCTATGAGTAAAAGTTTTGTTGGAATAAATAGTAGGTGCTAAAAATAAGGCCAGATAATAGCATAGACATTAAAGGCAGCACAAAGCCACCATAACTGCCACTTTTGAGGCTGACAGAATCAGATAAGGAGACAGAGACAGAGAGAGACACAAAGAGAATGAGGCAGCTAGTTTTTAGGCATGTCTGCTAATTTTGTCAGGTCTCTCTCTCTCTGTAATAAAAGACTCTTGTGTTCCTAAAGTTCTGAGGACTGGAAAAACTGCAACAGCCCAGATCTACTGATCCCAAATCTCTTCTGCATCCCCAGTTGTGTACAAATTGTTCCTAATAAGGAATAATTACATAAGTACATAATCATTTCATGTCTGAGCAGATAAATAAACTAAATTACTTTTGGCTGGCCACTTTGACTGATACTGGGTTGTGTATGACTATATGCAGGGCTAGGGCATTGAGATGCAGTGGCAGTCAGCCATACTTGGGGTGCCTGTGCATGACAATGCATATGGCTTGCATATGCATTCTTGAGATTGGTTTTAGAAGAAAGAATTAGGCAATATATCTTCAGCCTCTAACCCTGTGAAACTGTAATAACTCCTCCCCAGCATCACAACTTCCTCTCTGGTCAGCGAGCTGTGTGTCACCTGTCACCCAGAGATAATTTTGCTTGCATCTTTCTTCCTCTTGCTCTCATTCTCTTCTCATTTACTTTCATCTGCCCCAAATTTCTCTTCTCTCCCTCTTTTTAACCATGCTTAAATGTGGTTTACCCAGGAAGTACAGAGAAACTGTTGCTTTGCTCCTGCTTCAAATAAAAAAAAAGAAAAAAGAAAGAAAGAAAGGACGGGGTGAAGGTTCAGGCCTCAATATGATATAAGAGGGGATTTTGAACCTACCATAACCAATCCTCAAATATAGCCCAAAGTGAAAACCCAGGAGGTACTTAACACCACATCAGAGAGGGTCAGCATCAAAACCCAATGTGAAATGGATAAATAAAAATCACAAAGAAAGCTGGGACGACACGCAGGACAGGAGGCAGACAAGCTGGCTGGATCAAAAACGAGACACAGGCATGCCTGCACGCCCCGCAGCTCTGTCGCAGGCATGGGATATACACCACATAGGCTGCACTTAATATTGCAACTTTAAACAATGCAATAAGAATTGATGTGAAAAGGACAGAGATAAAGCCGGAGACCCCATGTATAGCCCACCGATGATCTTCCATCTGGATCTCATCTCTGTAGCCAGCTAATGCCTCCCCCGAGGGCCACAGCTCGCCCTTAATTTGTTTCATTTGTGACCCTTGACCCTTCAGTGCCCTGCCCCCTCAAACACAGATTGAGAAAACACTCTCTCTGTGTATTTCCATCTTTTTTTTACTGCAAGCCTCCTGCTGCTCTCACCGCTGAAAGTTTGTTCAATATACTGAACATTGAACTCCATGATAAAAATACATACGTCTGAGAAAATGGGTCGCGGTGTTGTGCTTGCCGTCATGTCATAAAAACCATCTCTGGAAGCAGAGCAGCATTTCAGGAAAATAATATGTTACAAATTGGCGTTGAACTACTTTTGTGTGGAACAGATAAAAAAAAAAAATGTAAAGCTAAACCTTTCCCCTGCTTTGAATCATAAAGCACCAGACGGATTCAGCTGTAGACGACTGCAGCATGAGAAACTGCATCACGTGAGGAACAACTTTAACTTTAAATCAACAAAGGTATATCAATAAACCAATGTCAACATCTCTGTCTGTCAGCACTCGTCAGTCTATATCTGTAATGTTGTTGGCCTACTTTAGATACTGGGGCAACAGTCGCCCATGTAGCCTCGGGATGCCCTACAAAAAAAAAGGGAGAAAAAAAAGAGAGAGAGTCCTAATGGAGGCATCCTTCAAAACATATTCTTGTGCAGTATGCAGAGAGAATTATCTAACACCCTGAGGTTGCCTGCTGTTGGCTGTAATAGTGGTGCCTAGTGAAGTGTAGTGAAGGATTGCTATGTGGTGCAAGAGCTGAAATGTTAAACGAAATTTGCCCACAGACTGTAGCCGTGCTCAGTTTCACAGGGAAACTCTTCTAACAGTGAAACAGTGGGGACAGCAGTAAGGGAGGAGGCCATAGCCAAGGGTGCATGGTAACTGCTGTCAGAATTAGGCAATCTGACTGTCGCCATTCCCAGCAGGACGTAACATATCTAAGCACTGGCATTTTACTGCTCCCTGTCAGCAGCAGGCCGAACGGAAAAAAGAAAGGAAAAAATAAATAGCACAGAAATATCCTATGAGATCATTCCTCAAAAGCATCAGACATGCAGGATAGAGCTCCTGATGCCAGTAGCTGTCTTTGCATTAATACATACAGAGGGGAGGGTGGGGGCAGCTGTGTGCCACATGTGGTAAGAGAGGGGTTGGCTACAGGGCAACAGCCCAGTATGGAGCTGTGACAGGAGGCAATTAGCCTGATGAAATATACACCATACAAAAAGACATGAACAGCACTGACTGAGCCCTGCAGGGAGTTGGTGAATAAACTGGAAAACAAAACTACAACAACAGATTTTTCACTTTGTTAGTGATTGTTCTTCATGTTAGGTTTTGGATTTTTCAATCAACTGTTTAGCCTTAAAAAAGAAATAATAGTAAATATTACATGAAAATTTTTAATATACCAAGGGGAAGTCTTAAAATAGCTCATTCCCCCACCAATTTGGCCAAACAACTGTCCAGATACATTTTGCATTGCTAGAAAAATGCTAAAAAGTTAAGTATTTCTGTTAAATAGTAAACTGATGACTGGCATTTTAAAAAATAATTTTCCTGTCTGAAGCCTACTTAATTAGTAATGATGTCAGCATAATGAATATCTGATTATAGCAGGTAGATGCATGTATTTAAGGAGGATAAGAGAAATGGTGGTGCTATGTTAGTTGTGTGTGTCAGGCTCACCTTTTACCAAGAGTTCAGGTTCTTCCTCCTGTCCCATCTTACTCTTGTCAATGATCAGGCTTTTCATCTCTTCAGAAGACTCCGAGACAGTGTGGCTAAGTGGAAGAGGAGAAAGAGAATGTAAATAACCCTGCTTCCCTCTCAACTCAAGTCTTCCCCTGACTACTCCCTCCCATTAGACAGTTAATTGGCTCAAAGACACACAGTTGGCTGTGACCCCCCGCCCCTATGTGACTCTTTGCCAGCGTTGAGCCTCTCTGATACTCTTAGGTGGGGAGGGGGATCACACTGAAAGAGGTGCCACGAATATCTGTCCCCTAGCGTTTTCCCACTTTCCCTCCCTAGGAGCATGCAAGCCCGCAAACACACACTCATACATACCACGCCACTGTGGACAGCTCGTCTCTCTTTTATCACTTTGGCCGGCGAGCCAAATGGGCGACTTAAAATAAATGTGACAGAGCGACGCCGGCCCCGACTCCCAGCCAGCCAGCTCATGCTGGTCACAGGAAAGCAGAAGGTTCAAGAGGTCACCGCCTCAGATAGTTTAAAGCATAAACATCAAAAACATCATTAAATCTGCTGAATGGATGTTTTCTTGTTCGCCCTTTAATGCCCCACAATCAAGTCTACAGCCGTTTCCATGCACACTGACTGTTCTGCATCTGGTCAGCAATGCTGTGGACAACATCAGACTTGTTATCTCTGGCCAAGGCCCATTTCAATTCTATTACATTGTTAAGACGTTTTATCTCTTGTCATTTATTTACCTAATTACTCGTTTGTTTTCTCTATTTCCTGGATCTAACTAGCATGTTAGGTACAAGTGACGAAGCGCTCCTTCCTTCCTGTCCTCTCCACCTCTTCTTCCTCCCGGGATTACCACTCAGGAAATGAAATCAAGCCCTCCCTCCTTCCCTCCCCGGGTTATCGCTCATCTATTTACCTATGCATTTGCTAGCTGATTTATGTCATTATTGATCTGATAATTCAGGAAGGTTCCTCCTCATTGAAGGCAGCAATAATCAGCGGGTCAGAATATACCTTTATCTGCACTGGCTCAGATTACAGCAGCTGCCAATTTCTGTCCTTTGACCTGATCACTGATCACAGGGGAGAGTCGAGATAAGGTCAAAGGATTTCTGAAATGCTGTCTCTTATGCATATGTTATCTTTATGAGGTTTATTTGCAGTGGCTGATTCTAACTAACTGGCATCTCTAATTTAAGCTAATGTCCAGACACCGTGAAACTCTAGCAGGCCATTTTTTTCCATATGTGTGTATAAATTGGTATGACGCATAATCAGAAGGCAGAAGAGAGAGACTGTCACATTATACTCAGCCATGCTATAAAACTAAGCCTGCTCGCCTGCCACAGCAGCAGCCTATGGGGATCTCTATCACCCCGTCCATCTACAGACCCCATTTAAATGTATTAAAATAAACACAGAAATGTGACATCTCTTTTTTTGAGGTTGTTAACTCCCTCTACATAACAGAGACATTCACGCAGACAAAGCAGCCCAAACAGGATGGGAAAAGGATCTATAGAATAACTATGAGAGGAGTGCGTAGCCTGACGTACACACTGGGCATGCTAATGTTCTGGACAACACTGTACTATTGTTTCTGTTTATAAATATCAGTTTAGTATACACGAATATAAGTCTGAAATTCTAAATAGCTCCTCTAAAGAAAAGCAGGATTTGAGAGATGTGTTTCAGAATATTGAGTACAAGTGGCATTCAGGTCATGTCTAACGGTTATCCATCTTAGAAAACTTGGCTCTTATGTGCATTTTTTTGCTACACTTCAAGCACATTCATATATATTATCTCTGACCCCTAACGGTGTTATCCCCCACAATGAACCTGAAATACCAGACAAGCCAAAAGTCACTGCTACAAGGCCATGTAGAGAAGGAGGGAACATTAAAAGAGGACAGAAACTCAGGTAGGAGGCCAGGTTTCTGTCCAACGTTTTGAACTTTAGCGTCACCGAAAGCCCGACTTTCAAAATAAATGATTTATAAGCAGGGCCACTATTGTCCCAAAACCCACTCTAACATCCAAATCTATCCATCATTGACTGTGGCTGCAGACCACAGCGGTATAGTATTATTACTACTGTTATTTCTATATAACAACTTGTTTTTGTGGCTAACATTTTTTCTAACTCAAGAAGAATTACATGATAAGATATGAAAAAAACAACACTGTAGCCTATATCACAGAATAACCATCATTGTCCTCTGACCACATGTTGGAGGTATAAAAAAAATTGCTTCAACAGATTTATTACTCTGGTATTTTGCCAGTGTAGGTACAGACACATGTGGACATTCCATTTGGTCTATGTATACATAAACTGGGTAAAAAGCGCTATTTCTTCATGGCAATCTATGGTGTAACAAATGGGGCAATTGTCTAAGTAAAGTTGATGTGGGAGTTTTGGATCTCCACAGCTGTCCAGCATCCCTACAGTACAACCCCAGTCCAACCCCCTCGCCCCCATACTACCACCCCCCACATTCCCAGAGGTTGCAGCAGCAGGCCGTGACGGTGGGGCGGTAGGCAACTTCCTGAGTGCAGGAAGCAATTTAACATGGGGATTAGACACCACGACGAATAGAGCTAACGCAGATCTACAGACCACACCTCTACAGACCGCACCTCTCTCTCATTTGTCCTCTTCTAGAAGGCTAGACATTTTTTTTTTATAATCATTTGCAATCTCAGAGAAACACATTGTATGGCAGTATTGCTTTTAAAACCAATATGGCAGCGCGTGTAACGTTAAAGGGAAAAGTAAAGAAAGCAAAAAAGAAAAAAAAAACCCACATCACACAGGTCAGTTTCGACTAGAAAATAAAAACTGTTGGCTGTCCCGTGAAGTGGGAGAGGGAGAAGTTATGAAAATAAGGCTCAGAAAAAAAGAGACCTGATTTGTGAGAGGAAGGGACATATTTCCCTATTATCACACAACCACAGATATCTGACTCCACAGCGAATACAAAGCACGTTTTAACAACCTGTGTAGTTGCACGCAGGCAATATCTTCTGTCCTCTGTACAGAAGATATTGCCTGCGTGATATAAAGCCAATGAGGCCTTAAATACTGGGCTATGTAACAATTTTTGTTTGCCGTATCCCAAATCTCTTTTATGCCTAATCGCCACAATGGCAACGGCAATACACAGTTCAGGAGTCAATGTGGTTACAAGCAGCAAATTATTCGTGAAGTATTTGACAAATGGGAACAAAATAATAGAGAAGAACATACCAAAGAAAAGAGGAAGAAAAAGATTAAGAGTACAATATAGCTTGAACTAATGCAGAACTCATTTCACCTCAATTTGGAAATGTGTTTCCATTTTACGTTTTTTTATTGGTAGTATCAAGGACATCATGCTTTAGAGTCTAATAGGGTGAAAATTGCCACATCATACCAATAATACCAACACTGTAACTTCTTTTGCCTTACAAATGATTATTTGGAGGGCCTGAAAATCTCAGGGGGTAAATAAATGCCAAGAAATTATAAAGGTTTAGCAAGATGACTTATGCCAATACCATTTATGTCATACCCATGATAATAAAAGGTCTTGAACACTCATGTAGGTGTATACAGTTGAATTTGTCTACCTTCTTTAGCTGGGTGGAGATTGAGTAGTAATTAGTAATGAGGTCACCAAATTCCATGCACTACATAGAAAGACAAAGTTGAATGTTGTCTCAAATGTCTCACCCTTACAGGTGCAACAAGACTAAAAGGAGAGGCAAGAACATGTCAAACAGCCACGGGTGTGTACACACCCACAAAGGCAATAGGAAGATATCTAATCAGCCAAAGCAGGTAAAGTCAGTGCCACATGAGAATTTAGCTTCCTCCCAGCAACTTCATTACCTGCTAATCTTGTCCATATATGATTATGTGCTCTGCTTTGTAAGATCTCATACCCTAATTTGGGTTTTGATTTTAGTTTTCCACAATCATTGTATAGCTAGGTCACTTAAGGCAAATTTCAGAGGTTTATAAAATATCAAAAGTTGTCCCAACCACAACCTCACTTTGAATTCAAGTAAGTGATTCTTAGTTAATAATATATAAATGTAATATAGGAATAGCAATGCCAGGAATAGTCAAGTTGAAGTCTGGAAGACCAAATAACCTTTTGAAAAAACTGCTCATTGCTAGAAAGAAAGGAAAACCCTGGTTTGACTGCCAAAGGACGTGAGGAATATTTAACAGTCTGGAAAAGCGATGCCGCTGTTCTGAAGTGCAGTGGCACCAACACAAAAAATATCCTCATGCATAAGTCATCAGTAGAAATACAGTTTTGGTTCCTAACAACAAAAAAGTGAATTATTTCCTGAAAAGAAACATGCAGGGTAGAATGAACGGTGCTCTGCATGAATGCGCTGACAAGCCATCAGTCGAATTTTTTTAAATTCGATTTTGGTCCAGTACTCATTTAAAGAGATAGGTCACGTATCTGTGATGGTATATGATCTATTAAGTTCCATTCTATTCTATTTTGTTCTGTGTTTACGACGTCACATCAAGCCATACCGCATGTCTTTGCACTTTAATGCTAGTTGTACAGCTAACCGGTGAGGTAGCTAACAGCAAAGGGTCAGTAATTTGATATCCCAAGAGATTTTCTTTGTGTGTTTGCAACAGTTTGTGACTTAACAGCAAACAGTGATGAAGTAAGCTGACAATGATTGAACGTTTATTGAACTTCAGTGGAGTGTGTGCCAGACACACACCCAGTGAAACTGAGAGGAGGCAGAGGAAAACTAGAAAGACCATTAATGACAGTAAACCACAGAAAAGACTCACAAGGAGTCCCACACTAAGCCGAGCAACTGCAAATAAACTAGACAATAATACACTTTTTTTATTTTATAAATTGCTGCTTATCTTTGTCCCAAAAGCAATTTAGTACATTTATATATTTAAATATTTTTATTTCATCTATTTTCTTTTACAAAGTTTGGAAATTAATGTTTAGACTTGCAGTCTTGACCTAAAGACACATAGAGGGAGATTGCTGGTCTCTAACAGTCTATAAATGAAGCAGTGCTATCAGAGTTGTACTTGTATCAGCAGATATCCAAAGCAAAGGTACACTATGGACAAAAGTGGGCCACACCACTTTTCAGTCCTATTTCCACAGTTATAAAAAAAACAAACAAAAAACTGAGTCTGCCTTTATAAACATTTGTGAAAGAATGGACCATTCTGCAAAGCTCAAAGAATCCAAGCACAGAACGTTAATAGGATGTTAGTTCATGAAATGTATTTCCTCCAACATATTACACAATCATCTTTAAGTGGTATTTGCAAAGCCGAAGTGTTTTAGGAACCGCAGCAACTCGGGCACTAAGTGGCAGATCATGTAAAGTTACAGAGTGAGGTTGTGGAGTACTGAGGTGCATAGTGTGTCAAAGTTGCCAATGCTCTGGTGACTCAATAACTGCGCAGCTCTTAACAACAGCACAAAAACTGTGTGTCGGGAGCTTCCCATTACAGTTCTGTGGCCGACCTGCTTCTTTAGGCATGCCTATGACATGCAAGCCTTGACCTTGTGTAGGTTTTATCCATATAATGTATCGGTACTGTGACCATAAAGTTTGCATACCTACTAAAAAGAGTACGTCTTTGAACACACGCAAATATTTTCAGTGATCCCTGGCCCAAATAAATGGTTCTTTCAACTGAAGAACATGATGTACATGATGTGAGTGTTCCTTAAAGCCAAGGAGTGCAGTTGAGTGCGTGAACTGCACATGATGCTCTGTGAACAACAATACAGCTTGCTGGTATGAGAAATGTGAACTACTTCAATTTAATCTGTGTGAACTGAACTTTGAGCTAGCTCTTGCAAAGGGTGACCTTGCACAACACTGAGCTTAGGGAATATTTCACTGCTGGAGCGAATATTAGATTCATTTAAATGCCAGCAAATCCCGGAAGAAAGGATGTCCAGCAATTTTTTTTTTTTAAATCTGGTGATAAAAATGATCCTAAACATATTTCAAACTAAACAATAGCTGAACTACCTGAAAAGACACAAGTTCAAGCTTTTGCCATTGCCCCTAAATGCCACAAAATCTCCAGATAGACCTGAAAGCAGCACGCATGCAAGATGATCCATCTTATAGAAGTAGATGCATTTTAATGGAAGTAAGAATGCCTTAAAAGACAAAATACTCTTAAAAACATGCTGCTGACTATGTGAATATTCAGTGTGTACAGATATGGAGATGGACATTTGTAGAATTTTTTAAACCAATATTACCTTTCTGATCTCTAACTGAGATAGAGAACAGAGATGGAGATAAAAATGGTAAATGGCCTGTATTTATATAGCGCTTTACTAGTCCCTAAGGACCCCAAAGCGCTTTACATATCCAGTCATCCACCCATTCACACACATACATTCACACACTGGTGATGGCAAGCTACATTGTAGCCACAGCGACCCTGGGGCGCACTGACAGAGGTGAGGCTGCCGGACACTGGCGCCACCGGGCCCTCTGACCACCACCAGTAGGCAACGGGTGAAGTGTCTTTCCCAAGGACACAATGACCGAGACTGTCCAAGCCGGGGCTCGAACCGGCAACCTTCCATTTACAAGGCTCCCAACTCTTGAGCCACGATCGTCTATCATTAAAAAAAAATTAAACAGCGTAATATTATAAAAGTCTAAAGATTAAACAAATTAACCAAATGTCACTTCTCTAACTTTTCTCTAAAGAGAAATTTTTGAAAAGGATTCCCAAAGTTGTGCATGATTTTTTCACTGGTCTTTTTTTTTTAAAGCAGCCAACGTATAGGAAATCTGTACAATAACCATGACACACTTAAATCCAGCAGTGTGAGCAGCACAGTGAATTAATTAGTTTGTGTCTGTCTGCCTGGTTTTAGTTTCTGTGGCAATGAGTAATTGATTTCAGTCCAGAATCTAATCACACTGCTGAGACATTAATTAAAGCCAAAGAGCCACTGTCCTTGCTCTCGGGCTTGCATGACCGCAGTGAAATGAAACATTCCTTGTAACCCAAAAGAACATGCACGGTTGCAAAAATGACCATTGCATTGATTAGTTACAGGAATACTTGGGAGAGTTGTCTGATGTATAAATAGCTCAGGATGTGCCCAGAAAGGCATTTAGAAAAAGCACCAAGTAAAATAAACCAAAGTTTATTAAAATCATGCTCATATCAGAGGCTTAATAATCATTCTTCCTGTAGAAATCCATCTATTTCTCTTCCCTTCTCCATAGAGTGCATAGGCTGACTGCACGGGCCTCTGGCTGAAACTGGGCTGGTGGGAAAATGGGAATGTGGTGATTAAGACTGGGCCTATATGACCTCCCAGCTAAAAATACACTGTTTTCTCAAGACCACTGCCAAGAAGCTCTGGACTAGGCAGAGGGGAGAGGGAAAACAAAGTCATGTTATGAGACCTGAGTAGGAGGGACAGGAAGTCTGAGTTTGTGACTGAAGAAGTGTTGTCAGCAAGGCATTTTATGATAGAGAGTAAGTGACTCTTTAGTTTGAATAAAGCCATTCTACTTGTGAAACTTAGTAACGCAGATTAAAACTTTCCATATTTGTTGATGTTGTAAACAAGTCCAGATTGTGATGGTTGGATGGTTGACAGACAGGACGACAGACAACCAGACAGGCAATTACCAGGGGCCCACTTCTAAGCTCTTCACGCAAACACTCACTTGTGTTATGCATACACACCCTCGGTCCTGCATGTACATAAATTTACACACATGAAATACATTCCTTAATACTGTTCTCTTTTAGTTATCTAGTGGCAAAAACTTCAAGCTTCTGACTACTTCAGAGAGCTGTCAACGAAGAAGAGGAGAAGCTAATTCCAGAACAGATAGAACAGAGAAAAGTCTTCAAGTGTCTACTTTCTTTTTAGAACAGTTTGTACTCTCCCCTGCCTCAGCTATGAGAAGGAACTTGAGAGTGAGGAAAGGGAAGATTAATAAAAAAAAAAAAAAATAGTGACAATGTAAGATGGATTTCAGCATGAGAACAGCAAGGAGGGTGGTGGCAGCTGGGTGGCACTTCCTACTGACCGAAACACCGACAGGGAGGGCCTCGTGTCATCTGCCTGAAGACCCATGTTTGGACAATTAAACATTTTTATGTAATTTTGTGTCTCCACACCACCCAAGTAGGTTTTGGGAAATTTTCAACTTTAACTTTAGGAGATTAACAAAAGTATTGCATTAACTGGTTAGGAATTACAGCCCTTTTTAATACAGTCTCCCATTTTTCAAAGTTTCAAAAGCAACTGGACAGTTGAGTGATACGTAGTTTCATGACCAGGTTCGATCCGTTTCCTTGTAATTCGATGACAAATGAAGCAGATGAAAGATCTAGAGTTGATTCCAAGTACTCGACTTTTACTTGGGAGCCATTCACGAGACCTCAAGAGGAACTTTGTTACCCATCCAGGTGACCTCTGCAGTCTCAACTAACTGCAGGTTTAACAATGACCAAAAACAGAAGTTGCTTTTGAAGAAGTTACTGGCAGCACGCAAAGTAACAACTGGGGCCTTACCAATGTGTCCTGAGGTCAGTTTCACAATTGTTAATATGCAAATTGTCATGACTACTAACAAATGAGAAATGGCTGCAATCATAGTATTGTAATATGGTAAAGGATTTACCCTTAGGCCCCCTCCTCTGTCCAGAGATGGCCGTTCCCTTTTCACATAAATGCCCTCCTTGACTCCCTGCTCAAACCATCATTCCTCCCTGTCCAGGATGTGTACATCCTCATCATTTCAAGAGTGGCCACTGGTCTGTAAGTGTAAATAGACTGTGGAGTCTTGGCCTGACAAGGTAGCTAAGGTTGTTTGGTTTCACTGACGTATAATTCACAGTAATCCTCCTGTTTGCGTTGGGGACCCCGATCCTCAGCGTGGACACATTTTCTTCAGCGGTCAGGACAATTTGCATATTAATGATGCTGAAACTGAGCACATGGTCCATTGTTAGGCAATGATGCTGGTTTTGGTCATTGTGCAAATTGACTTTTTATATGTTTGGGGAAACTGAGACTAAAAAAGTTGCTTGGATGAATGCAAAAACGTTTCTCTCACTGGAAACGCTACGTCCAGATGAACGCAATCATCTTTCTGGGATTTCTTGATGATTGAGATTGATTAAGATATATAAATACAATTCAAGGAGGCCATCTTTAAATATTCAATTGGTGCTGATACAAGTAGCAGGATGATTTCTGAAGTCCACATGGGTATACTCTGCTCAAATTCACACATATGCTGCAAGACTCATCAGACAGCACTTCACAGTGTAGGTGGAGAAAGACCCGAAGCATACGGCAAAAGCAACCAAAGAGTTTCTAAAGGCAAAAAGAAGGATACTCTTTCATGATGCAGTCAACATCCTCTGATCTCAACCCGCTTTGTATTTAGTAACTGCTTTTCAGTTATTAAATGCAAAATTGAACGCAGAGACCTATAAACAAGCAGCAACCAAAGGTGGCTGCAGTGAAGGCCTAGCAGATCATCTTTATGGAAGGAAGGACAACACATAAACAATTACTCGGCTTATAGTCTTCAGTTACTTCATTTCAAATTGTGTTAGTTTGTCCAATTAATTTTGAGGAAATATGTTAGGAAGTTGCAGGCATGGGTTCTGTGAGACCCCCTGAAATCAGCTAATGCATCAGGCTTGTAGCACGGCTTATTAGCAGAGTATAGCCATGTTAACAAAAAAAAATCCCCTAATTAATCACAGTCACACCTTTATTCCATCTAATTGTTTAGATTAACATTTCCTTGTGCACAGTGCAATTCAATAGTTTGGTCAAAGTCCGATGTAAATCAGTGCTTGCGTCTCCTCTTATGCAACAAAGATGAATTGATATGACTCAATTTGTTAAAATAGCAAAGTTCTGGCTTATCAGAGCCTAACTTGGCATTCCTTCCGTACAGCTGAACTTCTGGGTGTGTCCATTCATTGGCCAGGTAATGAGCAAGCGCTATGCTCTCTAATCTTTGCACTTACTGTGATGATTACAGCCGGGCAAACACACAGTCTCTTCAAACTAGTAGTTAATCATGCCATGCGGACCACAACAGTGCAGAAATGACATACATGCACACACACACGCGCACATGAACCCGAGCCACACCTCTTTTAGGAGTGCTGTTGAGGCAGGACTGAGTCACCCAGTCCTTACTTCTTTCCGTCCTATTTTTCCCCCCTCAAGCCTCAAAAGACACCATGTCACGTATGACTACAGCAAAATATTTCATCTCACATAACCACTTCCTGGGACAGCTCTATTCTTGTTGAGAGTTTCTGCAGATCCTCGTCTGTTCATTTGTGATGGGCGATAGGCCTACAAGTCAAGCTTTGTGATTCATTGCCTGTGAGTCGGCAGATGTACAGTTACGATTGTGGAAGGGAGAACGGGGTGGTGATAAGGGCACGATGCCAGAGATAGAGAGAAGCAGAGCCTGGCTACATCACTGTCTGAGATCACAGCCATGCACTAATAGTCTGGATCAAGCCCTCCATGAATCACTTTTGACTCTCATTTGCATTAACTTGTAATCCACATGGCCATTTGAATCTCATTTACAGTAAGATGCCCTGATATTGAAAGGGTGATTGGTGAAAGTCATCTAAGATGAAGATTAACATATAACCATGTAATAAAAGTAAGTACACCCCAGGAAAACTTCTGCCATTCACATATGCAGATAAGCAAACATCTCATCCCTTTTGAAGCAATATCTTTAAATAAGATCAATTCAATCCAACTGAAAAATAATTACTTGTCTTTTGTGGAAAAAGTAAATACAGGAAGCCATAGAAACTAGCATTGCTCCCTTTAGCAGAAATAATTAGCTTCTTGTATGCATTTTTCATAATGACACACTGGTGTAGGCTTGCTAAAAATCTTGACTGCGCTTCATTCAGTGGTACGATCCTTAGCACTGTTTTTTTCTACTCAAAACCCCAAACAAGATCAGAAGGGGATTCCAATCAGGAATTTGAATGGGCTTATTCAGCCATTCTTCTGTGGATTTGCAGGGAGGATGAAAACCTGTCGAAAGGTCCAGTTAAAGTTTTATCTGTTTAAGACTGCTGGCCACACATTATCTTCAAGTATCCTTTGATATGATGCAGGAGTCATAGTTCAAAATTTGTGACTGCAGGCTGCCCAGGTCCAAACATAGCACATCAACCAGCATCACTGTGGCCAAGCAACCCAGTCTTTGATTTGTCTGTGCAAAAGGCCTGGTCTTCAGAATATAATCATTAACAAACTGTAGGTTTTGCCTATTCAGAAAAGACACGTCTTTAACAGAGGTCCAATATGTTCTATATTTGTCTAATTGTAAAAACATTTACTGTGACATCAATAGTATATGTGTTTGCAACAAATAGTCTGTTCATCAGCTAATTATCTGGTGAAGTCTGTTGTTGACTAATTGCAAGTTGTTTAAATTTTAGCCCACTTTTTCGCTTATGATACAATGAATAATGCTGGGTTCATAGGCAGCCATAATCTCTTTTTTTCCCTCTGAGGGCCTTAGACACCTCTTTATATCTTAGCCGAATGACAGGGCACACTACAATAGCAAAGGAGACTCAATGACCTAGATATCCGAAATTTAAATAAGACAAATTCAACCTATTAATGCCTCAGGAGGTTGGGGGTGTAATAAATGTATGGTTTTCCTTAATGTTCCCATTATTTGAATGCACCCGATTTATCTATGAAAATCAATTGTTTGGAAATTTAAACATGTCAAAAACCTCCATCAGACATCTTTTAAAATTTTCAAATGGAAAATTATTGGCAAATAAAACCCCAAATAACAGCCAGGTTAACTTCTTAATGGTAAAGCTCAACCAGTTTGAAAGACTGAAAACTAATTTCACCTAAAAGAAATCAAATATCACCACATATCCCAAATATCAGATCATCTGTCAGTATGCATATGACTCTGTACCACTTGCATGCACACATGAGAACACCATGAGATACTGAAGAGGAACTGAAAGAAATCAAGTATTAACACATGCGCCTACGGATATATACAGAAATCCCCGGCGCTCAGAGGAAGTATACAAGTAAAAGACGGAACTACTACTTCCCTTGTCGTTTGCACTGTAGCCTGCAACCAAGTCGAGCTGAATGGGGGAACAAATCGAATTGGACATAAAATGGACTTTACCCTGCCAGTTCTATGTAATGCCCAGTCAAACCCATGTGATAATAGAGCATATAATTTCCTGGAGAATTCATAGTGAGAGATTGGGTGTCACATGCCCCGTCTCCAGCATGTTCTTCCCAGAAGCTATATACGCTGTATTGGAAATGGACCATTTCCAATACAGATAATGCAGCTGACATGTACAATCTCTTGCTATTGGCTACATGTGAAAAAGGACAAAAATCAGACAATGCTGGACAATGTCCAGATCCAAATCTCCCAAAATTGACCAAAGTTCAAGTGTGAAATTGGCTTCTTATCTCCTTACCCATTTGTTCCATTGGCTGTGCAAGATGGCTGAGAAACAATCACCTCAGCTGGAGTCTGTCAACAGAAAAGAGAGAAAAGGGTAAATCGACAATCATGCACCACAGACATTGCTTTAGCTTCAGAAATAGGCCACAGTTTGAAGTGATCCTTCAATGCTTTGCCTTCAGGAGCCATGTTACAATAGGGCATGCAGTTGTTCCTGGCAAGCCTCAGCACATAGCTGCGCTATTCCTGTAATGCTTGGCTTTTACTTGCAAGGAGTAAACTTGATGGGAGAAATATGGCATGCAAAACAGGCTAATTTAATATAAGTGATGGGAACAGAGGAATTTTTCATGCTTAAGCTGAGTGCACCCCAACATTCGCGACCCAAAGTGATTTTTTTTCCTCTCCATTCGTTTCTCTAAGAAGATTAACCTAAAAATAACATCAGTTTTTGAGAATGCATGGACAGCCAGAACAATTGTATTTATTGTTTCTATCTGTGAGTAGATTGCTATAAGTTGTGAGAGTTTGAGGGGAAAAAACAGCAAGAAAGACAAAGAGACCCTTTAGCCTTAATTATAACAGCTTGCATTGAGAAAGTGCCTTTGAGAATCTTTACATTAAAGATAAACACATAAGTGTAAAGATAAAGTCTTTACGGTTATGTTATTGACAGAAAACAAAATCAAACAATAGCAATGATTATGATAGAGATGAGAAGCCTTAAATAAGACCCAAGGTTTTCCTGATTAACTGCACTTTACCTAGTAAAATTTATTGTGCCCTAATAATTATCTGATGAACAGATTAATTATTTACTTAAATATTAAACTGAAGCTGGGATAGGCTGATAGCCGCGATAAGGAAAAACAGAAAAGAATGGATAGAAGGATGGATATTAAACTGCAAGCCAGCTATTCATTTAAAAATCACATAAACACCTTCTTGGACATTAGTTTTGTGTGGAAATTGGAATTCGTTCCTCTACTGACTAAAATGAGCCTACCACTGGCAGACATGTAAAATCAAATTTCATGGGTGAAACAATGAACTTTTCATTCCAGGACTCCCCTGTGAAGCAGAAGATGGAAGAGGATGTTTCCTTTCACAGTGCTCCGGCCCCTAGATTCCCAACCTGACCTTGGAAAACCCCATCAGACAGCTTGCCTGTGTGCAATTTGGACAGATTCCCTGGTGTGCAGAGCAGCACTGTGTGTCCCTGTGGCCTGACTTGTTGTCTCTGTGAACCACAGCCTTGAGCCAGCTCCTGTGGCTGCCCTGACCCAACTCAGGGGTGTTGGCCTACCTGAAACACTATCCAGGTCAGTTCTGGGCTCCTCACAGTTCACACACCACACTTTACTACAGGGCAAACTATCCTAAGTTTAACCATTGCCCCACAAAACAGTCTAGGCTTCTTTTTAGATGGTTCAAAAATAACAAAGAAAACATAAACTGCAAATTTATAGGCTAGCTTGGACTCTATGTTATATTTTTAAGGCAGACGGACCCATATGCAAATAAGGAAAAGATTACAGTTTGGATAATGAGATCTCATTAATGTTTAACTCAGAGGGAAGTACTGTAAATGTCAAACCAGACTGATATGAACAAATGAACAGACAGTGTGTGTATGGTAAATCATTTAGCCAAGCCAACAGGCCTAATAAACAAATCTAGACAGACATCAATGACAGGAAACCCTTAATAAAAATCAGTGACATAAAAGCAATAATTTCATAATATCAACTAATCAAACAATCAGTAAACTAATAAGACAGGTAGGCACAGTCAAAATAGTCTGAGTCATTGCCCACAAGTCTTTACAATTTACTGAAAAAAATGCTTTCCAATAGAGTTAATGGGCTGTGGGGTGAGGAAAAAGGATAGCGTGCGATGTAGAGCCCTGGCAAAAGATCTCTCTTTGTGGACGGCAGGGTATGAATCATTCCAGACTAGAGCAGAGCTTGAAGAGAAATAGGGAAAGATGCCGTGATGTGTTCATTCCGTGGCTGACTTCCGCTCTCGCTTTTCCCAGTTTATTCTCTCCTTCTCTTTCTCTCTCCCTTCAGCTCTCCTGGGAGGCTGAGTAACCATGAGAAAATGCTTGGGCTCAGCCAGTGTCGGCCTGAAGACCAGATGTGTGGCCTCGAGGTGGTGAGGCAGAGACGCAGCGGAAACCAAATATAAACCAGCGTACCGTGACACCTCTGAAAGCAGAGGGCAGCAGGGATGGCTAATAGGACCTGCTCTCAGCAAAGCAGGACTGTGTCTGTTTGTTCCGAGCAACAGGATGCACTGCGGTACTCCAGTCCACACTTACAACTGCCTGGGCCTAAACCTCTGTGGTGGTAGTTTATTGGTAAAACTGCATACATATTACATAAATACTGAATAATGGTTTTAGTGGAAACATGGAAAGAAAAGAGAATGACGGATATCCTGCCCTAAAATTAGTGCCCAAGTATTCCTACACTGGAGGCATTCAGCCTGGTGTGACTGTTTGGGCAGCTGTTAAAGAGTAGTTTCTTTGAATGGCGACTGTAAACATGAAGAGAAAAGGTTTTGGCATAGCCCTGTGCTCTCAAGGGCCAAGCCTACATAAGCATTGGCACTGACTCACGATCCCAACGCCAGTAAGAAAAGTCCTGGCAAGGAAGAGTGTGTCATCTATGGCTTTGGTACTTCAGTTTCTACACATCATGGCGTCTTCTGGCAGCATGTTGTAAAACAATGCAGGAGCTCGTGATTTTGGATGGTTAATGATGTAATGATGGTTAATAATCGAACACAGCCCAGATGGCTTTCCTAGAAATCATTATAGACCAACCCTTCAACTGACCTCACCCCCCTTGGTAGAAATTATGGAAAACCAAACAGTATCAACTGGATCTACTCTGGGGACTGTAACACAGTTAAGATTGACCAGCTGATGTGAGATTGGAGTAGTTTCAGCTGTGTTCCTAATTATTGGCTCAGCTTAAGATATTGATAACAGAATTACAACTGTCACAATCAGAGTGGCACAAAATAAGAGGTAACATGATTTGCTGAAATGCATCAAGTGCCTGGAAGCGTCAATAAATAACTCCGTCGCATGAGGGGGATTTATTATTAGGCGAAGGATCTCTAAGAGCAAAATAATGCTTTGCTGCCAATTGTTACTGTGAATTACAACAGTCAACTATTTGATTCCTTCCATTTACAAGTAAGGTGATAAACTGAACATGCCGAACCACATGATAGATTAAGACAAAATGCCCCTCAAAAGAAAATACATCACTCAGATTAATACAGACAGGCAAATACTTTATGACTCAGGTCATGCCTTTCATATTCATAAATATTTACGAGCAGCAATCAATAGAGCCAAGACTAATCGGTGATGTAACATCAATGTTGGGGATACAGCAGCTCTAAAGACAAAGCAGCATTATGAGCTTAAGAGTGGGGAGTTTTAAACTGCCAGAAATAATAAAAGCTGTTTTTAAACAATTATTCTCGCATAGATTGCAAATTTGAGCTGACCTTTTAAAATGTCACTGTATCATTTCATTATTGGGATAGTCTTGTATTCAGCTCATCATTTGAACAAGACTGTTAGTCTATGTGCCATTAAATAAGCCCTTTATTTTCTCTGATTACTATAGGAGTTCAGTAGGCTTGGTTCAACTCTCAAAAACGAAAAACAAAAATGCAACAACTTAGTTGTAATCATAATTCTCCTGTTCCCTGTTACTATCAGTTATGTATCAGCTTATATAAGTCATATTGGATTCTTATAATAAAAACTAGACTCAACGACTTCACTTAGTTCCTTTTTGTTCAGTCAATAACGGCACTCTGGTTATCTTTATATTTTTTAAAAAGGCCAGGATTCAAGTCTCTGAAAAAGCTATAATTCAATAAACATTAAACCAAAGCCACCAGAGGAGCACAATTATGCACATGGATCATAGGTTGCATTTTAATGAGGGAATCCGGGAAAGTTAGAGGAAAAAGGATCTCGGTGTCTCACTTTAGAAGGCCATCAGCCATCTCCATTGGGACATGTAACTGTGATCTTGTATTGATTGCAAATATGAAGCACCGTTGGGTTCCTCTGACCACCAATGGTAGAACAGATGGTAGATTATGACCAAGATAGTGTGTGCTACACACCAACACCTCTTCGGATAATGCTGAGTAACAGATGTTGCTCTTATCTGGTGGTTTTTGGAACTGTTAGATTTCTGTTGAGCCAATAACTTTGTATAACTTATCCGTTTCCATCGTTTACATGCAAATTGCTGTAGTGTATAACTGGCTGGCTGCAAAAACACAAAGGGGGCAATAAACAGATAAGCAGGATTTGCAAGTAATGGCTCCAGGTGGTATTACTTTCATCTGCAAAGGCTTAGTGTTGGTGTAAAGTTTATCTCAGAAGCACAAAACAGCTGTGCCTATAATTTCAACCAGCACATAATGTTATTTAGTGTGCACTGAAGTCAAAGTCTAAAAATATGATTTAAAAAAAAGAGCCGGTGTTTGGAAAGGCACAAAATCCTAACAAATATTTGAGAGCATTTTTTTTCCTGGGACACTTTACATTAAGAGCTGCATGTGGGGTTGTACAGAAAGAGCCTACCTTAATGCAAGGCAACAATGCCCCCTTACAAGTGGGTGGACAATGCTGAACTCTCTGTGGCTGATCAGATGACTAACATTACAGAGAATACAAGGCCACAGTCTTATTTGCCACTGAGCAAACGGGAGGCCAAATACACAGGATCAGTTCAACACCGAGTTCGACAAGTTACATCAGAGAGTGTGTGCATGTGGGATTGCTCAATGTTGCCCAGGCCTCAAAGACCACACAAACCTAAACGTTAAACTAAGGATCAGTAGATTCTGTGTCATGCATCAGTTTTAGAGGCTTGTATTGAACAGACAAACCAGGTTAACAGTGAAAATGTATCTAAACTCGCACGTGAACACTGTAGCTCACCACTTCACTGGACATAATGCCATAAACGGGAGCATGATAAATTCTTTATCATACCCTGAATTTCCAACCTATATGTACAGTACTGTGCAAAAGTCTAATTTATTAATATTTTGCTCACAAGAAGCCAGAGCCTCTTGGTAATTTTTAAGTGGTCTTTAGTAATAGGTCTTAATGTCTTTCAAACTTTTATTTGGACATTGGCTGCTTTTTCAGTCATTTTCAGTCCAGTCCTTGTATGTGCTCATTTTCAGCCAAAGATGCCCATTTGACAGACATAAAAAAGCATTTTTGCACCAACAAGGTGATTCCCAAAGAGCTGTTAGCCGAAATGGGAATGGCATTCTGTATGTCCTGTATAGCACGCAAGAAAAACTTGACAAGTAGAGGCTAAAAGCCTAAAGAAACCCTAAAAAACAAAACAAAGATCTGACACAGGACCAGAGAAAAGCATCAGGACCCTTGGTTGATTGATCTACTGTTCACCAAACTTCGGAATTGATTTCAGAGGAAGGGCAGCTGCCATGAAGCCATTTTAGCAAAAGGAAAGCAGGACAAAAGGCCAAATGACAAAAACTAGACTCAAACAGGTCTCATGGAGTGATGAATCTTAATTTGAAATGTTGGGTTCATCAGCACATATGGAAAAGGCCAGGAGAGAGGTACAGTGAATGCCTAAAGCAAAACACGGTGGAGGCTCTGTCATGGTTTGTGGCTCTTATCAAAACTGATGGACTCACAACTACAGAAAAGTACAAACATATTTTGTTCCACCATGTAATACCATCAGGAAAGTGTTTACTTGGCAACTGACCTAATTTCTCAGCATGAGAATTATCTCAAACACACTACCAATGCAGGTAAAGCATATAAGGAACACAGTCTGCCTTGGATTGGCCTCCCCAGAGCCCAGACCTCAACATTAGTGGAGTGGGATCATCTTGACAGAGAACAAAGCCAAAGACCTTTAAGAAGAAGAGAACTATTCCTGAGAACTACTTCAAGAAATTACAAGAAAGCTTGGCTGAGAGTGTTCAGACTGCTTTAAAGAAGGAAATTGATCATACCAAATATTGACTTTTAAGCTTGTTATATTTAAACAGTCTGTCTCTGCCTTGTATACTGCATGTATATGTTTGTACAAATGAACCGTTGCACCTACGCTAAAGTAAAGGGTGACTCAAGACTTGTGCACAGGACAGTAGTTTTCCAAGTGAAATCCCTTTCAAACACTGAACTAACATTCTTTTCGTTGAATTTCCAGTGTAGGATGAACTGAGCAGTTTTTAAAACCAATACTGATATTTTAAATGTAGTGTGGGCATTCATTAAAAACATGCTATTCATTTATTGGTGCTCTGAAGCTGTTCTAGTGCAGGTGGTAAGTTTTTACCCGTCCATTGGGAGTCAAGTCCTCCTTGTTGCGCAATTCAAAAGATTCTTCCTCCTCTTTCTCCCCATAGTCCCGTCCGAGCAAACTGAAGCCCTGCCTGCAGCACAGAAACCAGCAAACTCCTTGCAAAGGCATTCAAATCAGGTTAAGTGTGTCGTCTTCTTCTATCCAGGTCGGTAAATTTAACATTCACGGTGTCGTCTCGACCGTAAGTAACTCCAAAAGCTGCGTGAGCGCATACAGAAAATCCTCTCCATAGATCTCCGGCGAGGAGGGTGATGGAACGCATAAGCTTATTTTCTTCCTTTATGTAAAGGAACATTAAATGTCTAGTAAGTGTACATGACAGCAACCGTTCTCCAACACAAAGATGTGGTTAAAGGAAAATCCTCCACCGCTTTCAGAGCTCCAGCTGCTTCATTCGCAATACCCTGCTTTAGACTTCACAAAACCGAGGCGCAGCAAAACTCAAAGTTATCCCAACCTGGTACTTTAAGTGAAAAACACCAGTGTGAGTAACCCTGGCAGCAGCACCGCTATTGAGATCAGCATTTTTTGCTCACATTCAGCGAGTAACCTGGAAGTGTACCTCAGCGATGTCTGAGTCCAGAGTTTGAACAAAAGCGTGCTGCTGCTTGGACAGGACCGTGTGGGAAATTAGACCACGCCCATCGACTTCAGCTCTACTGCGCTATTGGCTGGACACAGACACTCCCCGGGATACCACGCCCACGGTGCACGCCTCTCAAAGCAAACATCATCCACAGCGTCACATGTCCTGTGGTAGATGACAGTAATCAAATCATCCAGAATCAACATGATGTATTATAATATTCCAATATTGACTGTCTCTAGTGCTCACTTGTAGGGATAGTGTCTTTAACCGCTCATAAATCTCTCTGATGTAGTATTTGTAGTATTTATACAGACACTCATTATGTCTCAGCAGCCAGTTTAGTCTGTGAATATATTGAATAAGGACACAAAATCATAAGTATCTTAATAATACACTTCTAAATGACCGTTAAGTGTATTTTAAGATGACATTTTACAAAATAGTAATATGCTAAAATCATGACAAAATTCTTCACAGACTTGTTAGTGTTACGCTACATTATGTCAGTGTCATGTTTGTATAATTAGGAATCTTTCACACTCTCTTTACTTTGCTCTCTATGCTATACTTTACTGAAATCCACAAAACTGCAGCAGTAGGAGGCAGGAGCACTGGTGCTAAAACTAGACACGTGACAGATCCAGCCCCCTCAGCACTCATGGCTATTTCTCCGTTAATATGCCTTCATTTCCCCTTTGCTGCTCAGTGTAGACTTCCCCCACACACTTTTGGCTTTAACTCATTCCTCACCAAGTAGAGCTCCCAGCAGCTGGTTCACCCACATCGGCTCAATAGGTATACTTCTTTCATTCAGTTCTCAAATGCAGTACATACGAACTAAGGGTAATTTTTTGCACTGTGAGCACAAAGGAACATCACTACTTCAGATACTTTTAACCTCTGCACTCTGCATTCTCCCTTGGGGCTTTGAAAAATCAATAAGAAGGCTTATGGGGTCACATTTTCACCTTAGCATTATGGACCGTAAGCCTAGCCACCTCTTTACCCAATCTCCCACTGTCAAAAAGGAAAGAGGAAAGGAAGCAAACTGGTTTCATTTTAAGTTTTGTTTTGACAAACTGCAAAAAAAGATAGCATATATTAGTACACAGAAGAGAATGTTTCTTTTCCCGAAAGCCATAGCTTTTCTCTTAGTATCGCTCTCAAGGCCAGATCCTCCCTGTCCTCCCCCATATCCCAAAACAATACGCTTGGGGGCCTCTGCTCCCACAGACCTGGAGGAACATATGTTTTATTTTTAGAGCCCTCTCTCTCAGCCCACGCTAGTAAAGTGAAAAAAGAGAAAAACCCTTCCTCCGTGTATGGTTTCTGAAAGAGCTGAAGTAGAAAAGAAAGACTAAAAGTATTACAGCATAATTTTTTTCAAATATCAGTAAAAAACTTAACCCAAATATGATCTGCAATTAGTTTTTTTTTTTTTTTAATTTGGTACAAAATCAGCAAAAAAAAGCAGCAATCTGAAAATTTCTATTCTGTGTCATACAAACTTTATCCCAGTCTTTCAGTATCTTTCACTATCTCCATCCGCCTCCTCTCTTTTCCCCCTTCCAAGAGACGACACACGATTCTCTATTAGCACGTATGCATATATGCACTCACACACTCACGCACGCATACTTGGATAGACACAAGATAACCCGATACAGTGTGTCAGGTTGAGGAACCAGATCAGGAGTAGGGCAGATGATTTGGTAGGGCTCCCAGTTTGAACGGAAGCCAAGCTGGCTGGCCTCAAGATGGCAGAGGAGAGGAAAGTGTGAACCTGGAGTAACAGGGTAGTCATTGAAATCTGAAAATGTGATGGAATGCAGCTGCTAGATGTAGTGGAGCTGCAGTATTTCCTTGTGTCTCTGTGACAACGAGTAAAATGTGATGTTGCTTTTAAAGCACTGTGTGAATTTGGTTTTCTTGCAGGTACATGAAGGGACATTTCTCTTTTACTTCTCCTCAGTCTTTTCTTTTCAGTCCTCCACCCTTCAACCCCACCCCCATAATCACTACCCCCATCCCCAAGATACACACACACACACACACACACTTCCTGCCTCCAACTTCTCACAACACCATTTGTTGAAATTGGCATATGGGGTTTCCAACTGAGACGTAGAGTAGACACAAATCACACACATCAAGAGACAGAGCAGAGCAGAGTGCTGTTCCCTTCTCTTTCTGCCTCTCCCTCTTTTCTTTCCTTCTCTCTGTCTCTCACTCTTTCCCCTTTGAGTGTCTGCCTGCAGGATCCTGTTTCACTGCTGCCCGCATCACAGCCAGACTCATATGTTGGTGAAACAAATTGATTGTCAACAGAAAGAGATGTGAAGTCTGGCCTGCCAAAAAGCTCCTTGCATGATTCACATTTGGGTGGTTGTTATGTTTTTTTTTGTTGTTTTTTTTCTTCTCTGAGTGATGATTGATAAAATCTTTTGATATGTTTCAAGAGCTTTCTGCTTTTGAGGTTTAATTCGAACATTCAAAGGGCTCTCTAGGCACACAGAGCAAACAGTAAGAAGCTCTATATCTGTATATGAAAGCTACTCCGCATCTGGTAAATTGCACCTTCTGTCAGGTCCAAGGTCAAAGTTTATCTGACAGCCCCCACGTAAGGATTTAGGATTGGAACTCACCCTCTGTGGCCCTGACTCGTGACTCAGACAGGATTTCCTCCCTGCTGTATTCAGCATTGAACTTAACCCTCATCCTGCTGTGGCACCAACCCCTTTGACACCAGTCCTGTGTGCTTAGGGTGACCAAAAGTTTAGGCTGCAGGTTAGAGGACAGAGGACTGCTGTTTGATGGCTGTTAGCCCATGTAATGGGATAGGCTTCTGTAAAGCCCTGGGCCGGTTGACCTCAACTTCAAACTGTGAAATATCCAGCAGTGCATGAGATTACTTGTGACAGAAAAGTTGTTTATGTACAAAAAATGAGTGAAAATATAGATGGACGAGAACTCAAAAATGAATAATAAAGTCACTAGAATACCTGGCATACCTGAGGATCTGGTTTTAACTGTAGAACATCCAGTCACAGGGGGCCTTGTTAAAAGATTTGTTAACCAAATTCTGCATCAAACATTAAACAAGAGAGACAGTGGGATTCTTAGGTGCACACCTGGGCTCACACCCACGCCATGTCAAGTATCTTCTTACCCTTTCCTGTTCTACAGTACTTCAGAGATAGTGTTTAACAGTGTTACAGATGCCACAGGTAAGGAAGTGTTTCTAACCCTGGCTGTGGGTACATCTGTTCCTGGGGACTGCATGGTGTACACGATCGTATCAGTGACAAGCAAGGCTAGAGAAAACATTCCTGGCTTCAACTTCTGACCCTCTCGCCCCAGTTAACCCCTCCCCGTTTCCCTTTCTTTCCTGGCTTCGTTACAGTGACCCTCGGCACTCAAGATTACTGTGCACCGGTTCAACCTGTCAATGCATTAACTGACAGCAAAACTTGTGCAATGGATGGATATCGTTTCGCAACAATGATTCTCATGTTTTAAGAGACAGGGTGATATTCTATACCTGAAGCATGTGTCGCAAGTACCAAGTATGGAAAATGTGCAAGAAACATCACAGTCTATTAAAGTGATTTTAAGGGTCTTTTTTTATACAGCAGCTTCTGTCAACTAGATGTTAGAAAGATTTCAATCTGGGTATTTAGATATATTGACACCATTATTCATTCCATCAGATCAATGAATGCTTTTAACTGTAACATTGCTGATTCACTGTTTAAATTCTTCAGACTTTACTGTACTTAGTAATTATATTTGAAAAGCATGCATTCCTCCGCTTTGGTGAAAATGTAAATAAGAGCAGACATGATAGCAGAAATGTGGTTATCACTAACTGTCATCAAAAAACAAATGAGGAGGGGATGTACTGGAATCAAAGAGGCATAGAGAAAGATGGGAGACTGATAAAAATCAATAGTCAACTGGAGTGGATAAACAGCCAGGGCAACTGAAGAATAGACACAACATCTGACAATACAAACAAGCAGAGATATGCCCTCATAGTATCTGGTATTTTTACATCAAAGAAGAGGTAAAAAAAAGCCAATAAGACTCCTCAAATAGTTGTGCTGAACGTATCTTCTTACTTGCTGTTAACAATTTAATCGTACAGGACAATCACGCTCTCCCTCTGTCCTCTATTTTTTTCCATAGTTTTTCTAAAACCTTTATCATCCCGTACTTGGGACTATCCAAATTGAAATAATTTATTATAAACTTTTGGTGTCTGGAAGTCAATGATACAGTAGGTTAAACACTGTGAGTGTTAGAGTGAGGGAGAAGATAACATATTGACAGTTAAGAAGGCTGGGCAGAGAACCAGAGTCCTTCAGCTATTTTTGGATGCCGACTGTGTGAAAGTATGCTGAATGCAGAATAGATGACACATTGCCAAAATCTGAACCTGCGTTGCATTAGTGGTGTCTGTGCAAACTTGAATTTCTGTTCTTAAGCATATACATTTGCAAAAAAAGACGTGCTTTGGCACAGAGGCACATGTATGCATATTCTAACACTTATTTGATGGAAATAAATTACTCTGCATTTTAAGAATGGGTTGGTTGGTAGTCACCATAGACGTGTCATCAGGATTTGCGGAATCAATGGAAACAATCTGCTGTTTGTAAAATAGTCCAGTCCTGTGCATCTGTGCAAGGGCTTGCTCTTGCTTCCTGTGTTTAGAGATCAGCCTCGAGAGCAGCTCTTACAAGTACAAGCAGTATAATTACTGAATATGGAAAAAGTGCCCACTGCTTTCCCTCAGTCTGAGCAGTGGCCCTTCACAGAGCAACTGAGTAAACTTCAATTCCTTTGGTCCTGTTTGTCAGTATGTATCTGGATGTTTTTGCAGAAGAAAATAATTGCACACTCCTGTGAATTTGGGATTTTCCACACTTCTGTAAACAGGATCTCTCAGAAGCTAAACGTTTCAATAAATGGGTATTGAATTCTATTAGGAGGAAATCAAATATACGATGATGCTACAAAGAGTGGAGGTCTGCGATTCATTGGCTCACCTGAAAAAGAACAAGGTAAGGGATTTGAGACATTTCTATATTTCAGTTTAAAGCAGAGGGACAAAGAAGAGGGTAAAACACAAAAATTTAACCTGGCCTTAAGGTAAATACGTGAGTTTACAACTTGTTTGCATTAGTTGGGATGCTAATTAACACCCTACTGGTTCTTTCTTTCCTTAGTCTGGCAGCATTAGCCCACACATCACCACATATTGCACTCACCTGAACCCACTGCTGTATCGTAACAAAGTTTGATTAATCTGTTTGCATTTAAGGAACTGTGCCTTACTAAATAAACTGTGTGTGCTTGAGACAACACACGGGCGTCCCTCCATGTGTTGTCTCGTGTTTCCTTCAGGGCTTGAGCCAAGCTGTTGCTAGGTGCCATGACCTCCAAGAGCAACATTCATGGGTAGAGAGGGTGAACCCTGTGAGGAGGACCAGGGCTGTATTTTATTTCTGCACCTCCCCCTACCACAAACACACACTGTATACCACAAAGTCCCAATGGGCCTGGCCTCTGGCTAGGCTCGTTCACTCAAGTTCATCATTAGCATCCATTTATATTCATTACTAATGATCTCTCATAACTAATGATGTTTCTTAACAGGAAGCAGTGCAGTCTATGATCCTAAGAGGTAGGATATTTCAGTCTTTTCCCCCCAGTGATTAAGGTTTTAGTATTAAATAGGCTACTTTATACACTACATTGCAAGAAATAGCCCTCCCTTGCTTTGGCTGCCCATCAGATGCCCTAGCCCCCACCCCACCTAGAAGCTGTGAGTGGAGTGGGGCCCAGCATTGAGGGGACAAGTTGTTCTGTAACCTCACTGCCAAAGGTACTTTACTGGAGCTCAGCTCTACAGAGCTGAGCTGTGGAAGGGAAGGACACACTTTGCATGTCTAGTCAGATATTTAAAGAGTGTGTGCATGCATAGCAAAGTGTATTGTAGAGAGGGTTTGGCAGAACGTTGAAGAAAAACAGGCCTTGAGAATTAGCAATTGCGCTATTGCAATTACTGGAGTATTTTCCGGTGTCTTTTTTAGCCAAAGAGAGAAGCATTCAGTTGCCACTTTTTAAAAACAAGCACAGAAACATTGTTGGTTAGCCAACCTGACCACCTTTATACGTTGTGACTTGGCATAAACCCTTTTCATCCTCACTCATCATCCTTCCAGCTGCAACTGTCATTTACTACAGACAGTTTCAGATTAAACAAAGCCCGAGGCAGTGCAACACAGGAAAAAAAGACAGTGGGCAAACAAACTGGGAGGCAGACTAAATACTGCGGCTTGTTTGCTTCGTGAGGGAAATACAGCCAAGGAGTGTGTATCACTCACTGAGGCTATACACGTGCCTATATGTGAACTTCTGCGTGTGTGCCGTGTTGGCAGCAAACATCAGAAACAAAAGTGTCTCGACTCCATGTAACTCAGGCCACAGCTGCTCATGGTATTTAAACCCAATGCAGGAGCCTGCACTGTTGTCTTTGTGGACTTGTCATTGTGTTTATACCAACCTGTCTCGTCTGTCTTTAAATCAAATTTGAAGACATGCGCAGGTGTGTGTATTCACAAATATAGGTCCCTATTTGTGCAAAAACGGTTCACGGAGCGCAACAGATGTTGTCCCTTGGCATCAGTCCTTTTCTTCTTTCAAAGTGAAGGGACAAAAGTACATTAAAACAGAATATAAACTACATGTACTCTAATCTTCAAGTGCTATGTCTTTTATACGGTATTTGCTAAGCAATACAGATACTGTAGTAATACAGAAAGGTTACAAGACCTATAAATAGAAAATATATATAAAAAACAAAACAAAACAATAGGAGAATTGGATTTTAAAGGGGTAATGTAAATGTTGATCAAGTGTGGAACTGCAGTGCTTACGGTTCTACATGGGTCCTATCAGCCTAGCTAAGTATAGTACACGGTGCATGCTGGGTTGACCTGGAAACCCCTGACATTGAATCTTTGACAGGACTGCACAGCTTGTGTCTGAAGTGTTGCTGGTGATTGATTGCATGAAAAGATAAATACTGAAATACTGAATAAATACTTCAAATACTTCAAACACAGGTTGTGTAACACATTTTGCTTGTTGAAATTTCAACAGAATCTATACCACTCTCATGATTCCATGACCACATTATTCCTTAAACAGCATTAAAACTATAAACATGGAGGAACGCACTAGTCAGATTCTGTCCAAAAGCAGCCACATCTACTCACCAGCACCATTAGAGCTCACTAATCACTCTTTTACTTTATTTTTTCTAATCTTTAGAAAAGAGAAAGCCAAAAATCACAAGTTTTCTTTGCTGACCCTTTGACAGATTTTTTTCTTAGCAAAATCAAGTTGCAAGTCAACTATATTCTCCCAGAATGCACTCATAGCCTCTACACAACCTCTCAAAAACCGAATTTTTCTTTGAACTGAGATGCTTGCACAGATTTAGCAAGAACAAAAAAAAAAAAACATCTAATTTTTGAGCTTTGCAAAAACTAAATGATGGGCTCTGTTACTTTGGACAAAGTGCTTCCTTTGCTTCTAGTTTTGTTAATTGAGCTGGTGCATCCACTTTTGGTGTGAGTGGTTAAAGAGGTTGTGGCAGCTGTCTTGAGCTAACACTGGGGGAGAGCCTCCAGGACCCCTGTACTAGTTTGCAAATCCCCCGCTGGGCTCACTTTTAGCCCTCACCAGCAGGAGGTCATACTAGTGTATGGACACCTGAAAGGAAGCTGTCTTAATTGCTCTGTTTACAGCACTTTACCCACCAGTATGGAGGGACACCAGGTTCCCATAGTTTGGGATAAAAATAAACACCTGTCTCATCAGTGTCTGACTGTCTTGCTGAATTATCAGGTTTCTGGCAAACATTTGAAAACCAGACACCATCAGCATTATTTACATCTGTTTTGCGTTAACATATCAGCTACACACAAATAAAGACAGCGCTTACCATAGAAACCTTTCCAGATCCTTCCATCCATCCTCATGACAGTGTTATTCTATGGTAACAGGTCAGCAAAATTATCTCTTGGAAACATCTAGGCATGACCCTTGTTTATGCGTAAATGTGTGTTTATATGCCCTTGGCTATGGGCTCGACAGTGTAATTGTATTTGTGAGAAATTCTGAAGCGTGCCTTTGCGCTCGTACCCTTATAGCACATGTCCTTTTTATTCTGGAGTGGCACCCCTATGGAAAATACACATTGTGCTAATGGGTGCAGACCACAGTAAAATGTGATCCCAAAGCACAAAAGGTTATTTTAAAATCCAGGGCTTTGTGAGAAACAAGACCATCATAGTTCTCCACCTGTCAGTTTGTTTTTGCATGTGTGTGTTTTTTAAAGACAGAGAAGATTTTGTGATTCAGGTTGAGATTGATGTATACACGATTATGGAAATACCTTCTTTATTCTTTATTATAAATAATTGTTTGTGTATGGTTTAAGGTGTGCCAGGTTAATTTTAGAAAATGAAAGCTCCCTCTTTTATTCATTTAGAATTTTGGACATTTTTGACAACATGAAATATTTCAAAAGACCTGCAAAACAGAGTTAAAATGAACAGATTGTGTGAGATAGTTGGATGGCAACCAGCAAAACTGCTGCTCAAGTGTTGTAATGTGAGCAGACCCACTGTACTGTGAGATGCAGAGATCCAAGTATGAGCCATATCTGACATCTAGTGGTGAATTGTGCAGTTTTGCTGTTACTATTGTGTAACTGCTCCTGTGCCTATCCTGCAAAAATGCTGCACATGAGCACATTAAAAAAATACACGTTAATTAAATAAGTCTAATTTCTCTTTCTGTTACCTGAGTTGTAATGTATATTACTTGGGGTAACAACTAAATGTAAAGTGAAGTAGAGTTTTTCCCTATTATGGATTAATTAAGAGCATTTTAGCAAAATATTTAAAATATTTTAATAGTTCTTTTTAATCGTGACGATTGAGAACCATTGAGAATCACAGCACCCCCTCCAAAAAACCATCACACATATTATCTGGAAAGTCCACCATGAACTGGTCATATTAATCGTTTATTACTTTTGACATTGAGTTGTTTTATTCAGATGAACTGTTTAACCTCAGCCAGCATTAGGCTATCATCAGCTCTCTAAAGTCACTATAAGGTCAAATATAAAAGGTAATTAGAGAATGAGATGGCCTCCAGCCAGCCATATCTATAACCTAGGTGCAGATGTGCTGCATGCATCTACTGCATGCTCCACATTATATCTAAAATAATGCCCGCTGAAATTAAGTAATCCTCTTTGCTTGCTGCCTTACCATAAGTTACAGTGCACTGAACTATAAATTATCCAAGCTGTATGAGGGTGTTAAACTCTTTTTTTCCCTCTCAATATTAAGGGCAAATACATGGCATCGAATCGGAAACAAGTACATCTGTAAAATATTACTGATTATTGTACACTTCACTACTTTAAAACCTCAGTTGAATATTTGGGGCAGTAGGAGGAAAACAAGAAATTTCTACTGTGACTGAGATAAATTACCCATCAAATCCTTTGCTTTCTGTCTCTTGTCAGTTAGACAAATCCATATGCAAAGCCTGGAGACTATTTGCAGCCACTTTCTGGTGCTGATTTGAGGTCCTATTTTACTCTCCCGTGTCAATTTCACCTGCTTGCCATTGTCTTCTCCCTGCAGATATAATTCTGTACTTTTACGGTATTTCGGGAGTGAAAATAGTTGCAGCTTACAAACAGACAATCTGATTTGATTGAAAACACGTAAATCCCACGATAAAGGCATTCAATCTCACATCATCACTGACGCACTACCGTCCCATAAACCCAATTCTTAATCCCAAAGCCTACCCCCCCCCCCCCCCCCCCTCCCCCCCTTTTTGTGGTCAGTGTGCCACCCATCGCCATAAATCCCTCTCCTCCGCATCAGTCTCACCCCGCCCCCACTCCATTGTGCATGTGAGTCTCCAGGGATGAATCAGAGTTCAGCCACAACTGGCATCCTTAGGCTATAACCTGTTCTGTTGTGAGGGTTGCACTTGCACGAAATACCTGAACAAGGGTCACAGGAGCATCAAGCAGAACAGTGCAGCCTACTGGTCAGATGTGATTGTCATAGCCAACTCTGCGGTACTGCTGCTGGTAAAGGATATTACTGAGCGTCATCTTATTTTTGGAAGAAGTTCACGTCTGCGTTCCCGGAGAGAAAGCGTTCTTAACCAAACCCTCGAAAACACGGGGCACAACCGGACAAGTGGAAGCCATGAAAACAGTGCCAAAGGATGATATGAAATATAAAGGAAAAGAAAAGAGGAATGAATATTCAGAACATTGATATTTAATCGAAAACTGATCACTTTGATCAGCTTCACGATATTGATTTGGGGACTGAAATCACTGTATTTTTAGTTGCTGTGGAGAACACCTGACAGCTGCGGAATTTAAAAGTTTTTTTGTTTCTTTTTCTCCGCCTATCAAATTTCTTCTGCATTTGAAAATCCAGGCTCCTGCGTACGGGACCCATCTGAATCCTGTCTGAACTGCCTGCAAGCGCACCGCTTATGCAGAAAACTGAAAAGCATGTTGATTGCCACCATACAGGAGCTATTGCATTCCATTACGGTCATGTAAATAAAACCATTAAAAGGATATAACAGAAAAGTGCGCGCTCTCGGCGAAGCGCAGCATCAGCACCAGCAACCGATGCGCGTCCCCGCCCCGGTAGAGGCTGCCCGAGATCCCGGGAAGAGGAGTTGGAGCAGCGCGAGTTAAAGTTGGGCTAAAGGGGGGGTGAGAGGATGCTGCAGAACAATCTACGATCTAATTAACATAGCATATGTGGATAAACGTGTCCTAAGTGAAGGATGACTTGCAAAACACTGAGCATATGCCTCTTGTTTTGGGGGTTTCAACATTGCTCATCACGTAAGTCTTGTGAAACAGCAATTATTCATCTACTGTCGCTTGCTAGAATATGATTAAAATATTTCAGGGTGTATATACATGCATTATCTGCAGACTGTTTAGTGTCGGATCATACGCTGACGAAAAAGTTGCATTCTAACACGCGATAACCTGATGAGTGAAAAATACCACTGGAGGGCAAAATGTAGCCTGAGATGTTGGGATGTTTGAAGGGCAACGCACGCTGCGACGAAACCGGGCATTGTGTTAAACGGACACGATTTCATTTTCACGGCTTGCTTTTGGCTACTAAACATTTCAAAGCACGAAAAGTGTTGAAGCAAACCACGTCGGTCCTGCATAAGGTGCGCACGGCGATCCCCCTTTGCACTGGACTGTCTGCATTGCAGTGCTTTCTCCCAGCCTGCACGCAAGTTTCTGCAGCGTGCGGGCTCAACTCTATTTTATTTTAAAAGCGCAGTGCTGTTCATGTTGATTCAAATATAATAATATACACACACAGTGTATTTTCTTGTTGGCGAAAATCGGTTGAGCTATTTTTAATAGCAGCGTTTGAGAGAGCAGGGCTCAGCGTCCTGACCGGGACCAGCCCACTGCAGTACTTTTTTTTGGGAAACCTAGGTGTCCATGAGCTGCCCAGAAAGCGCTGCATCTCGTTTTTAGCTTGCCGGGAAATCAACATCTGCTATAAGACTGCTGAAGTGCTTCAGTTGTCTTGCAGGTGACAGAATCGGGAATGCGTTTGTGGGGGTATGTTTGGGGCTAAAATTGGGTAAGGCTAAACACCCACCTAGACCCATTCACCAGAGCTTCAATGCATACTGATAAGCGTTATGTGTGATGTCACTGTCAAGATGACCTCAGAGGGTCTTCACTGCTTCTTTAACGCACACTTCCAGATACTGGCTCATTAGTTTAGGTAAGAAAGATGGAGGATGGACTAAGGTTTGACTTCCTGTCACTTTGGAATGTGAAATTCAGAAATTCAGATACTGACTTACTGCTAGTATCTCTATCTATCTATCTATCTATCTATCTATCTATCTATCTATCTATCTATCTATCTATCTATCTATCTATCTATCTATCTATCTATCTATCTATCTGTGTGTGTGTGTGTGTTATTGTTAGGTTATTGAGAACATAAACGGTTCCACATTGTAGTATTCATATATGCCTTTGAGATATCCCCTTATGAGAAATTATAACTTTGCTATACAGGATTTTTTTTATTTTGAAAAAAAGAGAAAGTTTCTCTGAGATGCCACGCTAACTGCAGAAGATGAACAGAGAAACCAGTTAAGCTGAATATGTTTGTCAAGTGCATTAGTTTGCTGATTGCCAATCAATAAGTTGATGTCTCTGTGTTTTATCTACAAAAGTTCTGATGATAGTTTAATGCAGCCCTCTGGTCTGCTGCGGCGACATGCACAGTGGAGCTGTGCCAGAATAAAATGGAGCCTTAGATCTCAGAGCCTCACCCCACTAAGTCATCCTGGGGTGAGGCTGAAACTCGCTCTCTGAAGTGAGAGTGTGTGTGTATGTGTGTGTGAGGAATAAGAAGGTGGAATACATGTGAATAAATCTAAAGCTTATAGTCTGAATAACAAGGAACTAACTGTTTGGTTCATGAGAGGGGAATTTATATCTAAATAAGCTGTAACAGTCATTTAGATTCAACTTTAAGTCTCAGCAGAACTCTGATATTCTGTAGTGTTTGTAGTTTTGGTCCTTGGTAGTCAGGCACCACCCACTGTGATGTCTGCCCAAATATGAATAATTTAGCATAACCGTTCTTGCCATTCTTATGTGCTGCTTTGTTGCAGTATGTTTTGGTATGTTTGGAGATGCCCGCATTCAGTGGATGCCTTCACTCAGACAGGGTTGCTGTGTGAATCGTCAGCAGCCATGCATCACAGAGCAGCGTCAGTCAAAGGAGGTGCCTCTGCATACTGTATGTAACCGGCAAAAACGATGTGTCAGCCCAGACAGGCCTACCCACACTAGCGGCAGAGTGATATTTCAGCATGAGTGGTGCTAGAGCTCTACACAGCTACGCTGTTCTCCACAGCCTCTTAATGATAAATGGAGAAATAGACTACCCCGTGTGGTGCACCGACAGAAGGGGGAGCAAAATCACAAGTAGCAGGGTACACAGGCTTCAGGTACGCTCTAACTGCAGCAGCATGACAACGCCCAATAGGGAAGAGACAGCAGGCAGAGAAGGCAGAAAAGATTATGCGATGATGATGATGATGAGCAAGAGTAA
Organism: Neolamprologus brichardi; assembly: GCF_056152115.1. Classification (NCBI taxonomy): domain Eukaryota; kingdom Metazoa; phylum Chordata; class Actinopteri; order Cichliformes; family Cichlidae; genus Neolamprologus; species Neolamprologus brichardi. The sequence goes on from NC_142107.1 coordinate 17,462,544, forward strand.
TGGGATACAGTGAAAGCACGGAAGATTGGAGGGTTTTTAGAGTTGGGGTGGAGATAAAGAGAGTGGTATCAAAATGAGGGAAAGGAAGTGAGACAGTGAATAGGTCTGGGTGCGGAGTGCGTGACATGCTTTTCATAAAAAGGAGGAGCTGTGTGACCTAGGTTACCTTGATGCAGTCTAAGATGAAGCCGTTAAAGCCAAACACCATTTCATTTACGAGTAACTGAAGAAGTTAAAGAAGTAATTACTCAAGCTGCTAGTAGCAAAGGAGATTTACTTATGTGATTGCATCTCAAAACTTCAAAGTATATGTATTTTTTGTGGTACTGGACATTTGAGGGTGTGGTTCACTTGAAATGGCTTTAGAGCACAGCAGTAAAGTAATGCAGCAGAGATCTGGTATTGATTATCTGCAGAATAGCAGGCATTTTCTGTATCACAAAGAGAGAGAAAGCCATTAGAGAAGAAGCTGAATCAGAAAGTCAAGGTCATATTTCCCTTGCTCAGCACATTTCCTCCCTCTGAATGTGCAGCATGCCCTTGGAGAGATGTGGACAGAACTCATTAAAGTTGTTTAAAATTTCCGACTGTGCTCCACTTGTCCTCATCTAGCTCCATTTGCAGTCAGTATACTAATTCTGCTAACATGCCTTGCCCTTAGCTGCCGGTTACCATGCCTTCTTCTGCATGACCTCCACGAATGTAAAACAATGATTAAAACTCCTGTTTAGTAGTAAACAACTCCAAACATTTAAGAGAGGATTATACTGACACTGGTGGAAGGTCAGATAGGAGCTTCTTCCATTTCAGTAATAGTTATACATAAGCAAGATTAAAACATTTTATTTATTTATTGATGCACCTGCTTTGTTTTTCATTGAACAAATATTATCCCTCCAGGATTTTGGTTTATCTATTTTAAATGTCTTAAGAGTCTCAAGGAGCATATTTTGGCACGTAAAATGAGAAACTGTTTCCTTTACAGCTGGAGGTGAGGGCATCAACCATTTATCCCCAGCCACGACAGAAGCAAGATTAGGTAGAATTATGGTCACTTTTAACAGCCCTCAAGCAGGAGCAAGTCTGAGCAGATGCGTGATGGCCCCATTAGCCTCATAACCACATTTACAATAGCAAAGCAGCATAACAGCTCTCTCTCTCTCTCTCTCTCTCTAAATATTATATATATGTATGTATAATAATAATAATAATACATTTTATTTGAGGGTGCATTTCTGAAACCCAAGGTCACCTTACAAAGAAAAGAAGGATATCAATAAAACAGTAGATTAAAATACATTAAAGTGCAAAAAAGTAAGATGTGTGTTGAGCTGTGACTTAAATAAGGGAAGGGAATCTATATTTCTTATGACAGGAGGAAATGAGTTCCAGAGCCGAGGAGCAGAGCGACCAAAAGCTCTGTTCCCCGTAGCGATAAGACAAGCAGAAGGACCAACAAGATGAATGGCAGATGAAGATTTGAGAGAGCGGGACGTTAGTGGTAATATGGAGCAGATCGCATAGATAAGGATCTGTTTAATTTCTGTTAAGTTTGAGAAAATTGGAGGAGAATCATGATCTCATCTCCATAAGACAGAAGGGATGAATTAGGTTTGGAGGAAATGTAGAGCTGGGTGTCATCAGCATAACAATGAAAATTGATATTATATTGTAAACTTATTATTATTATTATTATTATTATTATTATTATTATTATTATTATTATTATTATTATTATTATTATTATTATTATTATTATTATTATTATTATCATAGTTAACATGTGTTTATTTTAATCTGCAAAAAAACAAACAACAAAATAATACTAAAGGTATTAGTGCTTTGCTTTGAATTTAATTGAATTGATCCGAGTAAATGTGTCTCCCAGTGAATGCAGTAACTGCTAATTAATCTCCAAGTGGAGTTTTCTTATCTAGCTGTGCAGGAGTGCCTGCTGTTGTTATTCATTTCGAATGGTGCATTGTTATAAAAGGCACCTTTTTAAAACACCTTCTGACGTTGGTGTTGTCCCTGTTTTCACTGCAGGAGAATGTGCCGATCCACTCATCTCTGGGCTGTATGCGTCCTCCTTCCTGGCCTCTTCCAGATATAACTTTCTCTACTCTGCCAATTTTGCCAAACTATATGGTAAGTTCTTGTAATGTAGAGCCAGTCCTTAACTTTATGCTAGTTATATTTGAGACCTGATTCACAGCACAAATTCACCGTAGTACTTCCATTCAGATCCACTATCTATAAGCCATAAAGTGAGGGACTCTAGCTTAAGGTGACAATACTTTCAATGGAAATGAAGAGAATATGATATAATTTATTTAAAAAATCCTGCTATTAAAACATAAAATCATGTTTTATTATTTTTTAATTTGATTGAACCTACTTTTAGCAAGGGAAGCTATTTTTTTTTTTTTTAACAAAGTTAACAACTAGCAGGTAAAATAGTGTTTACCAGCTATGATGCAGGTATTTCAAACACAGTTTGATTTGTAGTAGCAGTACATTACATACTGTGTAATCATTCCAGTAAGATTTAAGGTTAGCTCTGTAAGGTCACAGTTGTATTTCCAGTTATTTGATTCTTAACAAATTTGATCAAATCTATCGTTTTTATGCCCTCAGGCAGCAGCGGCTGGTCCCCTTCCTCAAGGGACAGACAGCCATGGTTGCAGATAGACTTGCGCAGGAAGTACCGACTGGTGGCAGTTGCCACTCAGGGGACCTTCAACTCATATGACTGGGTCACCAAATACACTCTGCTCTACGGAGATCGACCAGACTCCTGGACGCCGTACATCATGAAAGGAGGCAACTCTGTAGGTGTCACTGGGCCCTAATGGCCGTGGTGGGATGAAAGCCATAAAAGGGATGAGTCGAGGATTAACTAGTCAAATGTAATCTCTATGGCAGATTTGGGATTCAGTGGGTGTTCCATTATATTCATTGCCACAGGCTGAAAAACAAAGACAGCACAGAATATTATCACTGACAAAGCTAATCTCATCATCAATTCATCATCGCCTCTTAATAAGGCTTTAACACCATAGCGGTGGCTCAATAACTCTCCACTCTTCTCCTGTCTCATCTGTTTGCAGACGCTGCCTGGTAACTGGAATTATTATCAGGTGAAGAGGAATGTCTTCCATTACGCCTTTACTGCTAAACATATTCGTCTGCTGCCTCTGGCATGGAACACAGAGAATGGAGGGAAGATTGGTGTGAGACTGGAGCTGTTTGGCTGCCCTTATGGTAAAAATGACTGAAGGATGCTCTACATGGATTTCCTGATTCTGACTAACATCCAGCAGTTAACCATAGCTCTTAACTATATTTTTAAAACATGGCAAATGTGCTACACTAGTTCCATATTCTTTCATAAGCGACTACTCTCAGTACTCTACAGTTGTTTGAATGCATTACGCAAGCTAAAGTGCCAAACAATTTCAAGGAGCTCAAGGACATGAGCCATGTAGCATACTTGCCACATTACTCTTTTAAACTGAATCAGGTTGAAATTTTGTTGCAGATTCCTATGTGCTACAGTACAATGGAGATGACTCAGTGGTCTACAAGTATCCTGAAAAAAAGTCCCGTACGCTGCAGGACCACATTGCCATAAACTTCAAGACTCTGGAGCAGGATGGCCTTCTTTTGCACAGTGAAGGGATTCAGGGAGACCTCTTTACTGTGGAGCTGAAGAAAGGCCGGCTTTACCTGCACATCAGTCTTGGTACAACCAGCATTAAAAAATTGTTTTACATTTATTGTAACCAGGAACTAAAATCTTTGTAAGAGTAACATCCATCTCAGAGATAACCTGAAACAAAGCCGAAGTGTCACGGTAGGGATCTTGGTATTGCTGGTTAGGTTGTTGAGTTAGGTCTTTCAGTTATTCCAAATATCTTAACATGCGTTGAACATTTTTATTCAGTTCCTTCCATGCTGTGTTTGTTCCTGGTTTTTCAGGAAGCAGCAATGTACACAAAGTTAATGGACGGACATCACTGACCGCTGGCAGCCTTCTTGACAATCTCCACTGGCACTATGTCACAATCAAACGTTATGGTCGACAGGTGAACCTCACGGTGGACAGTCAGACAGTGACAGCAATATGTAATGGAGAATTTACTCATCTGGATCTAGATAAACAGGTACTGTCTGGAATATATTCTCCTTTAACTGCAGAAATATTAGTGAATGTAGGACAATGCGCTGGGTATCTGACTGTCTTAATACCCGATGCTTAGATCTATGTAGGAGGAGTAATAGAGAAAAACATGCCTCACCTCCCTTCCACACCAAATTTCGCGGGCTGTATGGAAAACGTCTTCATCAATGGCATCAATGTCATCGACAAGGCCAAGAGAGAAGATCCCGACATCCATATACCAAGAAGGGTAGGGCTCTATGATAACTCTAATCCATTATATAGCAACATCATTTTGGGTAATCGCCTTTAAAATTTGCAGCTTCACCCAAATTCGTCTGTTTTATGTTCACAGTTTAATCACAAACACTGTCATTCGTTTCAGCGTGGCTAATGTGGTCAATTTTCTCTCTCCATCTAGAAAAAGATGCATTTTACCTGCCGTGACATTTTGCTGAAACCAATGACCTTCGCTGGGCCCAATAACTACCTGCAGGTGCCAGGGTTCTTCAGGAGGCCCCGCATGTTTGTCAAGTTCAAGTTCCGCTCATGGGACTACACAGGGCTCCTGATGTTCACACGTTTTGCTGATGATCTGGGTGCTCTTGAGCTGGGTCTGAGCGAGGGACAGATCAATGTCACTATATTCCAGCCTGGCAAGAAGAAAATTCAGTTTGCTGCTGGTAGGCTTTTCTCAGACACATATTAATGATCAAGAAACAGACCTCACAGCCCATTGCTCGCCAGTGGTGCTAGTTTCAGTCAATATGCAAATTTACTCTTTATAAGGGTGGGGAAACCTGCAGTCAGCTGAGACTGAAGCAGTCACTTGGATGAGTGACGAAACGTTTCTTCCACTGAAAACGTTATGTCCAGATGAACAGAATCAACTTTTTTGGACTTTGTTAAAATAAGATTATTAATGCATCACATCTTGATTGTTTGAAATCCACAGTGGTGGTATACACAGGCAAATCACAAAACAGTATCATTGTCTAAGATCCTATGGACATAAATGCATGGAGGGTCAGCAAAGATCCATAACAGAGACATACCATAAAATTTTAGTTTCTCCACATTTAAATATTTTCTGTCCCTAAACTATAACTGGACAATTCATGGCAACCTTTACCTGACAACTGAAAGAATGGTTAGCATTATGCATGTGATTTTTGTACTAATAATATGTACAAAAACAACTGAACATATCTGTACTGATAACATAATATGACAGCATCACAAAGGGCTTCGTCTTGTCCCACAGGATACAGACTAAACGATGGTTATTGGCATTCAGTTGATTTGGCAGCCAGAGACAACCTGCTAACTCTCACTATTGATGAGGAGGAGGGCTCACCACTAAAGATCACCAACCCTTTCACTATTCGGACAGGCGACCGCTACTTTTTTGGAGGTGAGTCGATTTCTCAGATAAAATTAGATCAAATAGATCAAATTTGTGCTCATCATAATCTTACAAAATTTGCTTTCCTCCGTTTAGGTTGTCCGAAAACTAATAACACAGTCAGGAAATGTGAAACCAAGCTGAATCGCTTCCATGGCTGCATGCAGCATATCTTCATAGACAACGAACAGCTCGATATTGACATTATTCTGATGCGACAGTGGGGAAGATATGCCGAGCTGCTGTTGGGCACCTGTGGGATCACTGACAGGTGACACACACTATTAGTCATTCAGGAAACCTGACTGATTCCGTTTAATTAAAAAGATACTAATACAGCACTGCAATAATGAGTTATTAGTGTATGTCATACTTTATCATTTATCATATTTATTAATAACCCATTTGTAATGTTTGTGGACTACTTGGCCCCACATTGCTGTCAGACATAATTGGTTTGGTGTGTCTGGTTTTTAAAAATAACTTGACCTCATAAACTCTGTCAAAAGGAACTTGGCAGGAGAAAAATATCACAAAAAGGAGAATAGGATGGTGAAAAAAAACCCCACTGGTTATTTATGTAAGTCGCTCACTTTTGCAATAACCAAAAACTTAGTATAATAATCTATTTTGTATGCAGATGTACTCCAAATCCATGCGAGCACGAAGGTAGATGCATCCAGTCTTGGGATGACTTCATCTGCCTGTGTGAGAATACAGGCTATAAAGGAGAAGTGTGTCACATGTGTAAGTGCTAGCTGATAATTGTAAAACGCCAACACTTTCTTAAATAAATAACACCTTGCTTGTGTTATTTATACTCCTTATTATAATAAATTGCTCCATTATTTCTCCCAAACAGCGGTTTATAAAGAATCATGTGAGGCCTACAGACTCAGTGGCAAGTATTGGTCTGGAAACTACACCATCGATCCCGATCTCAGTGGGCCATTGAAACCATTTGAAGTGTACTGCAAAATGAAATGTAAGTAGTCATTGTTGCTAATAACGCATGGCTGCAGCCGCACTGTGTTCAGTGTTTGATGTTTTATCTGTAGGTTGCGAAAAGAGGGAGAAAAAAAAGTCATGCTATTATGTGAGGGTAATGAGAAATGTGCACTGAAGTTTCAAGGGAAATTAAAAAAAGGATTTATATATATCAAGAGAGATCCAGCTGTTGCTGCCTTTACATCTGTCTTGCAAAACGTTTCATCCTCTGCTTCCTCCATATTATTATAGAGGAAGATATTATTATATAGTAAATTTCTTTTTAGTGTTTCATCATGTTCCTTACTTTCCCCCCATTGTTCTCTTTGATCCTTTTCTGATTTGACTTACATCTATCAAACCTTTTTGCAGCATATAAAGCTTGGACAGTGATATTGAGTGATCGAGTGGAAGGTACTAAGGTGATTGGGAGTTCAATCCACAAGCCATATATAGGAGATGTCAACTACTGGAATGCCACCTGGGATGAAGTCACTGCTCTTGCAAACACCTCCATGTACTGTGAACAGTGGATAGACTACTCGTGCTATAAGTCTCGTATCCTCAATACCCCCAGTAAGTAGGATGAGACAGATTTTAATAGCGTGCACGTGCAGATGATCAATAAGCAAGAAAATATTGAAAATTAATTCATGTTTCAAACACAGATTCAATTTCTCTTTCAAAATAGATGGAAGGCCTTTCACTTACTGGATTGGTCGCAACAATCAGAGCCATTATTATTGGGGTGGGACATTCAGAGAAGTCCAAAAATGCGGCTGTGCTGTCAATCAAACCTGCGTCGACCCCAAGTTTCAGTGCAACTGCGACGCTGACTATAGACAATGGTGAGAGAAGAACACACTGAACGTGTTTACCTTGTGACTTTGACATTGATTGTTTTCTTTGTGGCTTTTCAGGTACTCGGACAAAGGCTACTTGGACTTTAGAGACCATCTGCCTGTGAGGAGGGTGGTGGTCGGGGACACCAATAGGACCGGCTCAGAAGCACATTTCACAGTTGGGCCACTCCGCTGCCATGGCGACAGTGAGATTAAATATTATGGCTTTCGCTAACACATATGCTCATCTCTAGTGTATCAAGGGGCTCTGAGTTGTTTTTCTCCAAATTTATTTCAATGTTTTCCACAGGAAACATCTGGAACACCATAGCCTTCACAAAGCCCACTTACATAACATTCCCCACCTTCAGGCCTGAAACAACTGTTGACATCTCTTTCCACTTCAAAACCTATCGTGACCATTGTGTCTTCCTGGAGAACTCTGATGATCATCTTAGAAACTTTATAAGAATAGAGCTCAATAGTGAGTGGGTTCATCTGTTAGAAGGCAATTCTCAAGTTGTACATTTTGTAAAAAGTATTTTGCTAATTGTATCTTTTCTTTTCCTCCAGCCACCCAGGATCTTGCTTTTGTATTTATGGTTGGCGATGGCATCCTTAATGCGACCCTACACTCTCCTATGCCACTTAATGACAACGAGTGGCATTTCGTTCAGGCCGAGCTTAACGTGAAGTTGGCTCGGATTAAGGTAGATTATCAGCCATGGGCAGTCAAACGCTTCCCACCTCAGACTTTTATCACCATGAAGTTCACACATCCTCTCATTGTAGGTAGGTTTCCTGAGGTGTACTTGGAAATTTCAAAATATAAAAACGACACAAATTAAATCAATTTAATGTGTCCTCTAGCCACTGATACAAGTATTCTTTGTCACAGGTTCAGCCAACCGTACCTTGAGACCTTTCTTGGGCTGCCTTCGAGGGTTGCGGATGAATGGCGTGCCTCTCGATTTAGAGGGGAAAGTAAACGAAGAACAGGGCATAAGGAGGAACTGCACTGGACAGTGTCTTAATGCTACCATACCATGTCGAAACAGCGGGCAGTGTATCGAGGGATACGCTTCCTATACTTGTGACTGTAACAATACAGCCTTTGATGGTTTCTACTGCCATAAAGGTAAGTTATGTTCAGCACAACAAAAAGTAAATGTAATAAAATGCAGACTGAAATCTAATAATTATCTTTCTAAGATATTGGAGCTTATTTTGAGATTGGCTCATGGATGAAGTACAACATACGAAAGAAGCCAGTATCAGATGAAGCAGCGTGGGCCAACTGGATTGACCCGCACTACGACAATTTCAGTCTTGGCTACAACGATACAGCAGATGACATAGAGTTCAGTTTTAGCACTGTTCACACACCAGCCGTGTTGCTCTACATAAGCTCCTTCGTCCAGGACTACATCGCTGTCGTCCTCAAGACTGATGGTATGGAAAACTAAGAAACAATATTTGTTGAGAATGGGAAAGCCGTAATTTTGCACATAATCTCATTTTTAGGAGAGCGTAGTGATTTTATTCAGTACTGTATGCTATTGATTTACTCTCTTGCCTCTCCCCTCAGGTAGTGTAGATCTGAGGTATAAGCTGGGAGTCATAACGCACAAGTACCAGCTGACTCACAGAAACCTGGCAGATGGATTCCCTCACTATGTGAACATAACCAGACACAACAGAACCATCAAAACCCAGGTTCAAGCTGCCATTGCTCCCACTGTGTACAATGTGATCTGTGGTTTCGATTACCTTCTGTGAAATCATTTATTATGTCTCGTAATTCTGAACACTACTTAAGGATAGCCAACTAACTGAACTTCCCCAAGAGAAGCAGAATTTTCCTACAAATTATAAGAACAGTGATCTACACAAATGTTCAAGTAATAGTTTTACATTTGGGGATTAGATTTGTTGTTAGGTAAAAAGGCTGGAATCTTTACCTTTGATAAAAGCCAGGTTGGTAGCCTCACATTTATTACTTTCATATGTCACGTCTTAAAAATAGTGCTTTTTATTTGGAAGTGCTTTATCTGTAGCTGGTTAACTGTTTATAATCATTGATGCTGGACGTACTATAGGCATGCAGTGGTGTCTTTTTATCCTGCAATGTCCCCTTGAGGTGTAAAAACAAATATTTCTCTATCCATAGGTGGATTACATGGAGCCTATTGTGGAAAAGATAACCTTGGTGGAAGATGCCAGGTTTGACTCTCCAAAGTCCATGTTCCTGGGCAGAGTGATGGGTATACGGCTTATTAACGATCTGTTATTAATAACATCTTGCTGCAAGGATTTTTTAAAATTATTTTTTGTTTAATCAGATCCTGATCTCATGTTTAATTGCTGTATCGTTTCCTTCAGAGGTTGGTGACATTGACTACGAAATCCAGAGGCACAATGCTCCAGGCTTCATAGGCTGCATATCTGGGGTCAGATATAATGTCTATGCACCTCTGAAGACCCTGTTCCGTCCAAACGAAACAGATCCTCCAGTACAGACTCACGGCTATGTCTCTGAGTCTATTTGTGGTGCCTTCCCCCCTGTCCTCGGTTATGTACCATGGGAGGCCGACCCCTGGTTTACTGGAATAGGTAGAAGTTTATTTTTCATAGTGTAACTCTCATAAAATAAAGGCATTATTGTTTTCTATTCATTTCCTGAACTGTGCATCTCTCTCTCTCTTACAGAGTATATTTATATCCATGATGACCTAGGTCTATTTTGGATAACAGGTAAGAATCATTTTTATCTTGAAGTAGTACAAAATGTGTAATGTGACATTAATTTAATCTAAAGCACCACTCATCTCCTTCATTTCTGTTTTACTCTTTTCCTCGTGCTCCAGATGGCACAAACAGTGTTTCAAATTCTCTCTTAGTTTTTCCTAAAATCCTCTAATCCAAAATTAGAGCAGAGTTGTCAGAGTCTGACAGGAGCCTTTCAGTGGTTGATTCTTTCTGAAGGCAGAATTTTATTATATGTGGAAAAACAAAACATAGAACATAATTACAGTAAAGTAAATAACTATTTTTCAAGCATTTCAGTTCATACCAAATGATAGTGTTGTCTATATTTCATTGCATTCAGGTATTGCGCATATATATATATATATATATATATATATATATATATATATATTATTAATAGCCATGAGTGTTGGACCGTACTTGCAACACAGAGATATAAGCTGTCATAACAATAACAATGCCAACTGACTTGCTTTCAATATGCATTTATAGAAGGTATTTGTTATATAATAACGTATTATATAACATATTATAATGAGAACATAGACGTGGAGGACATGCACTGAGAGCAGATGAGCAGCCTGCAGCATAGTATCACAGATGAAAAAAGAAAATTAGAGCAGGTCCCCCTGATGAGCAGGAGAGGCTGGAGTCTCAGGATTAAACTGCCGCACAGAGACTCCCTGCTCCATCCCTGTCTGAGACCTTTACCGGATCAGCTATATTTAGTCTGCATGGCCCCAGCTTACTGTTCATCATTGATAGATGCTTTAGCTTAATAAATCATTTTGCTTCTGAGATATTATGCTAATACTGGACATCAGCGTGTCATTAAAGATTAATGCAACATTCGGCTATGCTGACAAAGGTCCCTCCCAGATATCAGACATCTTCTCTGTCTGATATATTGTCATAGATATAATGGTTATGACTCAGAAATTACACCTCCTGTTTTAATATTACCAATGAAATAAAATGCTAATCTCTACTGGCAGAAAAAGCGTTCACAGAGATAATAAGACCCGAATGCTCGAGCTCTACAGTGAATGATCCAGTGGCTCTGTTATGCTCTGGGGGATATTTAGTCAGCCTGATTTAGATTCCCCTTTTACTCTTTGAGGGAATAGTCACTGCAATCAGAACGACATACATCTTATGGAAGGATGGTCTTCCTCATTTTAGATTGAGGTAAACGTACAATGAAGTTTTAGTGAAAGGATTCAACACCATTTTAGGACACTTTATGTTGATTTTCCTTCTATTTTCTACCCTTCTATATCTTTCCAAGAGACATAGAAATACTGTAGAACATCAGAAGTTATCTCTTTTTATACTTCACAGACCATTCTCTGTAACCATTTGCTGTGTTTATGAACCTAAGGCGCTGAGAACATTTTATTGGCAGAAAGGCTGGCAAACACTGTTGATGTTTTGCCATTTCATTACACAGCGAACAGTCTGAGCGACAACAAACCTCCACACACCTACAGGCAATTTAATGCCATGATAGCACTCATTGAATTGTCAAATATTAAATGTGGCTGGTCTAAAAGCTCATGTACAGCTGGTCTCTGAATACTTACAAGCACTCTCTTTTAAGATGAAAAACCATGTTTGTAATATGGTCTTTCATCTTGAAGTTATAGTTGATGTCATTTCAATCTGATGCAAAAACTCATTTATGTCTTTGCTACAGCTGGATTACAGAAAGTCCATATTCATTTAGCAAATTCTAAATGCAGCTGTTTGGGAACTAAGGACAGAGTGCTTATCAGGTCACTCCAATCTTCAGAAAATTCCTCTAGCTATCTGAAAATTTCCTCTGGCTTACTAAGACCTTGCTTCAGAGAGTGCACTATTTCAGATCACATTTTAAATGTATCAAATCCAACAGAGGATTACTGAGGAGGATGTGAGGACATGTATGGAGAGGAAGAAGAGTGGAAGACGGTTATTCAGATGACAGAAGTGTGTGGGGATGAAGTCAGGAGTGACAGAGAAGTGTTGAGGGTGTTGCAGGACATGCATGAGGACAGTGGGACAGTGGTGAGGTGTGCGGTAGGAGTGACAGATGGGTTCAAGTTGGGGGTGGGATTAGCTCAGGGATCAGCGCTGAGCCCCTTGTTGTTTACAATAGTGATGGACAGGCTGACAGATGAGGTCAAGCAGGAGCCTCTATGAATGTTTGTAGACGATGCTGTGATTTGTATTTAAGAGTAGGGAGCAGGCCTAAAAGAGTCTATAGAGATGGAGGTATGCACTGCAGAGAAATGAAAGTCAGCAGAGGCAAGAATGAGAATGAGAGGAAGGCAAGAGAGGTGAAGAAGAGCGTGCAGGCCAGGTGGAGTGGGTAGAGGCAAGTCAGGTGAGATTTGTGACAAGAGTGAAAAGGAAGGTTTGTAAGATGATAGTGCAATCTGCTATCATGTATAGTGCAGCAATAACAAAAAGACAGGAGGGACAGGTCAATTTGGAGATAAAAGTGAGAAAGGCAAGGCTGAGATCATTTGGACATGTGCAGAAGAGTGTGTATGCTGGACAAAGTATGTTAAATATGGAGCTGTCAGGTAGGAAGAAAAAAAAGAAGACCACAGAAAAAGACTTTTGAATGTAGAAAAGGAAGAAATGCAGAGAGTTATACTGGGAGAAGATGCTGGTGATAAGATGGAGGCAAATGTGTCCCCTAAAAGGAACAGGCGAAAAAAGAGGAAGAAGAGCTCAAACCCAGCAAAGAATGTCTCGAAAGGCAGGTGTAATTCCAGTGAGAGTGCATTCAGTATTTATAAATCAAAATCATTTACCAGGTTATTTAATATTCCAAACCTCTAACTGGGCTTGCTGTTAACCTTTTAAAATAAAATCAACATAGTATTTGTATAGTTATTAATTCAATTCAGTTCAACTCAAATTGATTCAATTCAATTTATACAGCACAAAATCACAACAACAGTTGCCTCAAGGCAGTTTATATTGTAAAGTAAAACCCCCCAAATGATACAAACAGAACAGAGAAAACCCAACAATCAGATAACCCCCTATATTTTTGTCTTTCTGTATGTTTCGATGACCTTTCACAGTAAATCACACTAACTAATTAAATCACTAGTGTGAGCAGTGATTTCTTATTCAGAGAGACCAAAAAACCACACATGCGCAGAATGTAATCATCACACTTAAGATGTTACAGAATTAGATCACAGACTTCTGGCACAGCAGAAAGAAAGTGTGTTATGCCATCATAGGCGACATGAGACCTAAATTAATTTATTCCAACAGTTTGTCTTGTTAAGATAAGAATTTGTGACAAGCAACACTTGCTTGTCATCAGTATTTCTTGGAGCAGCTTTTTCTTCCTGGTCTTGTGGATAACGTCTGACTCCTATTCTTGTCCTTCAGTTATTGTGATCCTGGCGCTGCTGCTGCTCTTTGGAGGCCTGTACAGCATCTATGTGTATGCCTATCAGCAGAAGGGCAGTTACCATACCAATGAACCTAAAAACCTGGAGTCCCCCAGTAGCTCCAGACCCCTCACCGAGACTCTGAGGAGAGAAAAAAAGAACCTCCCAGAAATTGAAGAGGAGTTCAGGAGCGACTAGCATCAGAGAACCTCTTGGACAGTGGTTGGGGTTTTGAGTGGGGGTTGGAGTGTGGGAATTAGCATCTACAAAACCACAGATACCTATATTAAGTTTTCTATTCTTTTTGTTTCCTGATTTTTTTTTATTTACATTTTGGTTTCTGTTCCTTTGCCCAGTTGATTTGGATATGATGCCTGGTGCTCTACATAGTATGTATTTTGGTAAGTCTAGTTTTGCTGGGTTCAAAGTTCAAATCAAGCCCCGTGTTGCATGAGTAGCCAACAAGTCTCACACTGTATTGCAGGGTGAAATACTGAAGTGCCTCATCTGAGCAAGCTTGATCTAAAGTACCCATAATAGCTTATTCAGATTGGGATTAGTTTAGACACTGTGGGAAAGGATGTTTAATTAGATCATCAGATCAGATTTAAGTCTTTAGGCTTTAATTGAGTGATTTCTTTTCTGAGCCATTTTTAAGACAGATGAAAACTACCAATAACCTATTGTATAGATTTATGCCATCTAAAATATACCTTTTGCTGACAATCTCTTCTGGAACCACTATCGACACCATAGTGCATAATCCATTTCGATTTTAAACAGTAAGAGCATCTGAAGTGGGGAACTAAAACAGTGCAAGGAAAATCAACACACAAAACTAGTGTTCATGGATACAAAAAAAGAAGCATCAACCGAAAAGGAATACACTGATAAGCATGGAGCTTTGTGATGATGAGCTTTGAGATGATACGTATAGATTCTACAATGTACATATGCTTGTGTTTGTTGTATTGAAGCCTATAACATTGCATTACATATACAGTGTCAGTAGAAAGCAGCTTTGCCGATTACAGTATGCTCAGATTCAAAACACATTCTCAACCATGGGGGCTTTGGACATGAGAATGTGATGATCTGAAGATACAGTACCTCTGGTTGTAGGAGCTAACAGACTGTTGGTGTACTGCAGAATGAAAACAAAAAAAGTTCAAGTGATGAAGCTTGCCAGGGACGGAGTGAACTAGATCTTATTTCTTCTGTCTTACTTCTGGTTGCATATTATGATCAATCTGCCAATAGGTTGGTGCTACAGACATTTGAGTCTCTAACGTCTCAAGAGTGTCAGAACAAAAAGAGTATACAGTAAGTCCTTCCACGATCCTTTCTTTTTCAGTGAAAACAAATTTCAGGGAAAAGCTGCTATGGCCATATGGGAAGCATACATAGAAACACACATGCACATACACACACACACACACACACACACCATAACATATGTACAGAGGACCACAACAATGTAAATGCTAATCTTTTTCTTTTAGCTCATAATGCTAAAATATTTTTCATGATATTGTAGTGCAGTAGCTGACCACAAAGTCATCACTGCTGCCGCTGCTCGTTTAGCTGCTTTCAGTGAAAAAGTGGAAAATTCTACAGTCACATGAAATTTTCATCTCTGGCAAGATGAAATATCATTTGATCTGTGGTGCAACCAAAGCGTAGGGCTATCATCACTCACTGCAGCTCCTTGTGTACACTAAAGCACTATCGTGTATGTGGAAAACAATGAAAAAAGTAACACATTTGCAACATATCAGCTATGCATATGTAGAGCATGAGCGCACTTTGCAGTAACATGCAATAATATTCGCTTCTTCCAGCCACCAATAATGTTAATGCCTCAGTTTATTTTGCTAATGCACAATAGCAAGTAGGATGCAATGAGTGTATACGTAACTATATGAATAATGTGTCAAGTGACTTGTTTTTAAAATTCCTTCAGTTTGTACAAGAAAAGCTACAGTCAAATGGAATGGTTTGAATGTATATCCTCAGACTGCGTAATGTATGAGCAGACACTACACTGAAGACCTGCTCTGTTTTTATTGTAGGCTGCTTAGTACTGAAAGTAAAACTATTCATTGTAGCTTTTTAGAATGCTCAGGATAAAGAAAGTACAGTACTTGTTCTCTGTAGCACTAATACACCTCCAAAACTCAACATTGTTGGTTTTTCTTCCGTTACAGATGGACAGGACTGTGCGAAATTGTACAGTGAAAGAATGTACAGTAGATGTAAAAACTGCAATTACTGTAAAGGCACGACTTGCTAATAATGTATGAACATGTACAGATTTGGCCAAAACTGGCAAATACAGGCTCTATTTTTCAGAATGTACTTTAATAACACGAATGAGAGTGAAAAGTGAGCAAACAGAGTGAAATTGATGGTTTGTGACCGATCGAAGAATGATTTTATGTTTTTGTTATTTGGACAATCGCCACATTAACAAACTTGGGTCAAATGTGCTTTGTTGCCTTTTAGCAAAGAGTCGACTTCTTTATCATATAAATGTATATATCTCACTGTATTCATTGGTAAATGGACTGTAAGCATTCAGCATTAGCAGTGTCACATTATTGCACCTCACTAATTAATTCATATGTGGTCCCTGGAGCGTGTGTTTGTGTGGTCTGATGTTTTAATGTTTGTGTATTTACATTTTTCCCACCAAGATACAACCTGATCTTAAAATAATGACAAACGTGCACTCATGCCAACTATTCAGCTCACTTATTGTAGTGCACCAACAGTAGTACAGGGAGACAGTGTTTAGTATGGCTCCTATCCGCACAGGCATCACATGACCTTATCCTGAAGGGACCATCCTGCAGCCTCGTAATGGAGGAAAAGAAATAGGTAGGTTAAACGTCCAGTAGAGGGAGTCAGCCAGCTGGATGTTATCTAAGACAGGGTATGTGCTGACGATTTAAAATGTCAAACTTTCCGAGCATTGTTTAATGAGTTGAAGCTCAGATTAATGCCAGGATTTACAGGATTATAAAAAAGCAGATTTAAAGGGGCTTAAATTAGGCTCATAAAGGAATTGTGATTTGTGTGTATTGTGTTCTGTTAGCACTTAGAGATTTTAGTGTCTATAAAGGCCTTAAAAATCTGCAGACACCCTGTGAACAGTGATATGATGTCTGAAATCATGTGAAGAGTAGGCAGGTTAGATTTCTCTGCAACATCAAACTAAATCCTTCTGGAACAAATTCTAGAAATGAAGATTACAGTTATGTTTTGATCACCTTGAAGTGTAGATTATTTTTTCTGTTCTCTCTGCTCGAGGTTGTTTTGTAATAGTTTCACTGTAAATGACCATAACTGTGTAAATCAAGGCAAAGCCAAACTGTCATCTCAATAAATGAAGCTTGAAGGAAATCAATGTGTCGTTCGAGCTTTCGATGTAGTGAGCATTTAGCACAGATAAGGACTAGGGTGGCATGTTTAATGTATAAAGTTAAACTTTTATTTTTATAGGCATACACTGTACACAGCATTAAACTCCATTTTGTTCATCTCTATTGAGAAAGATCTCATTTCAAAGTGGGCTTTTAATGTTTTATAAATGAAGAACAGACCAAACGGCAAGTGTGGAGATAAAAAAATAAAGAAAAACAAATGAAAAAGGATCATTTACATTCACATGTGGGGGGCCTTAATATTTGGTCAAACACTAACAAATTTGCTTTTTCCGTGGTCATAACCTTCATTGGTTACCTTTAACACAGCTTTGTTACGCAACACAGCTCTGTTGTTTCAGCACTTTTCTTCCTGGAATCATTTGGCACTTATTTATTTTGCAAAGGAAACATCTACTCTGTGACTTACTTTCCTGGCAAAATGCGAGAGTATCGGGCTGTTGTAAACACAAAGATAAATGCTTGACATATGCCTGCCAGTCTGAGTACCAATAATAGGATAATGTTTAAAAGGAAAAGCAGAATGAGATCTCTTCACCATCATCTACAGGTTACATTCAGTCAGTCGGTTTCTCGTCCGGTTGCCTATTTTTGCAGAACAGTGATATAAATGCACAATAACTTATTTTACCATAAAGATGGATGACGTTGCTAGCCGCAGAGAAAATTCGCAGGGGGAGCGCATCGAGTTGCGCAACCTGATCAAGTTTCTCTGTAAAACAGCGACAGCTTAACCTCATACTACAATACTGCATGACTGCACGTTAACAACAGTATCTGTCCAAAGCTAATGTTGCATCTAACATGTTTAATGGATGGTTTGTCACATGCATTTCGTTTACCATCGTTACATACACTGTAAAAAATTGCATTACATACTGAATTCTCGAAGAAAAGCCAGTCAATAAGTACAGTAACAAAACTGCTGAGAGTTACACACTGTGCTATGGGTTATTTCGGCTTTGTTTGCTTTGACGAGATGGAATAAAAAATTTGAGATGCTCTCAGTACAGTAAGTGATAGGGATTAATAGTATTTCCACTTTAAATAGTTTAAGCTTGGTTGATACAGTTTTACAGGTAGGCGGATGGGTCTGAGCAGATGAGGAGGAGAGCTAATGGCTGTCACTGAAGGAGGTGGTACAGTGTTTGTGGCGCATGAGCACCTGCAAACAGCGGGGAGGGGCGTTCTATTTTTGGAAGTGCAGCAGAGAGGGCAGAGACGGTGACTGCTGATAGAAATTTGTCAGCTAAATGTGATGCTGCAGACGGGGAAAGAAGCATTAGTAGGTGGCTGAGGAGTTAAGGACCAGTTCTGAAGGTAGGCAGCCGATGAAGCTAAGACAAGTCTACCTCCCTCTCTATTCCCACATATTTGAGGGCATCGGCTTGGCTGTATCTGTGGGAGGAAACACAGTATGAAGAGTGTGAGTTTGTATACATTATCTCTTAAAGCTGGAGATTACAAAGGGGCCTTCAACTCTACCTGTAATCAAAGAAGAGCTCCTCTCCTTGAAGGATAGCTCGTTTGGCAAATATTCCAATGCGGTGGTCTCCATTTACCATCACCACTGCAAGGGCAGGGAATATAACATCAGACAACATAACTCTTATAAAGCTGCTGAATTCATATAGTAAAGCAAAGTGACCCCCGCCCCCCCTTCACTGACCTTTAGCATAGCAGTTGGGATTAACTGAATGATTTGCAAAGCGGATTTTGTTCCCCTTTCGTGTGGCATCCACAACAAAGTCTAAAGAGAGAAACAGAGTATGTTATGGGTTTTTTAATACACTGCAGTGGTACGCCTGGCTTAGAATTTTACGTTGTGGGGAATACGTGCCGTTGTTCAAGTTGAAAAGGAAGCTAGACATGTATTTGTCGTAAATCCTTCCACGTCGGTCTGCTTCGTCCTGAGAGATCAGCTGCTTATGCACACATATAGGAAAAATAACATCGTAAGCACGCGGCATGGATGATGTATTTGAAAATAAAATCGACTAAACTGCACAGACTTGCCTCTCCGCAGTATTCAGAGATGAATTCATTCTTCTGAACAGGCTCTTTGATGAACGTGCCCCACC
This sequence comes from Neolamprologus brichardi, assembly GCF_056152115.1. Lineage (NCBI taxonomy): Eukaryota > Metazoa > Chordata > Actinopteri > Cichliformes > Cichlidae > Neolamprologus > Neolamprologus brichardi. The sequence goes on from NC_142107.1 coordinate 17,481,634, forward strand.
CAGCAACATCAGAGGGAGCCAAAAGCAGGTGCTAAAAACACCATATGATATTTGAGTCATTTAATACCACTAAATTTCACTCTTTAAAATTTTTAAACAACAACAACACATCTTCCAGTGTACCTTTTTCAGGCCTCTCTGGATGCTACAGTTCTTGCAGGAGACTACTTTACTGTCCCAGTGGTCTGCGGCACCGCATGTCATGCAGAGATCTGGGTCACATTCTCTTACAGCCAGGTAGCAGGGACATTGTTTAGTGTTGCACTGAGTCTTACACCTGCAGCCTGGGAAGCGGTTTTGGCCTAGACAACATTTAGACACAGAGCTGCTTTGAAAGTGGAATTGCTGACATGTTTTATAAAGAAAAATAAAGTTAGCAGCAAACCAGAAATATACTAGATTATGCGAAGAAATATCATTATGATTAAAAAAAACCCCAATAAAAAAACAAAAAACTGAATTTCGAAATACAGTTGCAGAAGAGGAGCTCAGAGGTTGAGTAATGCTGAAAGGTTCATTAATCAGAGACCTCTGCTGGCAGACATGCTGAAATACAATTTTGAGGCATGTAACATAACACCCTCAGGGCAGATGAATGGAAGGCTCAAGCAAGAATAACGGAAATGTCTTTCCAATAGCATATGCTTGGAAAAAAAACTGTGCATACTAAGGCTGCTCAAGGCAGCCTATCACTTCCCATTCCCACCACGAGTGGATTTTATACCTCTGTATCCTCAAGCGCCGTTTAGCTCGAGCTATTTGACTCATACTGACGCAGGAGACGATGTTATATATCAAGCGCAGAGCCTGTCACGTCCCTTTGATTTCACTCCAAGTTTTTAGAGCGCGCACATGTGGAACTAGGGCCTGCTTCCTGTTTGGCCCCGGCTCTTTGCTGCTACGGGAAAAGGCGAGGTAATCAGGAGATGGGAGGAGAAAAGGTGACTAAACCAGCACAGATGAACAAATCAAGCAGAAAAAACTCCTCTTCCGAGACCACAGAAAAAAAATGTTTGCTTAATCTTATCCTCTCTCTTTATTATCAACTCTCCAGAGGGCATCATACAGAAAAAGCATTTCTCCACCATGTGGCCATTTAAGAAAACACAGTTCTGGGGCATTGCTGCTGCAGCAAATAGCTCATTGTGAATGCAGCTCTCTGTGAAGCAGACACCCACCTATCCCTGCCAGAGGACAATTTCTCCTCTGACCGCTGCCAGACTACTGCAAAATCGTTTTACATTCTGCTGCCCTGCTCTATTGTGGCCTGGCAAACGGCTTCTCAGTGGAAAATGTGATTATAACAAACAATCTTCTTTGAGCATCGCATGGTCAAGCAGGCTATTGTGTTTTTGGTAGAATTAAGCCACAAATTGTGATGAAATGAATAAAAAAGTTAACACTTACACTCATGCTCACATTGGCAGAACTTCTCACAAAAATTTTGGGTCATTACACACGGGCAGGAGCTGTCACATGGGTGGTCGGGGTGGTCACATGGCTGATAGTTGTACACTTGATTGGATGAGTTATCTGGAACAACGGAGGACAAAGCCCTCAGACTGGAACAGTAAGCTGTGTTGTATGTCAGAAGGCATAATGAAGTAAAAACCATGTCTTTTTTTAGTTACACATACCTTTCTTAAGCTGAATCTTTGCCCACAACCTGTAATATCCATTAAATACATTAGAGAGCTTTATTCCTCTTCGCTAAAAGATCAAATTTCTGTCACACATATTCTGGAAGACGAAACAATAAGTCAGAGAAAAGATAATAACAGTTGAGTTCTTGCCTATGCTTCCTTTTCTTCTTTTGAGGGGAGATGCCTCCATCTTCCAAAGGAACACGATGGATCAGAACCTCTTTCACCGCAAACTCATAGACCTTTGGGAAATGACAATGACGTGGACGACATATCATCTTGCAAGTTCAGCGTGCAAGCAAACAAATATGAAGGCATTCTGCAATTATTTTGTGCAAAGTAACAAAGGCACCCAAGTTTCAAAACAAGCCGCTTATATAAAACTCGACTGCAGAGACCAGACATTCACATGCATCTGTGTGAAAACATGCTCAACCACTTCTGGTTGCTAAAACCCAGTTTTGGCCTCTTTCCTGGGATGTACACATACATAATGCAGCTGGTTTCAGCATTTCCCCTCAGAGAAGCAGTGGGTGGGTGGGGCAGTCAGAATATTAGCAGGGCCACGACAGCCCAATACAGACTTGTTTGGCCATGGAACAAGAGGGGATACAAGGGTTGGATATCAAGGGTGACGCTTTTTAAATAAACGCACAAGTGTAACAACTTTTGAAATCTAATTTTTTAAAGTAGCAAAATGTTCCCAACAGAGCACTCTCATGCACAGCCCAAGGGAAGCTGGGAATGTCTGAACAACTGCATCATGAGGGAAAATGAGAGACGTCACATCTGGTTGGCATTCCTCTTTATGGTGCCATATGCAATTCTCTCTGTAGTCAGTCCAATTATCCACACCATAAAACCACAAGCACCGGATGCACGTTATTATACTTGGACTGACGCAACAGAAATCAGCAGCGCAAGTATGGTTTGTACTTTATTTCAAAAACAACTATGAATCAGTTTTAGAGAGTTTTAGTTGAGTTCCTAGACTACAAAAAAAAAACAGATTTCATAGTTAGTATAGTTAGTAAACAACAGATGTGAGAGGTAATCAGGCACAACTGAGGCACAACTGAGATTCTCTTTTTCTTTTTTGTTTTGTAGTCTACAAAGAGGTTAAGAACTGTTTTACTTATACGTCCTTGCATTTTCTTATGAAAGCATCTGTACTGTCATTATAAAGCAAGCTACATTTTAATGTCTGTTTACTGGTGCATTGGTTCATATGACTGAAACTGTTTAACAAAAGCTATTTGTGAGTTATGATGGGGCTGTGCAAAATGTATAAAATGATGTCAGTTGAGTCAAGCTGCTCTAAAGGCAAGTTTGAAAAGGAAACCAAAGGCATAGAGTTAGCAAGAAATCTCTGTGCACTGCTCCTCACTTCTGCTTGAGGCTCCATGTCTCCAGGCTACATTTGCTGCTACAGGCAAAACATGTTATAAACTCTCAACTACATAGTTTGAAATCTAATTACACAGCGGTTAATGTAGCTATCCTATCTGGACACAGAACGAGGATAAAGCTGAAATAAAGCGCAATTATTAGCGGCGACTAATATTTAGTAGTTTTAACACCAACTTTCAAAACCAAAACAAGTGAACACCTGTATGTGCCTGTATGTTTTACCTCCTTGCAGTTCTTTGTGCCGATGAGGCGAGCAATAGAGCAGAAGTTGTTGAAGTATGTGCCGTGTAGCACCCTGAAAAGCGACTCCTCGGCTCCACTCCACTGGACGACACAGCACGCCTGCTGCTCCCCGTCATCATCTCCTGGACGCAGCTTGGTGGGAGTCTGGCACCGTGAATTCCCCTCTTTTTTTACGCACAGACACACACAAACATATTTTGGGGATTTAGCTGGAAAGCATTTTGTCACTTTTTTTTTTTTAAACTCAACATGTATCTGAACAAGCAAGCACTTTTTAAATGACTCGGTCTTGGCAAAGTTTGTGACAGCTTTTATCCGCAATCATGCGATAAAAGGTGCTCTGACCTTGCACAAACATAAAAGCTGCTGTTTCTAGAAGCCGTCTTTGTATATAAATGGACACAAAGGGGATTGTGAGTTTTGATTGGGGTTTTGGATATCCAACAATGATGCTCGTGCATCCACAATTCAAGACAGCGCATGTTGCCAGGCAACAGACTGCATGGAGCATTACTGTGGCCACATGCTCCGGCGCTGAGTGTCTTTATTAATCTGCTCAACAATCTGCTTTTTCCACATTATCCCAACACATGTGGGATCCTCTGCTGAGTCACTGCCTGAGTACCAGGAGTTTCCAAAACTAACACAGGCTTCTGGTAAGGAACTGATAGAAATCAGCAACAACCTGAGAGTGAATAAGAGAAAGAAAAACAGCCAGGGGTGTGTGCGCTTATTTCCTTCCTCTTGCTCTCTGCATGAAGAAATCAGTAAAAATGTGAAAGAATATAGTGCAGTAAAAGAAGTGAGGTGGAGAGGGAACAATGTGTTTATGTTGAGGCTGAAGCATGCAAAACTAATAGCTAGTTTATTTTTCTTGGCAAGAAAGAGCTGATACTACGAGGAGATTGAAGAGGGCAGGAAAGGAGAGAGGATGTGGCTTGAAAGCTGTCATCTCTAGCCAAATTTCACTTTCCTTAAGAGGGTTAGTCAGGGTGGACAGCCTTCTGGGGGGTGTATCGCAGAAAACAATTAAAATATATACACTATCTATACTGCATAAACTCATAATGAAGAAAGCCTTTTGCTACCAGAAAGAAGAACACATGAACTGATTTTTTAAAATTCATTCATTCATTCAAGTGACATTTTGAGAAGGTGCCCCACCTGAGGAGGAGGTGGTTTCATGGTCACTGTCACCCTCCTTGGGTTCTTCAGCAGAGCCAGATGGTCCAGGGCAGCTGGAACTGGTGGGTCGGGGCTGCCTCCGTCGCCTCCGAGACTTCTGTGACCGCAACATATTCTGATCCACAAACTCTTTAGCCCCTTTCTTCACAAGAGAAAAGACGTAGAACATTTCAAATATGATCAGGAGGAAAACACAGGGAGTTCTAATGCGCAGAGAATGCATCGGTTAAACAACTGTGGGCATACCTGTAACAGAAAGCAGTCTACACCGCATGGCTCAGTCTCCATGCGGATCTCCTTATTCTTCCTCTTGTAAACATTGGGTGTAGCATGAAAAGCTTCATGAACAGAAAGAAAAATGTTTTGACCCCTGTTTTTCATTATGTGGTTATTAGTAGCAGCTTCATGGAAAAAAAACCCCCAAAAGACTCAGAAATAATAAATATATTACCCTCAAAACTCAGAAGGAATACTATAATCTTAATATATAGATTTCAAACTTTGAAAGAATATATAAGAAGCTATTACGGTGGAGGAAACAGTCGTATTTGAAGCAGCGTCTGCAGAAGAGTGTGTGGAAGGAGTGTAACGACTGCTCTCTCTGCACAGACTTTGCAAAAGGTCCGTCTAGGTTGGGGGTGCAGAGAGGGGGTAGCTTCACTGGACTTGGCGGCTCCAAGAGGTCCTTGTACCTGTGGAGGACATATGAAAAGTTTCAGCGGGATATGTCACTTCTTTGTGGCGCGCTATTGACGCTCATTTAACTTAGTGAAACAGTGCCGGACAAAGATGAAGATTTTTTCTTTCTGAGCACAGCTCTTTCAGATGCTGATGTAACTACCCCTTTGAGTCGGAGAGCCTGACAGGGAGCGACTATTATTACTTTCCTCCCTGACAGCTTTCGTCTCCATGGTGAACACTAAGCAACAGACTGCCCGGCATTGTGCGTACAGATCCCCGGATAGACTACACTTTTCTTACTTTTCCTTCAGCTCCTCCGTGGTGCCTTTGTAGGGGAACATTGAGGCGATCGCTGTAAATATCTTATCATTGGGGATCTTCTTGCTGCTGGACATGTCCTTCACTGTGGGAGACATGTGATGTGAATCACCCAGGTTTGTCCAGACATCAGGTTTTGATACAAACTCACAAACAAAGGTTATGCAATATGTTCTGTTGCAATTGTAAAGTTCCTTCCATTCTCAAGGTCACAAAAATGATGTAATAAGAACACTGTACATCTCTTTTACCATTATCTTTGATTCAGGTTCCCATCTTCTACACATGTATTTGTGAATCAGTCTCTAAATGACAGTGTGCCCAGGTGTGCTTCAAATGAACTGTCACTAAGTGTGTATATAGCCTAGTTTTCCATAAAGCTCGGTGCACGAGGTCATTCAGTTCTGTAATTAGAGCTGGGCCATATCAGTGTAACGGATAAATGGGTCCACTCACACACAGTAGGGACACAGAGGCAGCTTTAAGGCAAACAATGTCAGCTCAAGAGCTGCTGTGGCAGGGCGACCTTGTGGCAGGTGTACAGTGCAATGACACGAACAGCACGAGCCTGTACTTGTCTTGTTCTCATCATCTGAAAACACAAATGCGCCAAGCTGAAGACTCACCCTCAGTAGTGCTTCTCCTCTTCCTCCTGACAAACGCCAAAGATCCAGCTTTGTTCTCTTCCGAGCCCTCCACTGAGCTCCTCCTCATCACCCTCTCTTCTTCTTTCTTCCCTGTCATGTCCCCAACAGTTCCCGCTGAGGCCTCCTCTTCTTCGTCCTCCTCGTGGTCAGAATACTGGCTCAGGGCCTCCACTAACTCTTTAAATATCTCATCACTGATGAACCCTCCCTCTGGAACACAATCGAGATGTCATACCGACAGTTATCACCAATTAAATGTGTGAATCTTGACTTTTTTATTAAGAAGGCAAAAAGTTTTGGTTTTAAAAACAGCAGGATCATTGAAAATCAAAATTCAGCTGTTCTATGCTATCCCTTTTATCCTATCCACTGAACTGTTTGATTAGTGAAGTACGAAAAGGATGCAAATCTTAAAATCGCCAAATTTCAACTTAACACCTACTGGAGATTTTTGGACCAACATATTAGACAGTACTCCCCACCCCAATCAAAAACAATCAGAGGAAAGAATTGAAGAATTTGAAGAATTACATCCAATTCCACCAGCAGAGTTTCAAAGATTTTCAAAGAAAATCACTGACAATATGCACTGAAGCTGTTCTAAGACACTTGATGCCGCATTTCCTTTAATTTGTCTCTTGTTTGCAGGGACATATAATATTCAACACAAACCTCTGTCACCATGAACACCGTCATAGTTGTCAATGAGTTCTTCCAGGAAAGCCTCGTCTTGCTCCAGCACTTCATCGCCCATGTAAGGGATGTTGTGGAGGAACGTTTCATCCTCCACCTAGAACATACAAACTTTGGTTAAAACAAGTCTCTAACTGCAGATGCTTCAGAGGGACCAAAACTGTAAAAGCAATAGACAATCACACTTGTTAGCAGAAATTTATTCACGGCCTGACTGAAAAAAATAAAATAAAAGTTCTGTTCTAAGAGTGTTCTGTGAGCATACCCCCGTTTTTTGGATATGTTTTTCAAAATGTAACTTCTGTGTTATAGCTCGATAACATATGTTCCTGAGTTTATTCAGCTGCCCTAAAAGTTCCATGAAAAGAGAATTTAATAAGAAAATAGCAGAACATTATCAGTTTCCATTTAACTCATAACTAGAATCAGATGAATTAGTAACACATTATATTCAGCGTGCTCTAAGGGTGATATGACACTGTAACTGTATCAGTGACAATTGTGTTTTATTTATACCATAAAGTTGTGCTGCAGAGGGGACCAGGAGTACATAAAGGGGATTCCAGCTACTGTTGACAGTGGTCTCATGGCAATGGCTTGAGTTTTGAATCCTGGGAAGCCAAACTCCACTGTACACACCTGTAAGATAACCAGAGGTGGCTTGAGAATCACCAGATCCTAGAACAATACGCTGCAGCACTCGGCCGCTTTATAACTACACACTTGCTGCTTAACTCTGAGCAGAGGGAATAAAACCAGTTAACACAATACAGCCGACCGTGACAGCGTGCGGGAGGAGAAAGATGTGGTTATATCATCAGGCTGTATGTATTATAAGCTCCCACAAGGCCGCAGACTGTTAGACTGTCATGCGATCCACTTCTACCACACTTCTCTTTCCCATCCAGTTGGGAATCGGTATAGAAGATTGGGAGGCGTGAGGAGATCTCAACATGATGTTCAAGAAGGGATTTCCTCACAACACATTCACATTATAAAAATATATTGAACTTCTAGCTTAGCCAGAGCATCTTGGACAGGAATAAGACGTACCGCAAGGTTCAGATAATAGTGCAAATCATGTGTCCTGCCATTGTCTTAATAGTCTCCATTGCTCTCTTTTTTGCATATTTTGGGGGGGGCTTTTAGCCTTTATTGTGATAGGACAGTGGAGAAAAGACAAGAAAGCTGACAGAAGGGAATGAGCGGTTTCAAACCCTGGACACTGCATTACAGCATAAGGGATGCCTGCTCTATTAAAGCTAGATCAGCGCCCCATAATTTCTCCATCTCTCTCTGACAGACCACCCACCCACCTTTTTCGTGGCCAGACCCCCATTAGAGGTTGACAGAGGGATGGACTGAATCCGGAGCTTGGACCATTCTGTGTTTAGGATATTTGTCTGTTGCTCAATCTTTTGCCTGTTAGACATGAAAAGGGTCTAGAAAAAAAAAAGAGAAAAAAGGACCAAGACATACACACTATTAACATAACATACGCATTGAGAACTGCATACAAAAGACACACCAGTGTCACACGTGCAAATTAAGCTTTGCTCTTTATTTGTTAGAGACTATTGCACAAAACCCTGATTGCACAAAAGAAAAGATGTCTTGTGCCAAATTTAGCTACGACCTTATCTTCATTCACAGACCCTGAAAAAAACCCCTGAACATCTGAATTTAACTTGTGTGACGTCAATGTGACTCACTTTGACCTCTTCTGCTTTTTTAAGGCGTTTGACCTGGCGAAGGCGCATATACTCAGACTTGACCCTCCGTCTCCACTCCAGCATGCTGCGAGAAGGGATAAAGGAGGAAGACTGAGGTCTTGGAAGTGATGGGGCAACAACGGTGCCAGGGGCTGCTGCGGCACTTTCCTCCATGACTGTTTAAAAATAAAAGGAAAGCATATGACAAACAGGCCCAACTTCAAAACATTCCACTTTCATATTCAGATAAGTTACTTTTGTAAACTTAGGCTTGTTTTTATGTTTTCTGCCACAGTAACTACTTTCACTAATTACATTAAATGTATTATAGGCAGTGGTTTTGATGTAACCACTATCGCCCTCTTTACTATCGCCCTCTGTTTCTCACAACCCCCTTACATTTCCCCATTCAGCCTCGCCGATGGTCTCTCTGAAAGAGTGCCCCCATCTGTTAGCAAAACAAAACAGACGTCTAATGCAAAAAAAAAAAAAAAAAAAAAAAAGCCTCCTCGAGTGCTTTACGGGCCTTTTTCTGGTACACTGCTTCTGCTCTTTTTGTAAAACTTGGGGAAAATTGACTGAATTATGCGCATACAGCGCGACAGTGTGCGCATCTATGAATACAGCACATGAATTTAATAGCACGGGGCATCCACATTGCACAGGAGTGGGCGTGCCACTTCAGAAAAGCAGAATAGAAAAGTGCGTAGTACAGTTTTTCTGTGTTTCATAATCGCCACGCTGAACATCAACTTCCCCGTCTGAACTCAAACGGAATTAAAAATAAATACGAAGGTAAAACTGAGCTCGGGGAAACTGCTGCACTTGGTTTTTGGGGGCTACGAGACGTGCACACGTTTCAGACACATGAAGCTATGAAGTCCGCGACGTCCTGTAAGTGCAGCCCCGTGCCAAGAGAGCTACACAGTACCCATTTAAATGTAGAACACTCTAAAGACGTGCGACCGAACAGCACAATGACGGCACGTTACACTAGCGCTCGGGCGTGCACGTCAAGATCTCTACATCCAGTGTCGCAGTTATTAAATACCTTTAAATCCACGTCTCGTGTCCTATTTGTTGCGACAACAGCCCGCAACGCGACCAAGTCCCTTTCTGTTTTCTCTCTCTCTCGTTTTTTTTTTTTTTTTAGTAGAGAGATCCGGAGCAATTCGAGGCTGTGTTTGCTATGGCTCTGACGCAGTTATCATCTCCGCGCAGCGAGGGGATCTCTGAGAAATCTCTATCCGTGGGCATGGTGCTGGAGGTTGTTGTTGTTGTACCTTACAAATAACTGCGCACTTGGCTTGGTTGATCCAACTCGAGCAGGAGGGTGACGTCTATATTATGATCACAGCCTTTCCAAGCAGAGGAGGATTTATTACTATTCTGCGTCCTGGGAATAAAAAGTAGCGTGCAGCAGCCGCAGCACAGCCATTTACACGCATACACAGGAACTGATGCAACTGTCCGGAGTGCTAGATCGCCATCTAAATGCGTGTGGGTTTTGATAGTAGAGCAAGTGCAATCACATAATCTTAAATACAGCTGTACTCTATAGGAGCAAAAGAATAAAATGGCCTAAATACACATTATGAATACACGTAGTTTTATAGGAGTATCGGGTATTTAATTATATATATATACAAAAAAAAAAATAAATCAACGCAAAATAAACTTCTCACAGAACCTGAAAACGGATGCATTAATTCAGCCTGCCCACAGAGCTGAAGTAACTGTCTAGCCTACGAATTAAAAATAATAAATACTTGGACACTGGAACACAGTTTCCGGACATTCCAATGTACTGGGGTCAAATGGAAAACAATTCAGCTGCTGTTCAGCTCTTCTCCTCCAGGGAGAGCCCGACACACAAAGATAGAGGGTTGGATGAAGGTATTCACGCCACTGATGCTGTCACTTAACCCACGTAAAACCCACTATACAGCAAGCTGCTGCAAGCAAGCTGAAAACACAATCGAATGATGTTTTCGATGGACTTTGATTAGACGAGCAGCGATATGAGAAAGCATAATGACTTGAATTTACAGAGAAGTATATTAACCTCAGTATGAAGCAGATTGGTTTAAATCGTTGCATATGTGTAAGTAGCCAAACGTCACACCCCTTTCCAAGGGAAATGTTTAATTTAACACATCACACATAAACCGGACGTAGGGTTCACGTGGTAACAGTTGATCTCATGCGATTTTCTGGCTTGATTTGATTTAATGTACACAAGCTAACTGCTAACACCTAACACTATAAGTAATTACGATAAATTAGCAATAGTCACATTACTATGGAGGCAGTGATTCTGATTTGTGTATACATTTAAAATCAGAGATAATCAGTTTATCTGCTACAATCACTTTAAATAGATCCAAATATTTACGTTCAATCAAATATAAAACAATTAGTGTGTGTACTTAATGCCAAATAAGAAGCTGAAAGTGCAGGCAATCGAGTAGTGATTTGCTATAAATAAAAGTCCTTGAAAGTACTGCTTTGATAAATATGGTCGATGTTGCGTGTGCTCTCCACGGGAGGAATTTTAACATATCCCTTCAGGATATAATACAAAGAAAAAAGTAAAATACAAAGGATATATTTAAAAATATTTACTCTCAGGGTATTTTATTTATAGCTCCCATTTATTTCATTTTATAGTTTATTACTTGTAAGATATTACAAAAAAATCCCCAAAAGCTGACACAGTAATTATTCACCTGCAAGACACAAGATGGTGCTGTTTAGCTGTTTTTTTTATTGGAAGGACGCCACATGAACTCATAAGTACACATCAAAGTAGGATTAAGAGAAATTAAACTTTATATTGCCTTAACAGACCCGTTGTGTTTCTGTCTGATTGCTGTTGTCGTTGATCCCCTCTGTTCCCTGGCTGTGCTGTTTGTGGCACGCATGCCTGCCTATGATTTATGCATTCAGTGAGCAAAAAGTATCTCAGATACAGTTTGTTTGCCGTATCCACAGTGATATTTGAAGTAGCCACTGCCATGTTGATACTAAACTGTCAAACAAGCAAACACACAGAGGAAGATGAGCTTAGGACACTGTTATCAGCAGGAAGTTTTTAATTCTGTATCACGTAAACTGCGCGTGTTGATCTTGGCATCTCTATTTGGGATACATTTCTTCAGATATGCTGCAGGCTTTATGATCTGTGACAAAGCCTTGGAGATGAAAAGATTTACAAAGTAGCTAATAAAACAGAGACTTCGAAAGCCATTTGAAATAGTGAATGACTGTAGAAGCATTCATTTTCGTAGAACACGTGTCAAAGTAAATGTTTACTTACTTACATTTCAAATATGCTTCGTGCTCCACTTCGCTCACACTCCAAGTTCAATATTTAAGCTTCTATATGCTGGATTTTTTAAAAGTTCAGTCCATTACATGTAAAACAGTGGCCTCTTTTAACTGAAATGAAATGTGGAAGCAATTTTGGCCTCTGCTACTTGGATTTCTTCCAAGCCTAGCAGCTGAAAAAGAGTACTCATCCCTCAGTGACGCGCATCAATTTCATACTGGATATTCCAGCCACCTCTCTTTACCACAGAGGTTTATTGAGATAGATAGATATTCTTTACCCACGGTTAGTCAGTTGCTCCACAGCAATGAAATATGAATCCATAACCTAAAAAAATGTAGATTAACTGTAGATTCATTAAAGCTTTGTCTGATATTTCTGAACAATAAGCTAAAAAAGTATCTCTTCTTTGGGATTTGCAACCCTGTGTGTTTCTCCTAAAAATAATTTACTTAAAACATTTACTTCTCTAAATCTTTATTTATGCAAGGCATGAAAAGCGACTTGTCTTGTCAGCAGCATGTATCCTGTCAGTCTAACATAGCTTGCATTTGATCAGAAACTCCTGCAGCTAGAAACCACGTTTGCAATAAAATTCTGCTTGCAATGATAAATAAAGAGGCAGAAAGTGGGGAAGAGAAAAACAGGACAAAGTGTGGCCCCTGAAAACAGAGGGTGGGACAAACTAAGGAAATAGATGAAGAGAGAGAGATTGATAGTGCTGCACCAATGGGCCGCAATAGTCCTAACTTTATCAGAGGCTCTTTGCCCCATTTGGTGAGTCCGCCCCTACTAGGAAATGAGGGCTTCCTGTTGCTTTACACAGCCTTCCTGCAAAAGGTTGAGATATGTAATTCTTACCCATCAGGGAAGAGGAGAAGAACATTAGGCAAAATGACACTCACCAGATTCTTAGTTATGTATTTCAGAGTTTTTATGCCTTTTTTCATCTGGGGTAAGTAAAGGCTTTATGCTATCCTAATTTTTATTATTCTGACTTAATCTTTTAACTTTTCCATGAACTCACCTCTCAATAAGAATTCAAAGAAAACTTTTAGTAATTAGTAGATTTTAGTAAGGAGTTTAGTTAATGCCATGACTGATTTTACACCGAAACAGTTTGGATTAAGGGTGACAGAGTAATTGTGATCAGCCTGAGACAACTGATTTGTCTTGGATCAGTTTTTTTTTTTTACTTTAGGAGGATATTTTTATGAATCTTGTTGCATTTTTTTTAAATGCAGTTGTCACGAGTCTTTAATAAATAAAATATTTAAGTCAATTACTTATTTATTTTGCGCAACAGGACCGTGATCACATGGGATGAGCTTTTGAGTTGAACACATTAAGATTTCTTTAGAAAAGGGCTAGACAAAGGGAGGATGCACTCATTTGTTCATTCACCACGGCATGTTATTTCCTTTACTGCCCCAGTCAGGCCTGCAAACTACATATAGAAGATTATTCGCACGTATAAAATATTGTGGTGTTTTAAATCAACAGTTATATTCCAATGTTCAGGTCTTTATTTTATTCCTCTTATTACAGCAAGCACAGCAGTGGTATGTCAAAGTGAAGAAAAGGTAACTGTGCATCCGACAGTAACAGTAGGTAAGTGCATTTACAGAAATAAGCAACAAACCAAGGAAGAAACAAAATTCATGCATGACCGCTGACTAACTGATACCCTTTCTTTGCAGAGTTTAACTCAACAGACAGGATGATGACTTTTAGTAAGTGCATACATTTTCTCTATCACTTTATTATAGACTGACGGCTATACATGTATGTCTATATGTCCTAGATTTTGTATTTTTACAGTTCCAAATAAGGTTTATGTAATTGTGTCCACTGAGGAATTGCTTTGGATTACATTTCTAAACTTATTTGCCTGGTCTGGAACTGACAAACCAGAAAAGCAGAACTCAGGGATTCTTTTTTCTGCCAAGATTTGTGCTTGTGTATTACAATGAGAATCCAAGACAAACTCCTGGGGAGGTCTCTACCAGTAAGGGGTCAACGTCAGTGGACATGAGGCCCGTAATGGTTTGGGGTTGGAGGTTAACTGAAACCTCATCACGAGCAGCCCCCACCTGGCTCGACTTCCTAAATTTGTTCGTCATTCACCCCACGCAACGTCTGTGATCAACGCATGAACTCTGAGTTGTGAAACAACTAGAACATTGGAGCAGCGCCCCTTTCACTGTTCCTCATCCTGTGCCTTCCTTTTTTTTCCTTTTTTTCCTGCATCCCCCGACTGTCCCCCTCCTCCCCCTGCCAGCGCTCTCAACTCTGAGCCCCCCACCCGCTGGAAAAAAAAAAAAAGAAAAAAAAAAAGAGAACACATTTCCTGATGTCATTACTAAATCAAAAGGTTGCTTGGCAAACAGATGTTGTGAGAGGCCGAACATATGGATTTAGTGTCATAAATTAACAAGCTGGTTGTGAGAAACCCTAAACCATAGATTTCATTTTTAATTCAATCAGTGAAAGCACCTCTTTTGCACACAATTTTTTTTTAAGTGGTGAGCAGGGACAGTGAGAAACTATCTTCCAGATGTATCGCACACATGAGCAAGATTTCCCGTACTTGTAGCGTTAATTACAGAATGTTTTCCTACTAGCATGCACGCGTAACGATAGTTGGCCCTTTAAACAGCTGGTCAACTCTGACAAACAACTCTTTCCAGGTTTGGTCAAATTAACCTAAATATGAAATCATGGCTGTCTGCAGAGCACACCCTGCAGAGTCATGATTACATCCACCCCGAAACGCTAAGTCCTAAATGTTTACTTATGTTTCCTATTTGGCAGAGACAGCCCAAAAGGCAAATAAATCACATGCTGTGAGCCGGCCAGGCCTTCGACTGTGAGAAACTGAGACTAAAAAGCAGAACAAGAGTTAAAGAGTAAAGGGTTTTCAGATGTGAGTCCAGCCCCAGCTTGGGTGTGCTCCCTTTTATTTGGGAGAATGGAGAGGACAATCTTTGTTGCCTCCACCCCTTTAAAAGCGGAAGAAAATTTTAAAGAAATGTGTGTTAGAGAGGGGGAGAGCCGCTGCCAAGGCGCAGGGCCATCAGACAGATCTTCGAAGAACATCTGGTAACCGCGGGTAACATTGTTTGGACATCTGGTAACCGAAGATTGCACTGCTTCTCTTCCATCCTGTCGGGTTTCCTGTTATGCCTCGCTGTGCGAAGTCTAAGAAGTTTTGGTTTTTTCTACATGGTTATACGCTGGGGAAAACACACCTTTATTCATTTTTTCTGACATGAAGGGAGCACTTGGTTTCATAGGGTTATTCCTCTCCTTTCTCTTCGGTGAGTGTGCGGTCTCCCTTTTATATATGAAAGTGCCTGCCTCTGTGCTAGAGATGTGGAAAGAATTCATTATCTAAAGTAGACTAAAAATTCCCATGGTACTCCGATTTGCTTGGACAGATGCGTTTTTTAATGAACTGAATTAGGAAGGGCTTACATGGCAGATTTGGAGAGACTTGCTGCTTCATGTACATGTTTTTAAGCTAAAAAGTGTTTTTTCTTCTCTTTCAGATGCCACTGGACAGTTTGGTAGGTGGCATAACCTTATAAACATACATAATCGTATATCTTCATATATAATTTGATAAAGGGAGTCTTGCAGAAGTTGTTTTATGTACAACTCATTTTTAAAGCCACTTTTCCCCCCTTCTTTGTTGTTGTTGATTCTTCTCTTCTGCTCTGCAGTTTGTGAAGTTGAGTCAGACGGAATGGGCTGCCTCTCCGACATGTTTGCTGTTTACTGTGTGCAAAGTTTTAAGCTTGCAATGGAATCACTGAACAAAACCGACTGGTGCGTTTGGAGTAAGGTAAACAGGTAAGTAGGGTGCATTTCTATTTAAAATGAATGCTTTTTTGTTTAAATGCCAATTTCTAATTTACTTTTCGCGTTCTCCTTCTATTCAGTTGGTACAGCAACCTAAGCATGTGTACAGAAGAAATATGTGACTTATACTTCATCCCATGGCCCAACCGTGTGGTGGAACAGACCTTTTTGGACATTCATTCCATTTTTTTCAAGGATTGTCCCACAGATGAGCTAAGTGACCCACCACCTGCCATCATGTTTGCTTTGGTCATCACACCCATCTGCCTGATCCCTGTCATGGTTAGCCTGGTGGTACTTAAGACCAAAAATGGGGATGGCAACTCCTGATAACCTAGAATCTCTGCTCAGCTATGTTCTCTCTTTTCCCCTAACCTTGTTTACAGACTGCTCATACACTTTCATCTCACCAGAGACTGAATCTTCTGCACTTCACAACTTAAATTAGCCACATAGACATAGTTGGCACTATCTCAGAGATAATGTTCTGTGGCATCACAGCTGTTTCTCTTAGGTGACATACTTCTTAACACAGACAAACACTGTCAAAAACTACGTTCTGTACTATACTGTATCTCATTTACTGTGACAAAAATGTTTTGTTTTAAACCACTTGACACTAGAGTTGGCTGTTGCTTGAAGCATTGGTCACCTCTTGTTTGCTCACAGTATTTCATTTATACTGGAGAACCCAATATTCGTGATTAGCCTGACGAAAGCTCCGGAGCTTGTAAAAGTAGAAACAAAATTTGTATTGACACTCTGTTTTATGCAAGAGACTTGGGCTGATGAAAGACAAGGTAAAGTTTATTACTGAGCTGCTTTTGCATTCATAGGAAATGTTTTGTTAGTTTTTTTTTGCTGTTAAACTTTGAGCCTAAAAATATAAAATATATTTATGAAGACAGCATTTAGAAACTAAATGATTTTTAATTCTGAAAAGGAGAAAGATGTTCATATCTGATCTTTGACAAAGGTCCTAAACACTCAATAGTGTGTATGTGTAGGGAGGAGAAGAAGTTAACCATATGCATGGATCTAGTTATTCAAGTCACAGCACACAAATTGCTCAAAGGGTCGAGGTCTGTTTTTATTAACTGTAAGTAATCGTCATACTCATGTGATGAGAAGCTGGTTAAAAGAAAACCGTATCTCCATCCAGACAAAAGACATTTTAAGTTGTCTGCACAGAATTGTGACAAACACTGAACAATGACAAAAAGATAAAAGTCTTATCTTTTGCCCTGAATGACAATAAAGCCACTATAAGTGCTTTCAGATTTAGAATAAAAATGTGTATTTATATACTCTGATGTATTTCTGCTATTGTCAGGACTTCATGGACTTACTGTGAAAGTACATCCTGCCTGCTCTCATGCCATTAACTGTATGGATTTTTATTTTTTATATTTTAAACCATTAAATCTACAGTTGTATGCTTACTATGACTTGTAAATACAGTACCATTCTTGTGAAATTACCCTTTCACCTTTGCAGCTATTTGATTAAACACCCTTTTCCCTTGTGTGTAAGGCAGATGGTCTTGCTTTTTGCTCTAGTCAGTGTTTCGCTGTCTCTTTAGTGATCAGTATATTGCAGTGCAGTTGCTGTGCTCTTCAAGTGCTGAGGTAGTGAAGGAAGCAGTGACAACAGTCATGTATCACGCCCTCATCTGGCACACAAAACACTACAGGGTGGGCCTGTATTTGTGTGTGTGCGTCTATGTGTGTGTGTTTGGCAGGACTGGGTGGGAAAATGTGTTTAGTGACCTTCTTCCTCTCTAGATGTCGGGTCATTCTCACCCTCCCCACCCCCTTCTGATCTCATCCAACTTTGCGTTATTTCTTATAGTTAGAGCCAGGAAATACATTTGCTGGTGCCATTGCGCAAGATGAGACTCTGCAATCAACATCAGTCATGTTTTATCAATCACAAAATATTAACATACATTCTATACACAAAGGGCCAATAGTTGTACATGAGCTTTAAAATGTTTCAGGAAAGAAATTTTGCCCTCTGCTGGTTCTATTAAAAACTGACAAACAGACATAAACAAGTCAATTTTGAACACCGACACAACTATCAAAACAAAACACAAGAAAAAACAAAGCAAGGAAAAAAAAAAAAACACTGATTTTTTTCATGAAAATACTTAAGCACATAAGTCCTGTACACAGTGGAGCCTGTTAATAATCTTTCTTTATACTTCTGTTTTTAACATTAAAAATAAAAAGGAACGGAACAAGTTTGGAAATTGTTTTTGTAAGAATATTGCATTTTCGGGACCACCCACTGTGTCGTCTCTACTATCACAGCAATGCAAGGCCTGACAGTATTTGGCTCTGTTAACCCATTGTTGGCTTTTTAATCCTTTGTTTCTGGAACAGCATGTTTTGGCAAATGGGCACAATTAAGTGCGTGAAACTACATACAAGTGCACTAAAGGCACCACCTGCCCAATGAGCAATATCATTGGGCAATGAAGCTGCTATTTAGTGGCTTAAACAGTAATAAAAATACCAAAAACAAGCCAAACCATATAAATAAATAGATATATGATAGATATATTATATGCAAGGTAATGTGAAGGGGACCAAATGGGAAAAAACAGCCATTTCTCAGAGCTCTGAGTATATTTCTTTTACACAGACAGAGGTTTAACATGCTCACCAGTGACACATCTAAAAATGAACAACGCAGCTACTTAGAAAACCCCTCCTTAAATAGGTGCAGGTCATACCACCACCGATAAAATTTAGAAGATTTCCCCCGACACAGTCCAGCTACAAAAACATATACAGTGAAACACTGTAGTTATTTTAACACAGCTCACATATATCTGACTACAAACACTCCACAGCTAAATAATATACAAACTAACTAAATCAAACCAAACTGAAGATTCAGCCCAATCCCACCCTCAGCTCTCATCTGATGGTTTAACCCACTAGCAGTGGATAATTGGAGAACTCCTTTCAGGTGAGCATCATTAGGCTGTAATTGTGTGTGCACTCCATGAATCAGGCCTTCAGGAAGCTGACCTCAAAAAAGAGAGTGAGTGGTTAAAGGACTTCAAAACAAAAGCATAACAAAATCAAAACTTCCTGTAAGACATTGTGGGTGTCTCACTTTAGTAAGGGAGATGCTTCCCATCACATCAATAAAACAAAGAAAAATAGTGACATACTTCTGAATGTTTCTATTTTTAGAGGCATGTACATATTAAATATGTATCAACAACACATGTTATCTGGGATTGGTTTGTAGTAGCACCATGAACTATCATTTCAACAGGAATCATTTCAAGCATAAAGCATTTAAAGTGTATGAGGCCAATAGTTTCTTCTCCAACCTCTTAGATATACCACAGTACTATTAGATAATATGCTGAGTATAAATCGGCTGATCCAAATGCATTTTCATAGGGACCCTGTTTTGAGTTGAAAAATTTAAGTAAAAAAAATGCAATGATTTGATTGCAATATTTTAAGAAACATATTAGCTCATTTTGACTTTTCAAAAAGTGTTTACACTTAAAAAGGAACACTTGACCTAAATTTCTTAGCTAATAGGCTCATCTCTAACTTTCCTTTTGTTTCTAAAATTATTTAAAGAGTAGTTGTGAAACAGTTAACTAATCTGCAGAGGAACGGTTAATTTGAAGAGTTTCAGACAGCATTAGTAAGGTTATGAATACTCTTCTTATGATAATGGAGTCATCTCTATGCTTGTCGTGCTAGACCTCAGTGCAGTTTGATACAATCGATCACAATAGTTTACTGCAGAAATCGTAGTTGTAGTGGGTTGAATCGAATAGACTCTAATTTGTTAATGTGCATGAGGAGTCTTGTTCACACACTAAGGTTAATTGCGGAGTTCCACAAGGTTCTGTGCAGGGACCAATTCTATTTATATTATATACTTTCCTCGGCAGTACTATTAGAAGACACGGCATACATATTCATTGCTATGCAGAAGATACCCAGCTTTATCCATCCATGAAGCCAGAGGAAACACACAACAACTAGTTAAACTACAGGAATGTTTCAAAGACAAAAGACCTGGGTGACACTAATCTCTGCTTCTAAATTCAAATAAAACTTGACCTTAGAAATCATAGAAACATGGTGTCTAACCAGATACCTGCTCTGTATGGCGTTACCTTGGCTCTAGGATATGTTCTTAAATATGCAAATTAAACAAATATGTAGAAGGACTGCCTTCTTGCATTTTGTGCAAAATGTCTAAAAATAGAAATGTCCTATCCCTGAGTGATTCTGAAAACCTAGTTTAGGCATTTATTACTTCTAGGCTGGATTGTTGCAATTCATTATTATCAGGGAGTTCTAAAAGCTCGTTGAAAAGCCTTTAGTTGATACAGAATGCAGCATATAACTGCCTTGAGACAACTGCTGTTGTGATTTGGCACTATATACAGTGCCAAGTCACCAAATTTTTATATAGTGCCAAATCACCAAATATGTAATTTGGCACTATATAAAATTACCTGAATTGCACTGAAATCCCTAAATGGGATGGGACCATATGTTAATCTAAAACCTGTATATATCTTTCAGCACTGAAGGTGTCTTTCCAGATGTGTAAGCTACTAATTCCACCCCTATACATTCAGAAATTACTATACATATCTACCCATCTTTACTTCTGAGAAATTCTTCCTCTCTAAAAATGCTCTTTTTATACCCAATCATGTTAGTCACATGTTTCCAATTCACCTAATTAGCTGCAAGATGTTCCTCCAGCTGATTCTTTTTAGTACCATTTACTTTCCCAGAACTTTTTGCCATTGTTCCAACTTTTTCTAAACATGTTCCTGTACATAAATGAAAAATTAGCTAATATTTTTTTTAATGAAATTGCAAAATCTCCCAGTTTAAACCAAGTTTTCTGTGTTCCATTGTGAATGAACTCTTGTTTTAAGATATTTTCAAATAATTACATTCTGATTGCATTTAGATTTTACAGAGCATAAAATGTAAACAGCCTTTTTATCAAACCTAACCTTGTTTTGGAATTAGTTTCTATTTAAACTCATTTTATAAACTAATTATCATAGAAAAGCCATGAACACACCAACACGTATTTCTGAAATAAACCTTTTAGAGCAAAAAAAGATACACTGCCCCCCTCTCTCTCAGCAGGAGGGACCAGTGAGCCTCAGCTGTGCACCTGGTTGCAGGTGTTGAGTTTTGGCTCTTTGTTAGGTGCTTCTGGATCATCTCACTATGGGAACCCATGATTGCAATACCCCAGTGATCTGGCAGTGTGGTTGGAATGAGGGCATGTTAGGGCATCTATCAACTGCTGCAGGCTTTCATATGTGCCCTTGATAGTGTGACTGGGGATTCATGTATGACTGATGAAAGGGAGAATCTTAAGTCAGCCTATATCAGGTTCTTGATGAATTAGTGACATTTAATTTGATTTATAGATGTCCTGATGCCTAATAAACTTTTTCTGCATGACACATGTTTTTTTCCCTACTTGCTATATTATTGCCACACATACACACTGGAGTTTGTCCAGATTTGATGAAAATTAAAGATCGCACCCACTGATGCGAGTCATTCAGTGTGACATGAGTAATTACTTTGTTGTGTGAGAGCCAGGCAGCTGGTACTGCTGTGTCAGAGCTGACCCTTCAGCTGGCTGACACCATGCTGGCAGCAGATGACTGTACATTCAGCTAGGTTTGACATGAAAACGGCTGCTAGATCAGTCAGAATAAACTCAAAGAAATATGAAGCATGGATAACCTTGTTTCACTGCCAGCTGAAAATGAAAATGAAAAGAGCCAGAAACATCAGTTCTCCAGTGATGATGAAAAGGAGCAAGGCCTGCAGCAGCCTGCAGATCAACAGTTTGATGAGGAACCTGAGACATTTATCCCTGAAAAAGCAAGAGAACTTGATAAATTATATATATATGAACTGTAAACACACATTTTCTTTCAGCTGATACTGCAGACTTGTGAGAAAACGTCTTCTTTGTTGTATCCAGCAGATACTGAACATTATTCACTAAACCTGCTACTTTAATTGCCAATTTGCCCTGGGCAGAAACAATAAGTGTGCTTTTTATTCAAAACAGCTGGATATTGTGAGCAATTCTGAGCAAAAAAACAAACAAACAAAAAAACAAGTGTTCAAGCAGGATAACCAATAATGAGCTGGGAATCATGGGAATGCTTCAGTGTGAAGGGAAGCCTGGTTTCACTTATTTTAACTATTCTTTTTCTGTGAGGTCATCACTACAAATATCCTTTCTTAATGCTTTTTGCATAAAAAATATCCATTCTAGCTACTTTATGGAGCAATTTTATGTAGGGGTTATTGCATTGGAATGTTATTTTCTTAAAGGTTTAAAAAGGAAAGTAGGTCGACTGACCTAAATTCAAGTTTAAATGAATATGCTTAGTGTTAATAAAAAAAAAAGCTGAACGTTTCAAATTCAAATCGAAATCCTTTTTTTACAAGATTAAAAATATTTAGAGGAATCAAAGCATCAAGAATGATTTTGTTAATGTAAAACTTCTGAAAATAAAGAACACCTAAGTGTTTTCCTTCAGGCTATCTGTACTGTTACATGATACACATCTGTGTCACTCTACATGCTGAGAGATTCAAAAATAACAAACTAAAATGGTATGACAGTTCCCAAAGCCTGCCAGGAATAACATGACATTTGACCTTCATGTATCAGCTTAAAGGAATTATTAAGAGTTTTATAATATAAACCGCATAAATCTTCGAAAACAAAACAAACAAGCGCGTCTGTGTAAGCCGACCTTCCCCCCTTTTTTCCCACTCTTACAGAGACTGAACCTGACTGAGACTGAAGCCTGAAACTGAGCTCCAGAGTTGGGGCTGCAGGTGTTGGGTAGCAGCCTGACACACATCACGTCAGATGCACAGCAAACTATCAAAGTGTACCAGACACTGCTGGATGTCAAGACATGTTTGTAGCTGGTGGTAGGAGAAGGAGACACGGAGTAATCAGTTTCTGAAGGACACAAAGCCAGCTTTACCTCTTAAAACCAAGAATTTGAAAGAGCTATTCATGGGACATATTATATTATGAATGTTGTATACAAACTGTAGAGTTTAGAAAAGGTTTTCACCCAAATACTTTTCCCCAGCTGTCTCTAAATTGCTTAGAGCAGGTAATTGTGTGAGATAATATATGTAGGAGGCCTCTAGATGGCAGTCTTTGAGAGCTTATTCTGTTGTTGACGATGCTGACAAACTAACCTTTTTAAGTAGAAGCCTGTTTATTTTGAGGGGCAATAATATCTTTTATGCAGCTGATTATAACCTGGGTGATTTTTTACACAGAGGTATAGGCCCACGGTCAAACTTTAGATCGTGGAAATTTCTTTTGCACGACCAGATTGACAAATATATTTCTTAAACACTGTAGACGATTAGAATCACTGTAAAACAAAATGAATTGGAAGCTGAAATTTAATATTAAGAATGAATTATCAAAAAATATGTTAAATAGACACAGGAAATGACAGGTGGGGATTATGGAAAGGAAGCCACTCCTTTCCAAATCTTCATGTGTCTTTTTTTCTTTTTCTAAAAATAAAGTGAAAATTGATGAAAAACGTAGCCACTATATTAGTAGCACCAGAAATGAATTCAATAATTATTATTTGTGATATAATAATGCAGAAAATGCTATTATAAAGTAAAAATGCTTCCAAAAAATGCAAATAAATGACAGTTTTTATATTTTCCCATGTTTTCCAATTTTATTTGAGTTGCTGTGTGCTTTAAAAGTGTTTTTCTCAACTTCCTGTAGTGTTTGTAACTAGAACCTTGCAGTCGTTTAAATGTGATCAGCTGATATATGTCTCATATAAAGACATGTTGACTTTACTCCTCTCGTGCTTTTATTTACTTCCCTTGCCTCTTAACATCCCGGAAGGATTGGAACAGAAGGTTTTATCAGAAAAGTAGTCAGATTCCCTTGTGTTTAGCATCTGTTTCAGTCCTCAAATGCTGAGCCTCTTATATTTATCTACCTAGAAAAAAAATTCTCATATCTTTTCTTCCTTGCTTAAGAGTCTAATCCTGCACTGTTCTTGAAAGAGTTTTTTCACTTCAAAATACAAATCGCATAATGCACAAAAGAATGCACAAAAGAATGCATTTGATAGGAAATATCTGCAGGCGCAGGTGCGTATCCAGACTAAGAGATGCTCACCACAAAAGGGTGCAAACACATACTGTACATACGAATGTAGATGCAAATACTGGAGCACACTTACACAAACACTTGCAGTAAACAGTATGATGCAAATAATGAATGTGTACTTGTGTGCACAGGTATAGTAAATACTAAGGAGAGATTGAAGAGGAAAATTTGAAAGGAATGTGCAGGCATTTGTCCTTCAGTTAATACCTAAAAAAAGCACCTAAAAGTTTCTTGTTAGTGTTCCCATCTGTTTATAGGGACTGTTTCATTTCTCCAGTGTCACTCAACAGTGCTTCAGGGATTGTGCTTAAACATGCTGAGGTTATGCCTCTTTTCTATGTTTGGCTTTTATGCAAATGCAAAGGTGACAGAGTGCAGAACCTTTGATCTGAGCTTCTTTGTGGTTTGAACTGTTAATACGGCGAAACCACCATAAATCTAATGGGAAAACAGAATCAGGAAGGCAGTATTGAGATTGTAGACGGAATAAGCAGAACCTATAATAACCTCATATAAGATGTGAATTAAGAGGCGATATTGTGCCTTCTTTGTGACAAGCTCATATTTCCCTAAGGTTAATGACTGTCTCTTCAAAGAATTGGCTGTGCCATTACTGGAAAATAAAATCTGATGACGACATTACACATCAAGATGGTAATTTCTACCCAATTAAATAGTTATAAGCTTTTAGTAAGTATCACAAGTTACAAAAATAGGGTCTTCACCCAAATCTCATCCAACTTGACAAGATGATAATCACAAGAAAGCAGGTGTAGTTATCTCAGGTTTACTGCTTCATAAAGATTAAGTAATGAGCTTACATTACAAGTTATTACTGCAAATTAACAGTAAATGGACTGGTTCTAAAATAGCACTTTTCTACTCTACTTGACCATTCAAAGCACTTAACATGCCTCATTCACCCAGTCATACAGTATCTATCC
The DNA here is from genome assembly GCF_056152115.1 of Neolamprologus brichardi. Taxonomy (NCBI): domain Eukaryota; kingdom Metazoa; phylum Chordata; class Actinopteri; order Cichliformes; family Cichlidae; genus Neolamprologus; species Neolamprologus brichardi. Next base: position 17,506,528 of record NC_142107.1, read on the forward strand.
CAGGGATACTTTGGCGTGCATACTGAATGATTTTTTGGCTAACCAGTAACGCAGACTTGCGTTGCATGTTTTTAGAGATATTGAATGCTTTGATTTTACAGCAAATTTTGTAATTTAGCCGTAACATAGCTAATAGCTATTACAATAGCAAAGATTTCATAAATAATACAATTGTTTTTCAAGTGATACCAAGACTTTGATGAAGTGGAATTCAGCCATGTGGGGAGGGGACACCCAAAAAGAAATAGGACCCTTTGTTTTTGTCTATATCAATTCCACTTCAAATTGATCCTTATGAAGCCTTTATAAATACACAGCACATGGCGCATGCTTTGGAAATCTCATTTTTTAAACCCTTTGCATCTTCTTCTAAACTCAGTCAACAGACAGTCATACACAAATAGCTTCAGAAAAAAAGGTTTATTTTATTCCTCAGACTACAGTGTCAAGGTAAATACAGACAAGCTTTCAGCGTATTTCATTAAGCTATATGCCCTCATCCTCCGGTGAGTCATCCTTTGATTTCCATTTCTAAAGATTCCATTTTAAAACTGAATGCTATTGAAACAGAGAGAAGCTGTGATTATACAGTGTGTGTGTGTGTCTGATGGGGGGCTGGGAGGGTGGGGGGTGAATTTATAAACAAACTAAATTCATATCTTAAGCAGATTTACTGAAGGGTAATATCCAGGTATACAGACACATGTCAGCAACAATACATCTGTTAAATCATGCATGCCTGCTGTATTAGAAACAGTCTACCAGGAAGAAGCAGAAGGCAGAGAATGAATTCTGCTGTCAGGAAACATGACAAAAAATACTGGTATCAAGGGGCCCTTTAATATGCCTGCTGGCCCATGGGTGTAAGAAGCTTATCCCACACCTCTACCTTCATGATAGCTTTGCCTAGAGGACACATAGTGGCCCTGATATCTAGGCGGTTACCCATGTAATTGATTCCTGACCCAGTGGCTTCCTCCCTGACAAACCCATGTTCATGCTGATTCTTCTCGTAGTACATTTCTTTGTACAAATCCTTGTCACAGTTACGGCCCCTTTTATAGACGCCCACTGCAAACCAGTTCTTGTACAGGTTGTAGTCCCAGGGGACGGAGAACATGAGAGCCACAGTCTCAGCGAAGTCATTCTGTGACCTCTCGAAAAGGTCATAGGTCAGTACACCAACAGCTCCTGTTGCTTTGCTGCTGGACTTGGTGAACGTGCAAACCTCTGTCTTTAGAGGGCGCACTGTAGGTTGCGGTGGGTTGTATGCCTCCCCGTTCTCAAGGTATACCCTAATTAGTACACAAATAGAAAAATGCATTCAACGTTTTTTTTTTTTTTGGTCTACTATGTATTTCATATAAGCCCGAAAAGTCACAACACGGGCTGGGCTTACCTGGGGTTAATAAGGAGGTAGCTGTTAGCGAGATTTGATATTTCGATGGTCACACTTCTTTTGCTGCTCACGTCAGCAGCTACAGCTTCAGCTGTCTCTGTCATGTTGCAGTGGCTGCGAGCTCTGTTGATCTAATAAAAAATAATTTAAATGTCAACCAGCTCATACCTGTAACCTGGATGTTTATTTCCTCCTAACTGCAGTGAGAATCATAGGAATAAACTTATAACAATATAGAACTCAGGTTTCTCTTCGTCTCTGATGATGTACTCTAATATCATTACGCCGACCTTCAAAAGCACACATCGACTGTCACTGCGTAAAAATAGTGCATTTCACAGGCTAATGAGATTTTACAAGAGAACATAGAATTGCTGCAGTCTTTTAAAAGAAGTGTACCACTCCAGTGACAGTACTTTATAATTAGTACTACACAGTGATAAAGTGAAAGAACATGATCACTCATTTTATCAGCAGATACATTAAAGAAATCAAACAAAAGCCTCATCAAAGTTCTATATATCTTACAAATAATAAGAGCTAAGAGAGTCATTGTTCTAAATGTATTTACCCTAAATGAAGTGACTTACCTGCTGAGAAGCGCTGTTAGTACTTCAAGTCCAAAAACAGTAAAAGTTGCTTTCCTTTTTTGTCTTTTTCTTCTTTTTCTTTTCCCCCCCCCCAAGGATGTATTAATCACTCAGAAAACCCTCCCAATTGAAGTACAACCCTGCTTAAATACAGGATAGCACACCCTCTTTCCAAACACATGACCCACACGAAAAGAAGACTATGAGATCTAATATTACTGTTTTCCCCTGTGGGATGAAACAGCCACACCCTAGCCTGTGGCTAAATTGAACAGTTTCCAACAAGTTCCCATTGGATCCCAACCACTGAGGTGAGCCCTTCAAGCCCATAATAACAAGACATGAATGTGGTTTGGGACTGTCATTCCTCTTGTATTGTGAAACAGTAAAAAAAGCAGATCAAACAAGTTGGGACAGACATTTCTGGAGCGATACTTTGCTTAGTATCTTGCTGAAACTCTTGCATTCCAAATACCACACAATTAAGCAAGATGGAGAGTCTAACAGCGAAGGAAGAACAATATTGTTTTCGTAGAAATTAAAAAAACATCTATGCAGATTTTCCATCTGTTGTTGCTCATTAGAATTGGACGGATCCAGATAAGAGATTAAAAAATGATTACAGTTCATCAGTAATAATGAAAGCATATGAATGAAAACATATCCCACTCAAAGTAGCACAAGCATTGGGTCTGAATGCTTTATTACCATAATAAACGAAAATAGAGTATTCAGTGTACATGAGCCCAAGAGCTAAGCTAATGGAGAATCAATGAGGTGGCTGTCAGATATTGATATCTTTCAGCAGACACAAAATACAGATGACAGCAAAATCAGTCTTCCTCTTCTCCTAAATGTTTTTTTTTTAGGATGACAAGAGTCGTCAAATCAAATGAAGTTTATTTTTCTGCGACTAGAAAAACAAGAAAACACAGAAAAGCAGAACACCAGTAGACTGCACACTAATGACCCATTTTATCATAGAGCTCCACTTTAACCATGGCTTTTCCAACAGTAGACATTGTGGCCCTCAGGTCAACATATGTCGCCTTGTACTCCAGCCCACAGCCATTTGCCTCAGAGCGGGTGAAGTTGCTGAGATCCTTCCCATCATACATCCGGTCATACAGGTGTTTGTCACAAGCACAGGATTGGTTAAACATACCCATGGCCAGCTGGTTCTTATACAGGCTGTGGTCAAAAGGCACAGAGAACATGATAGCCATGCGCTCGGCGCAAACCCGGCTCTGCATATGGAACAAATCGTAGGTTAGAATGCCGACGGCACCCGTGGCAGTGTTGTCATCCTTGGTGAAGGAGCACACTTCGGTCTTGGTGGTACGAATCGTGGGCTGGGGCGGGTGTTGACAGAAGCCACTTTTCATGTACACCCTACACATTAGAGCAAGAGATAAATCCTTACCGTCACTACTAATCAGTTAACAACTTTTATGTCACACTTCTCGTACTTTTGATGAAAAAAACACACTTTTGTAACTTTTGTGGAGATTGTCAATTTACTTTTTGAGTGTTGGGCTTTCCAGGGTGAAACATCTTATGCTGATGGATGGAGTGTGACTGGGAGTACTACTGTGGACTTCTAAGCAACAGTGAGTGTACCTGCATGCGATGTGCAATGAGGCAGTGTGTGTCACTGCATGATGGATAGGTGGATGTTCTCAGCAAAGTAATGTCACACATGAAAACCAGCCATCCAAAATATGGCCTGTCTTCCCACAGCTAGATAAATGTAGAAGGATGGCACAGATTCCAATAGACATGAATTGTTTATATTTATTTTGTTGCTGTGTTTTATTAATTTTTTTCTTCTTTTTTTGGTTGGAGGGGGGACAATTCATATTACATTGTTGAGAAATACAGTAGGTGGCTATATAAAACTAATATTTTATTAATGTTATAATAGATGGTGCACTGCATTTTGCTTGCAGTGCCATTGAGCCCTCCTTGTGAAATTTAGGCTTATGAATTATTAGAAAGAACACATGGTGGAGATTGTGGTGACCCCCAAATTATACATGGCTGTTATGCAAAAGAAAATAATATTTACATATATGTAACTTATCCTTTTTTTTTTAATAACAGTGATTCACAAACACTAGGCAGCCAAATCTAATTATGAACTGCAGGACATGTCACTTATTGTTGCTTTTAAGAGCTTAGAAGCAGCATTTTAGTGAACTTAATGTATAATGTTGTGAAGTTTCCATTGCTCATCACAATGTTTTTTCTGTCATTCATTGATTTATGTTTTATGAAGTAAACATTCAGCCATTCAGGTCTGGCCCTAAATGCTATCCATTTATTTTCTCAATTAATCAGTTTTACAAGTGTTAAACTGACAAAGACATTTGCAGACTTACTTGGGGTTAATGAGGCAGTAGCTACCGCTGACATTGGTTATTTCTATAGTGCAGTTTCTGTTGGTGGTGAGAGTGGCTGACACAGCCTCAGCTGTTTCTGGCATCTTGACTGCAAGAGAAGCAGGATTGAAAGCTTAGAACAATACCCACTGACAGTTCACCAGCTAGCAGCAACACATTTAATTGCTGAAAAGATTAATTACCTCCAAAAAGCTGGTTTATATCTCTCCTCAAATATAACATTCTCATAAGAATTAACTTAACATGACCTAGGCGTGTTTGAAAACGAGTATACCTTAAGTATACGAGAACAAGAGAAACGTTGTTTTTACAGATGATAACCAAGACAGAAATAAGTTCTAGTCCTATTATAAGTAAGCATAATTAAGTACCTTTTAGAGAAAATAATGTGCGTTGTGCAGCGTCGACAGCAGCGTCAACTTCTTTTTCTCAGGTCTTGCAGAGAGCGTCTCCCTTGTGTGATTACACCTCCACAGTGCTTGTGCTAACACAAGCACAGGCGTGTCCATCGTGAAACAAAAGTACCCCATCCATTGTGAGAAATCATATCTCACAAAGAAGCAAGCACCTAAAATTACATGATCACAACATTTAGCAGTAATCTCTATTTTTACTGGTTAAAAACATTACCGTACAAATTTTTTACTGCATGGTTAGCATCAAAATATCTATTTTATTCCAATAAGGTTGCTATTATGCAGCATATTTTAGCAAAATCTTACAAAATTACTCCTCTGCAGATTAAAATTTATCTCACATGTTATTTTCTATACCTATGTCAATACTTACTAGATTTAGTGAAAAGATTGTATTTTAGAATTTCTAGTCTTCCCCATCTTTTATGAGTCCATTTCCATCCCAAAAAATGAATTTAGTAAAACTATTCAAAGCTTGTGGAATATTTTCATGTTCCGTCTTGCTTAGACTGACGCTACAGTCACTGGGGATTACTCAACTGGCTGCTTGTTTTTGCAAGTGATGACTCGTGATACATTCCTGTGGTAACCTCCAAACATCATTAGCAGTTTTTACACACTTTTTTTTAGCTCGTTTCACTAAATTCCCATCCAGACTGTGGAATAGAGGAGGAGTTAATTCCTTCTTTCCAGTACAGTAACTAGCAAAAGCACTGCATTATGTAACAACACAACACAATACAGTACAGTGTTATATTTTTCCATAAGTTCACAAGGCACGGGGATCTTCCAGAATAAGTTTGTTTGGCGGTGTGTTCATTACTCCACCAAGCAGCTCGAGTAATATGGCAGCTGTTGTGTTCCATTTATCAGATGCCCGGCCCTTGATTTAAATGCTTCAGCTCCTGTGCTTGAAGTCACCAGATGGCACCAAACATGCATTTGCAAAAATACATTTGCACTACACACACTCTTCAAGTTAATGTTTGCTTTCTGATGATTAGCCAGTGACCGTGGCAGAAAATCGCTGACAAACATTAATATATTTAGCATATCCTTCAATGTCCCATGACAACAGCAGTGAAAAGAAAACAAGAAAGAAACAGTGGTCATATTATATACCTTACAATTCTAAAAATCTAAGAGAATACAATAGTAATGAGTTTATATAACCAATCACAGTAACATGTTTGAAGTTTCCACACTGGACACTAGAACAACAAATAAACTCAAATTCATCCAAATTAAAGTAATATATTGTCACATGGCAGATTTATTATTAAATGACCATGATACATGGGAAACACTCTTCTGTGACCTCTCCTCTGCTGCCACCCTCAGGCCAGTTTCAATGTTTTAGATGAAACATTTGATCTTAAGTGTTGTTTTAGGAAGGAGTATGCACTTATTAGGAGTATGCATTTATTGGCCTCTTCATTTGTTACACTTTGTTGTATTTTAGGCATATTTAGTAATAAAATGATGGACATGGTCAGCAACAATACTGGTTTCAGACATTTAAATAATGCTCACTTGGGACTTAAAATATCCTCCACACTGCTACCACCAGTCTGAATGGCTGTTATAAGGGATAATAGCTTTCATGTGTTCATTCTTGTTGTTTGCACAAAACTCTGCCCCTGCCATCCAAATGCTGCAGCAGCGATTAAAACTCATCAGCCTAGATATCTTTTTTCCAATCATCCACTCTCCAAATTTGATGAACTCTTGCAAACTGTACCCTCAGTTTCCTGTTCTTAGCTGACAGAAGTGCTGCAGCCCAAAATTTGGTGTGTTGTGCATTCAGAGATAGACTTCGGCTTACCTTGGTTGTAAAGAGTGGTTATTTGTGTGGCATTATCTTCCTATCAGGTAAAAAACTGACTGGCCTTTCTCCTCTGACCTCTTTCATCAACAAGGCATTTTCACCCAGAGAATTGCTGCTCACTGGATATTTACCCTCTCTTTTTTTTTTTGCATCATTCTCTGTAAATCCTAGAAATGATTGTTCAGGAAAATCCCAGTAATAAGTAAATAGAATAGAAGAATAGAATAGAATAATCCTTTAATTGTCCCACAAGGGGGAAATTTGGTTGTAACAGCAGCCAAAAAGACAAATATACAAACAAACAGTACACAGGACATGGAACAGAAACACAATTTTTCTTACATATTTACATTAAGGACAATACACATAAGTAAATACACAGCCCTAAGTACTGTCTCTTCCTAGCTGCACTTTTGAGGCTAAAGGCAGAGATCTTTTATCCTGTATTATGACCTATTTTAGATCACATCCAGAGCAGGTCTGTAAAATTTAAACACACCGAGTTATCTTTCGGAGAATGGTTAATAAAAGGCAATTGGGGATGTGACAAAAGGCAGAACATCAGTAGTCATGAGTTGCTGAGCCTTTGGAAGTCTTATGATGACAAAGATAAATGCATGCTGAAGACGAAGCCTTATTTGATTATAGCGGCTGCAGTCTCTCAGCCTCACGCCACACATGTTTTTGTCCATCCCTTGCGTTCCTTCTTCACTCTGTTTTATGTTGGAAAAGTGACTGTCAGTGGACTGATGCTATTAATCATTTATTTTGGAGGATGATAGATAGCAGCAGAAGCCATCATTATCCAAAAATCTCAGCAGACACTGAACAAATACAGCATTTAATAGGTCCTCCGGAACATTATGTGTCCATCTCTGCGCTTGTTTACTCTTCTACCATTCAGCCTTGATTAAAATGTAAAGTGAAATGTTATGTCAGCATGTTGTCACCAGTGAAGTTTTACTGCTCTGAAAATAGCTGAGCTATGAAACACAATCATGTACAGCGGTAAAGGTTGTGCCACAATCAACACCTTGTTGAAATTACATACCTTAGAAGTACGGTAGCTACACCTCTACAATCAGCAACAACTACAGTGGGAAGCTGGGAGAGTAAAATAGGAATAGGTCGGCCACACAAACAATAGCACAATATTTATGGACTTGTGTCAAATAAAGCGGGGATCATAACAAAAAGCGACTTTCAGATTTTTATGTGATTTTAATGGGTGCCAAGCTAAGCCAACAGAAAACCACTGACGAAAGTGCTGAACTCTGGAATAAAGAAAACACATTAGAATAAAATAAAATACACAATTAAAAAATAACAACACAAAAAAGCATCAGATGACATCATGAATTGTTGAAAAGTTTGGTTGATGAACTGTTAGAGTTCTAATTCCGCTCAATTTAACTTTTTTTTTTTTTTTTTTTATATAGCGCCAAATCAAATCAAATCAAATAAAAGCAGTTGCCTCAGGGTGGTTTATATTGTAAGGTAAATACCTTATAATAATGATAATTGAGTATTGTGGCACTAATTATACCAAGTAGCTCCACTTTTGCTTCCTTTTTGTACCAGTGTACAATGCAGTATTGTCACAGTCTGGCGAGGGCAGACTGTAGGGGTTGACAAAAGGACCCAAAACGCAGACTCCAAGGAACAGGGAACAGAACTTGAAATGTTAACAAAAAGCGAGCCGTTTAATATGGCTGGTAAAAAAGGTACAAACAAAGGGCAAGGCAAACTGAAGAAAAATTAACACAAACCTAAACTGGGAAATCTAAACAAACAATAAGAAAGACCTAGACAAGAAACTTGGAAGCATGGCATAGGAAACATGGCGTGGACAACAGACGACCTGACAATGACACACTGAAAACAGAGGACTTAAATACACAGGAGGTGATTAGGGGAAGTGGGAACACATGGAGGGACAGCTGACTGACATGAGCCTAATGACAGGACAAGGGAAGTGAAACTAAATACAATGAACAAAGAACACACGACTCCTTCAAAATAAAACAGGAAACATGGGACAGACATGATAATACAAACTTGATAACATAAGACACGCAGCATGAAACACAAAGGGTGAGGGAAACTTAAATAGAGGGGAAGAAAACACAAGGAGTCTAATAACCAAATGAACTTCACTAATCTAATGAACTTAAACATAAACAACATCCAAATAAACTAAAACTTAAAACGCTGGGTTAACAGACCCAGGAACATGACAAGTATTTGGAAAACGTCAAGTAAACTGAGGTAAGTACAAAGTCTATTCAAAAGCATCAGTTCCTGTCGCATAACTGCTCTATTTTGTACTTATTTAGTGTTTATGAGGCAAACTGAGTGAAGTGCATGGCACAAAGGAGGCAACAAGCTGCAACAATTTCCTGTTCCCCAGCCCTCTATTTGGGTCAAAAGTGCAACAATCTGTGTGCCAGAGATGACAAGAACATTTCAACTGCAATGTAAATGTAATCATTTTAGACCTCCGTATGACTAAATCAAACAAAGACTGACTCGTGTCTTTTGACAGCAGGGGTACATTCAAGCTGAAAATGGTGTACAAGTTTTGCTGTAATTTCCATGTTTATATGTGTTTTCTCAAAATGCTCTGCATCTGTGTACAACATGTTAGGATCATAACTAGAAAACAAAGCTGTAGCTGCTGCGATATCAGACATTGGGTTTTACTCTTAATTCTGAAGCTCAGTGCTGGGATTTTGGCCACTGTCCTGTTAAATTTGTTTTAGAGCCGGGAAGTTACCATGTCAAGTGCTGCTTGTTTTCTGCATCTTTTCACTTATTTTCTCTCCCTTTTTGTTTACTATTGCCATATTACACATGGACTTGTAAATAATAAAAGATATAGATAAATAAATAAAGACAAGAAAATTGAATTAAAACAAAAAAACAAACAAGAGGAGCCTATAGAGAGACTATATAGCTCATCTTGGAAAATTTAATTTGTTTGGCACAACAGTCCATTCAGATGCTGATTCTGACTGCAAGACTTACCAGATATGACATTTAAAAGAAGATGAAGAAGACGTTGCTATGCCTGCATGAGAGGGTGGCGTTCTAACTTATCAGCTTGTTAGCAAGTTGCCTCATAAGCTGTAAAGGTACATTGTTTAGACGCACATATCTGCTGACTGATGATGCAACAACATAAAACTCTTGGATGGGCACAGAGAAAGCAAAGCTCTTTGCCACATAGGCCAGCCAAAACAGTTACACTCATACCTCCAGCATCCAGAAATAGATGATTTATTTTGCATTAGAACTTTTAATTCTGTTAAGTTTTTATTTTTATTTTTATTATTTTTTGAAATTAGTAATTTCAATTTACAAGTCTATGTGGATTGAGCACAGGGCGACCTCTGAGGCTGAAAGAATTAAGGCTCCATGGACTAGCAGAAGTGCAGATCCTCTAATGGCCACTTGAGGATTAAAAAGGGAGTTAATTCCAGAAGAAGCACATGTTACAATGCCTAATTTTACAGTATTAAAATACATATTAACAGCATGGTAGGAAAAATGGTTTACAAAAAAAGTGATGCTTGATAGTTTCCCTCTTGATCATAATTATGTTTAGATGTTAATTTTTATTTTATAACTCATCAACTTGGAGGTGCGTTAGCAGTGTGGCCTCATTAATTGACAGGTGTCCTGACACAGGCAGCTGGAGTCCATCAGCGTCTGCTAGTAGTCATCTGTGCAACTCTGAGCCATTACACTGATGCTCTTCACCGTGTGTGCTGTTGGCGCCTTTTGGAGGATGTTTAATGGATTAGCTGACTAATGTTACAACTTCCTGTGTGATATAGACCAAGAAATTTGTACTCCACTTTTGGTGAATTAAAATATAGTGTTTTATTAGTCAGTTACTTAGCAAATGATGATGATATGACTTTATGAATACAGGTTGCTAACCAAGCTCGCTAGCATTAGGTGATAAATTAAAAGACAGCACCCTTCATCCATATATGGTAACAAACATGCAGTATCCTAACACAGGGATACATTGGCATATTGGCTAATTCCATAGGGTTCATTTGCTTTTGTAGCCAACCTTAAATGGTCAATTAAGTAACTGAAGTTCTTGGCACTTTACCATTGATGTTTTTTTTGTTTGTTTGTTTAGGTTTTTTTTCTCAGCTCAAGCAAATAGTCCTTGGTTAAATTAAGTTTTGACTCAATCATAGTTTTGTCAGAAGTGTTAAGCAGTCAGCAGCAACAATACAGTCAGTATATGTAAGATGCAATATAGACAAAAAATCAGTTGCCATAGGTTCAAGGATTTTGTAACATAATCCTCGGGGATGAACATCACCCAGGTGATGAACATCTGACGTCTGCCAACCGAGACAGGAACTCAGCCGGGTGGGCATGTGCGGACTAGCCAGTCTAAAACGAGATGAGAATTCAGTATACAGTAAAATGAATGCACAGGGGCAAGTATGTGGCTGAACAACTGTTTCTATGACAACATCAATATATCATTAATAAAAAAAAAACTGTGAATGTAATATTCTGTGTACAGATGTGAAACTTCCACAGGCTTCCTAATGTATTATGTGATATTAGTCGTCTGATCAGGTGCAATTGCCAGAAATTTTCATGACTGATTAGAAGAATGAGGAAACCCTTAAAATTAGCAGAAGGACAGACTTCTTCAGTCACCTGTGTCAGGAGAGTCTAATAAGTAAATTAAAGTATATGCCCCCTAATTTTCCTTCTAAAACACGACTGTGTGTTTTATGTCCATTTTCAGACTCAAAGCTATGACTTGCTTGATGTCTGGTTTTGTCCTGACCTCTTCCCAGAATCACTCTTCCACTTCCAAATGTGACATCAACATTATTGAGCTCTGGGATGCAGAATTGGCCACTTAGGATGTGTGAAAACAAAAATCATTGTAAATTGCTCCTCTGCTGCTGCGACTGGCAGGTGTGCCAGACCGATTTTAGATTTGTGTGACTGTAGATTTGAGCATCGGTGTAACACTGCAACATGCAAGGGTGCTTACATTCTTGCTCTTTGATCACTGAGAAACAAAGCATTGTCCACGATTTATTGTGATCATTCATTATATAGAAGATTTAAATGTTTTATGTAGTAATTGAAAAGTAACAAAATATGACCAGTTTTGCTTCAGTTAAACACTAATGTCTTATGAGTTATGAGCATATTCACGTTCCATCCCCTTATTCAGCACAGCCTATACTTTGCAGCTCTAATGATGTGTAACATTAGTGACATTTCTCCCTCTTCAGGGAACAATTTGGTTCTGTCTTAATCTCTTTATGTCTGCTGTTATAACTGATGATAACTGTTTGCTTGATGAAGTGCTTATTGCCACTTTAAGGACCACTCACTTTATAAAACAGTGTCCACCCTAAGCTACCACATGTATAAAAAAAAGTGTTTTCCTCTTTAATGAATCACTTTCAGCCCACGGGCTGTCACTTTTTTTTGCTCCTCACATTTCTTATATTTATGTATCACTTTAAGTGCACTAATATGAAACCACATCACTGTCTGCAATGTAAGAGAGGAAATTAATATACTGTTCCAATACATATACATATACATATACTTCTTCTATCTTCTACTGATATTATTTCTCATGAATTTGCATAACGTTATCTTTTTGAAGACACAAACCTGAGAGGACATTAAAGATTTTTTGAGAGCTCAAGCTCTGATTCTACAAATCTATGCAAACATACAGCACCAGATGGGACCAAATGAAAAGGGCAAATCACCGCAGTGTTTATTTTGGGAAATGCTGCATTAAATCATAGTGTTGTTCCAGGTCTGAGGCAAACATAACATACTCAGTCACCATTAAATTTTGTAATATTGTGTGATCCGGATATTTATCAGTAATAGTTAAAATACACTTTACTTTTAGCACCTGTGTTATCATTGATAGGGAGTGGATTATCATTTGAAGGATGTAACCACCCTCATCCAGAAGCTATCAAGACATCTTAAGCGGTTATAAAAGATATTAATTTCTGTAAGTATTACTGCTGTTGACAAGTTCATTAATAAATGCTTAGTATCTGCTTTGAGGTGTGATGGTATCCATGGATTTTTGATATCCATTTAAACATCAATATTGTGTAAATTAGGCATATATGAGAATATATGACCATCAATAACTGTGTAATTGTTCTTTTTTGTGTTGTTTTGCACATGTATATTTATAGACTCTCTCATCATCTCTATGTCTTTGCATTTGGAGTTGCCAAACAGACAATACAGAGGAATTTAAAGATGGTTTAACCTGAAGTCTCCGTATTTCTTTATGTTTTGTAAGATATAGCATTATATCTTACATTATATAGCATCAATCAGAGAGATTAACATACAGGGATATAGCCTTGGTATATAGACCCCTGCACTATACAGGTTGAGTTATAGGAGATTTCCTTTTTTTGCATTTTGTAAGTAAAGTCATATGGTACTATACAATTATTTTGTTGTTGGTGTTAACCTGATATCATTTCTGCTGCCACCTATTTGTCATCTGGCTAATCAGGCTAAAGCTGCGTGATTAAACTGGGTCAGAATCCATGAAATAGTTTTTCTGCTGGTTATTCATCTTGTACACTATTTTGAAGCAGTCAGATTTTTAAACAGTCGTCAACAAAAGATTTATATTTAGTGCTTTGTTTCATGTGGGAGCAGAATTAAATGTTGTAAGGTCATATATTTATTGTGTCGACAACACACGTTGATAGTTTAACTTTCATTTCGAGATCAAACATTTTTGTTGTAGAGGCTGCCTAAAATTAAAAAAAGAAGGTGAAAAAGCAATCTTTTGTAAGATTCTCATGACATTCGAAACAAGGAAACAGAAACATCAAATTATTTGTCCTTGTTTTTCTGTGCAAATCTTTTGTACCAGCAGGCAATCTGATGAAGAAACATTTATAAAAATCAGAATACTTTTCAGTCATTTCCCAATTTCCATAATTCAAAAGAGGAAGGCTGAGACCTTTGTGATGTAAAACATGCACACTTTCTCAGAATGAAACTTCAGACAATCAGTTAAGCTACAGATTCAATCGCTGAATATAAATGCCCCCTTTTTATATATCATGTCATTCACTGCATAAACTCTTACAATTTCATCTGTTTTGAGAATGGGAGATTCTGATTAATCCCTTCAGTCATCAAAATGGTCTTCAAAGGTAAAGGTTCTCAAACGTGAGGTAATGGCTTGAGGGGAACTGGAGGGGGGATTATGCAAACTTCACAGTGATTAATTTTGGCCTGAGACGTATCTGCACTGATGGTAGCCGGGAGAAGAGCATATTGATTGATTGCTGCAGGGGGCGCGAGGTTCTGCACATTTACTTTTTGATGAATAGGCTGTCAGGGCCACGAACAACCAAATATGGCCCTGTAAATGAATGTTTAAGCGATTATGGTATAAGTGTAAATATTACACATCCATTAAGGAGGATTACATTTGGTGCCACTTTGAGAGAGGGGAGGAAATAAAAGGGACAGGCCCACAGAACATCCCACAGCAGAGTAGTTGCATGAGGAAATGTGGTTTTAATCTGCATGTATAATGTTTTAGAATTCTAAATAGGAAAGACCTTGACATTAATCTGTATGTGTGTTAGCGTTTGCGCATGCATGAGAGTAAGTACGCATGTTTATGTAGGCTGGTGTGTGTTTTCAAGAGGGCAAGACTGAAGATCGGGGCTTTAAGTTGACAGAGCATGCCAGTGCATCAACCCGCGCAAATTACCACGCGATAAAACACATCCAGGGTGTTGCACAGGAGGTGAGAGTGGGAATAAATGCCAGCTTCAAAGATGATTTGCGCTCAGCGCGGATTAATTCCCCCACCTAAGAAAAATCAATAGCACTGTGTGGAATAGGAATACATTTGTGTCACCTTTTGGGGACAAGGAAGCGAAAACACAGCTCAGAAGCAGGTTTAGACAATATACATCAAAATGACTAAAAGCCAGGCAAGAACTAAACTGGTTCTGGGGAGCTGCCAGTAATTAAGAGCTTCGTTTCTCTGTATCTCACTTTCCATCCGAAAGCTCTGTGCAAATTTAATGCATTTACCAAAATAGCACTTGAGTAATCTTAAACGTTTGAAACTCCAGCATTTGATCACTCAAAATATGTAAATATATTCACCATATTCATCATTCATTGTTCAAAAAACCTCTTTCCATCTCATTTTGGCATTCAAATCTCTACATTTGACCCATGTATCAATTGTCTTCTTGGAAATTAAACATTTGGCTTGATTTAATTTTAGCTGGAGAGCATGCTTTATGTACTTACACTCACCCATGAATAGATTTCAATACTGATAGACATACACACAGAAACATACACCGTGAACAACACAAACAGATACTCATTTCAATCACAAACCACTCAGAGAAGCCCCCCCACCCCCCCAAAAAAGCACATCAAAAGACAAAAATGAAAACAAATGTGTTTTCCTTACTGAGCATTCTGCTACATTCCTTCTACTTAACAAACATGAATACCAAATGCTGTTGCTGTTTCTGAAAAGAAGTAAACCACCTTGACCTTCACCCTGTGCACTCATATTATGTTTCAAAGACATTTTGGAAAAACATCTGCATCACAAATGCATGCCGTATTGTAAAGTTTGCCATCCATTTCCATATCCTCAGGCAGAGTGTCCTCATCCTTGCATTGACTAAATGATAAACACCAGGGCCTCTGTTTGCCACTGATCTTCTGAAGAAAAGACAGACAGGAGATCAATAAGCTCCCCATCCTCTATCCCATCTGTAGGTATTGGCTTTTCTTCAGTAACCCCCCTCCCTACCCACCTCCATTCGCCCCTAAACCCTACCATTTCCCCAAATTGTGGCTCTGCCACTGCATCTACAAGCTGTGCTCATGCAGTATCTCTGACAGCTTGAGCCTTTCCCTTTCACTCATATGCCCACAACTCTGTGCCGTCCTTCCTGCCACCCCCACCTTCCTCTGTTCCATCCTGCTTTATAAGAAATATAATCCTATTGATCCAAAACCCGATGGGAAGCGTTGATCTGTAAACAGACGAGTGCTCAATAAGAGCTGTCCAGTTCTCTAGAGGAGACGGAGGGATGGTGGGTGTTAGGGTGGGTAGGTGGTGTTATAGGTGCAGCTGGTACTGGAGAGGTGTGCTTGTGAGAAGGGCTGCTGTGAGAGAAGAGCGGGTGGTGGTGGTGGGTCTCAGTATCTGTGTGTCTTGGCATCATTTATCAGTTTTATTGCTTTCTTGTCTTGTTGCTGGCTGCCATCGCCCCTCACCTGGCCCTCCTGCTCCTGGTAAACCTCGCTCTCATCCCCGCTGCTGCCTCACTTCGATCTCACTATGTTCAACCCAAGCAATTAAAAGTCCGCAGCTCAGGGTGAACAGATGAAAGGTGTGACATTTTGCTTTTGACTGACGATGAATTCAGAGTGACAGGCTGGACAGATGCATCCAGGCACAGATATGGATTTATTTTTTTCCCCCCTTGTATTCCCACACTCTGCCCACAACCCCTCCTCTGCGTTCTCCTCCCAATTCCCAGCTGTCTTATTTTGCCTCTTCCTGAGGTGATAGGACCTAGCTGTAAGAGAATGTGTCCAGTACCCTACCTTATCCTAAATCATTACTTGACAATTTAAAAGGGCAAAAAGCAATGGATGGCTTTTCCTCAGTGTTTCCATGGCTATTTCTCTTAACCCTTTCCCTTTTGTGGCTTTGATAAAGCGAGTGGGTCTAACTCTACTACACTGTTTCTGTGCCAAGGTCATTTGTCACTGAGAGACTGAAGCATAGACTCCCTATTTAAATGAAGGATTTTTTAATAGTTGTAATTGTTTAAGGTACAAAATTAGTATTGTTTTTGGCCAAATTTTAATATTCGAATCAGATGTGTCATTTTAATACTATAACATCTCTCTCTATATATTTACTCCTAGGACTGCAGTCTTCTCAGATGTCGTTTTTTGGGACCTGCAGACAGAACAGACGCTTGACATCCTGGAGAGATTGTATCTTTTGGCTGGCTTGGGGTTTGCCTAGATGCCCCCTGTGTAGTGTTCACAGTGGTACAGTAAACATTATTTTGATGATTAATCAATTTGTCATTTATTAACATTAAATGATAACTGATCCGTATATCAGCATCAGCACATTATTGGACATTAGTGCTAGGGACACAAACTGGTGGAACAAACCATAAAGTTAAAGGGTGTCATTGGTATAGACACCCTGAACTCTTCTTACAGAGCGTGTACACATCAGGATAAGGATGACCAGAGCCAATCCAAATTAAGATTTAAGATCTCTGTGTACAGTTGCACACAGTTCTGTTTAAAAACACTGTCACCACATTGAAGCTCAGACTGTCAGACGAGGGGCTTTGTTGTCAGGTATATCCACACATCTGCATGTTCTGGCTGTAAGCAATCCTTTATTATAAGTTAGCAATTTTAGCATTCAGTCTAACTCTTCCTGCTTTGGCTTGCTTCCCAAAATGTCACAAATACTGCAAACATGCTGCATACACAGAGATCGGCAGGTCTTGTTTTGCTCTAAAATGGGGTCAGCAGGAGTCCAAGGCACGTGCTGTGCACACAGGAAAAGTTGTTATTTCCAGTTTGACCTGTGACCCATCCAACGATGGACAGGATTAAGCTTTTAGATTTGCAATTAAGAAGAGATGAAAACAATTTCTTTTGGTATAAATATGACATAGACCCACAGGGCCTATGCTTAGGTGCATTGCAGAAGGAAAGGTAATTTATTTCTGTTTTAAAAACTGAAATAAATGACATGTGGTATCAAATACATCAAAACCAGTTATGAGTCAGAACAACTCATTCATCAGTGTTCCCAGTTAGCAATGATCATGTGGTCCTCTAGCTCCAATTGTATTTTACTATATTGCCCCAGTTTATAATGGTAACAGAAATACATTTCCATATGGTCAGAGAATAACAGAATTTTAACAGATTTTTTTTCATAGAGACTAAAAATATAATAGTTCAGTCCAAGAACTGCTGGCAAGTAGCAAACCAGACTTGCATTATGAGAAAAGACAGCAACAACAAAAACAAAAAATAATTGCATGTTGGAGGTTTATTAGCCATGTGTTTGTGTTTGTTTTGAAACGACTAGAGTTTGCGAATTCTGTATGATTTCCAGAAAAGATTATCACATATAAAAGCATAAGCCAAAAAATTAATAAGCAGATTTTCCTCAAATCTGAGCTCAAATTGGAAATTTTCTTATTACGTTTGGTGGGCCAGCTGTAACCTGCCTTTATTGTATTGCTGTTTTTTCTATTTCCTCTACTGCAATTGAGAACATTATTGAGAATATTGTTTTTCTGTACAAAATCTGATGTTTTCTGTGCAGTGCTCTCTTTTGTGATAATTTATCACTGGTTGTCCTTTGCTATGTGTGTGTTTGTGTGTGTGTATAAATATTTATTCATTTATTTTCATTTTTACTTTAAATTACACAATTACTTCTATATGATTTTAAACAGACATTTTCTGTGGTTTCACAAATGGCGAATGTAAATCTCTTACACATTGTAACTACTGTAACAAGTTTTAAAATGATACCAATTTAAATGAAAAAACAAAACAAAAAAACAAGTGCTTAATCTTAGCCACCAAGAACACGCAATTGCCAGGCATACCGCAGTCTCAAATTTGCTAGCAGACAGATGGCTGGGATATCAAAAATTATAGTCCCGAAATGTCATAAATAGCTCGGTATGTGGTCGAATTAAATGTGTGTTGTTGTAGTATTTTAAA